>NC_025695.1:27029931-27083908 GCF_000633955.1 Camelina sativa
CCCCCCCCCCCCGAATCCCTGCCATGGCTTTGTCTCTGCTAGTGCTCCTCACTCCAGTGAGTTCCTTGGCTCTGATTACCCTACCAATGACACTGTGTCCTTTGACCCTGACCTATTTGTCATCTCTCGAGTCCCTCGACGATGTCCAATCCTGCAACCATGATCCCACATATCTCCAACTGCTTTTTAGCATTTGTTTCATAGTCCTCATAGATTTCTGCTTGATGTTTTCTTTATTCTTGCTCATGTTTATGGCTTTGGAGAAAGCTTATGTTTGTAATTGTTTAAATTCTGGGATACTTTATCCTCTTTTTGTAATGCTTCAGTTTGAATGAATAGAATCATCGTTGTCCAAAAAAAGAAAAAAAAAATGCTAGCATAAGCCTAAGTATTTTTGTAAAATAGACTAGAGTAAAATATTAATGATACACACAATTAATTTTCTAACAGTGCTACGACTGAAATATCGACACCTATACTAACTAATAACTTGATCATCAATATCTTTACCAAAAAAGAACAAGTCAGTGTAATATAGGAGCATATACATACATAACCATATTTAGTTTCACCGTAGTTAGCTTTTACATAAGAAAACAAAGATACTGTTATTGCAATTTCGAATGATAAGGTCGTACAATATATTGTTCAAATCAGACTTCTTTTGTTGCTATTCCATTTTGTTCCTTCTCTTCTGATTTAGTCTTCTTCTCCTCTCTCTTCTTCCTCTTAGTGTCTTCCTCTTCTTTCTTCTTCTTCTCCTCATCCTCAATCCTCCTCTTCGCTTCCTCTTTCTCCTCCTTCAACGCTTCGATCAATCGCTTCAGACAAAACTCCTTAGTCTCAACTTCTGATCTCTTCAGCAGGTTCTCTCCCACATCAGCTGGCGTCATCTTGATTTCTTCTACCTCAAGTAACCTCTTGATCTCATCAAACAACTCACTATCATCTTCTTCCTTAGCATCCAAATAATTCTTTGCCAACAATTTAAACGCTTCTAAACCGCAATACGACATCTCTATACGCTTGTCCATTCTCCCTTTTCGAATCAAAGCCGGGTCTAATTTATCTATGAAATTAGTAGTGAACACAATGATCCTCTCACCACCACAAGATGACCATAATCCATCAATGAAATTCAATAGCCCTGATAATGTCACTTTACTTCCTTTATTCTCATCTTTCTCTTTTTTCATCTGCTTCTCAATAGGGTTAGTCTCATCTCCGTCTTCCTCCTCCTCCTCCTTCTTCTGCTTCCTCTGACCAGTTAAATCAAGAGAACAATCGATATCTTCAATAACAATTATAGACTTCACTGAGGTCTCAATCAACAACCTTCTCAGCTCTGTATTATCCTTAACCGTTGTCAATTCAAGATCATAGACATCATACTCCAAGAAATTCGCCATGGCAGCAATCATTGTTGACTTTCCTGTTCCTGGTGGACCGAACAAGAGATACCCTCGTTTCCACGCTTTCCCAATCTTCTTGTAGTAATCTTTGCTATTACTAAACTTGATCAGATCGTTCTTGATCTCTTCTTTCTTCTTATCTTCCATAGCAAGAGTATCAAATGTAGCAGGATGCTCGAAAGTGACATGGCTCCACTTCGTTTGCTTATAGCCAGACCAATTCTCGCTTGGATTGTTTGAATAAAGCTTCCTTTCTCTGTTCTTAACCCCAACTATCTTGCCTTCACTCATAACATGATCAAGATACCTCTCTGTGATTACTTGCCTGTCACATCTATGAAACTTAAGCATGTAGAATCTTGACTCCTCAGCTTTAGGGTAAAAGGAGATAGATCGGCTTTCGCTTTGATGCTTCTTCGCTTGCCACCAAACTTTGACCCCTTCAAACTCATCAGTGATCTCTTCATGGTCGTCCATGCTAAGGACGATAGAGTTATTTCCTTTGACTCTGTTGGCCGTTAGTTTCTTGGCTCGAGAAGAAGAGTCTTTGCTAAGATAGCTCTGGATCGCATCATAGACATCGCTTCGCTTGAACCGCTGACCGCTATATTCATGGAACGTTATCTGAATGTAAGGGTAGACAAGACCGACGAGCCTTTGAGCTAATGGTTCGAAGTGCTCTCGGACACGGTGGGCAGGGAAGAATCGCTCGAAGATTGTGTATATAAAAACTAAGCTTGCGAGAGCAGAGCCTGTGTTAGTCCATACTTCACTCATTGTCCCCATTTCTTTTTAGGTGCTCTGCTTCGTGGTTTCTTGGATAGAGAGAAACGTTTCAAAGATAAGTCTCAGATGAGATATTTGGTAAAGAAGAAATGGTGATGCTTAATGAAGAAGAAAATGAGTTTGATACACCACAAGTTTCGATATATATATAGAATAGATAAGTAAAGTGCCGATGACGGATAATAAAATATCTTTGGGAAACCACCAAGAAATTGTCCAATTCACGAGTGATAATAAAGCTCATAAATTACAATAAAGATAAAAACATTTTTTACAAAAAGACCTTAGAGGGAAACAACCAAGAAATTGTCAAACTTTTAGTTTTCACATATGTCACATGTGTGGTAACCAATTCGGAAACGACAATTATAACTAACAAAATAATTGGAAAAAAAATCTTATCAATTAAGAAAAGAGAACATACAATCAAATCTTAGAAACTAAGAATAACATGGCGACACGTTGTTGTTAGGACTTAGGAGGACGTATGTTACAACGGATACATATATTTTCTACGAATTATTTTTTCTTCTCATCATCAGATTATCCTAATATATCAATGTTAAATGATAATATGATGCTGAGAAGAAAAAAAGTTTAAAACAATATTTTCAGTCTGTAGATATTACATTCCATGTCATTATTACTATATATATATATATCTATATAAATATACATTTTAAATTTTAAATACTACGCATTAAATTTTTCAAAAAAAAAAAAATACTACGCATTAATTCCATAAAATAGAAGATATGTTAATAGTTTCATTAGTTTATATATTTTCTGTATGTATAATTTGAATTAATTAATTATCTTTTGATAAACAACTATAAAATGACTTTTTAACATCGTACATTATCCTGTATCAATCTCATCAAAATATCGTATTTAACCATTTTAATTATAAAGTTTATGTATTTTTAAATTAACAATCAGTTGACAACTCTAATTTAAAATTAGATTATCTCTTTTTGTGTATCTCTTTTTTTTTTTTTTTTTTTGGACAAATTGTGTATCTCTTTAAATCCTGGTTGACGTCAAATATTCTCTCTTTCAAACTGTTATAATGGTTCAATAACGAGACCCTACTACGTTCTCAAAGAGACAGGCAGACTGCAAATATAGTAGTTTGGACCACCTGATCGTGAAAGACTTGTTTTGTAGTGTACACGGACCGACCACGCTGCTTCGTGTATCCCATTAAGTTTCCGATTTATTATTATCTACACAAGAAAGAAAAAAAACTTTTGAAAAGTGAAAATTATATAGAAAAAGACTTGGCAACGAATGACAATGAATAGAAAAAGACTCTAGAAAATATTTAAAATTTCCTCTTTTTGTTTAAAAAAAGATGCGTGGGTCATAAACCAAATATTTAAGCTTTTAGTGGAATAACTCGAATCAGCTCTTAGTAACCATTTTGGTGAATGTATCTGCAGCGTTAAGTTGGATTTGTTTCAATACTTACTTGTGACCTTACAAAATAGTAACAGTCTAACTCCATTTACTTCTTCTTTTACATGAAACATTTGATTATTAGCCAACTTAATAGCATGCATTTAATCATCTCCTTAGATGGTCCAGACTAATCTTTAATGAGTCTTCTAGGTCCAAATTAATCTTTCTTGAGTCTTCGAAACTCTGTACTACTCGTTAGTGATGGACAAATATATCTTTGCTTGCTTACTGCTACACTATACAACAAATGTGTCTCCATATAAAAATACATTGCCCGAAATTGATTTTTTCATATTAATATCTACCATACATGAATTACAATTATGTCTCATTAAAAATTTCTTACATATGCCGATATGCTCCGTGTTGGCCTGATACCGTAAAGTAGTACCATATCCTGATATCCCATATGCTTCGTGATGAGGCATCACTTTTTTTTTTTTCTCATTCTGCATAAAACTAATTTTAAATGCACTATTTGACTCAAACTGATTTTATGCAATTTTACGTTTGGCTTAGTTTAATTTAATACGCTTTGGTTTACTCTAGTTTGGAATAGAACGTGGCCAAGTAAAATCGAAACTAATTTCACTTTAGTTATTAATATGATCACCGGTCCATAACACATCTCACACATCTTATTATCACGCACTTAAAGGCAGAAACAAAGAATCCAAGCGAACTATACGAACCTTATACGTTCATGAGTAAAAAATACAATCATAATTTGATATATGATATCATTTCTATTAGAGGTTTTTTTTACGTGGAACTGTGACCCCAACTCGATGGACAAAATGTGATAAGATATTCTTTGGCGGAGCAAGTGACCAAAGGCGGAGGTGTGTCGTAGGCATAACTGTAATAATTGGGACAAGCCTCTTTAAACAACATGGAGTACATATTTCTTTTGCACTTTCCGGGCGTTCCATACGCGTTCCGGCAACAAAACCTGTCGTTATCAAACGCTAAGCATGCACTCTTGCACGCCACGATTCGTCCCTCTTCGTTCAAAACCTTTAAAGATAGAGAAGAAAACGTACGAAACAAAACTTCAAAGACTATAAATTATATTCAGATGAGTATATATATAAGTATTAGTTAAGATAAATTCAAATAACCAAGGATTAAAATATTTACTGATAACATTTGTTTGTTTATCCCATAAGATTTGTAGTTTGTTTCATTGTTTGTGACCACACTGACTAGTAAAGCAACTCGTTATTTCCCAATATTTGATTTTATTTCTAAAGCAATAATTCGTCTCTTTACGTAAGATGGATTTCAGATATTCATCATTTTGATGTAACGAGTCCAACTACGTATCAATCTTTATATCTACTTTCAGAATGTTGAATTTTGCTGATTTTGAAACAAATGGTTGACAACAAAAAATGTCACCTGTAGTTCTTCAGGACATGTGGTTTTGAGATCTTTATGGCAGCCTGAGATGGCACATTTGGATGATATGGGTTTGGAGTTCACTGCTACAGGGAGATTATAACCGTCCACGAGACTTACATCGTAGAAATTAGGTTTGAATTTGTCGGCTTGTACCGCAATTTGAATAAGTGTTGCCGGCGGTTTTCCGATCAATCCATTACACTCCAAATGTCCATCACAATCACCTAAAATTCATTGTAATTAAAAAATGAGTATAATTATAATCTTGTGTATATTAAAAAATATGTTGTAATTCAATAATGATTACAATTCTAATCTTGTGTTTTTTCTTTGTCAATTTTTTTTAATCTTGTGTTTATAAACCGATATCTCATTCCCCTTATCAAATCATAAACATATTACATTGGGATATAATATATAAACAGAACATTTAATATTCTCTATGAAACTCTCTATATAGTCATAGTACTATATGTAAGAGCTATAATTACCTGTTTCACAAGCTTGTTTCCAGTTGGAGGTGAAGTCACAGCCAGTTCTAGCCCAAATGCGACCACTCCAGCCCCAGGGAGCATCAATGCGTTCAATACCTCCGCATGGCAGATAAAATCCACCAGAGGCTAGCACTGGATGGCCGGAGTTGGGGGCAACCGCCGGCCAAATTGGAAATGAACATTTATTTTGCACATAAAATGTTACTTCATGACTTGTTACTTTGCCTATTGATATCATCGATCATAGTTACGATAAAATCAACTATACCAACAATATGATACAAAAAATAAGGAAGAAAATTACCATACACTATACAACTCGATATAATAAAAAGTTGTAACAGGGAGGTGGAGTAGAATTTCATTGGAATTATAGTTGTAACTTAAATCGTTTCATATTGGTGGATACAAGTTATAGAGTATTTATAAGTGACCAGAGACGTGATTTAAAAAAAAATAATCATGTCGTTTTCGATCTTTAACTATGCTTTAAGATTGGATTATGGGTAAGTTTAGATTTGATCCTTTAAGACAAGGGAGTTGATCGCTTCCGATGATATTAAAGAACTTTTGACTGGTAAATGTTGCTTTTACGAAAATCAATGGAACCATGAAAAAATGCAAGAATTATTTTTTTGGTAAAATATGGATTCTTATTGTTTGGGCATATAAACCAAAATACTACATTCGGGGAATAAAATTTATTATAAGAAATACGCCCAATTCTAATTGATATGAAGAAATTAAAAACATAAGTTTTCATATTAGTAATAGAGTTGAGTTTGCAGAACTCAATTTGTGAGAAAAAAAAACTATTTACTAGTATGATGAAATTATCAATTATGTAATCTACAACCATGCTTAAATAATTGATAATTTTCGTGATAATTATGTAATCTACAACTATTACTAGTATTATCCCGGAAAATTATAGTTTTGTTTAAGTGGTGTTTTTAATTTTTATTATTTATTAAAAACAGGCCAGACCCGCAATGTCTATAAGAACTTTGAAGCTAGTGTTTGCCTTGGTATATTTTGATTTCATCTATTGTAATTATATGATGCTTCCTTCACACAACAAGGTACAACTTCACAATCAGGTTGGAGTGGTTTATTTCAATCTTTACAAATACCAGGGAAAATCGACGCACCGTTCCATCCAAACAAGAGGTTTTGCGTTGCTCTTATGTTTATTTGTGGCAACTTGTATCTTATAATCTCAACCATATGTTTGATTGTAAAGATAATGATGATGTGATTTCCCTTTACAGGTGAAACAAGATACGTCAAGAGCCATTGATGCATCCATAGTGAAGGAGTCATATGTGGTGAGACAGAAAATAAGGGGTGGTTTATTACAGAGGAAGCAATGGAGAGAAACCACAAGACGATCATAGGCCCTCATAGTCATTAGCAACGTCATATCAAGCTTACGAACCATCAAAACTTGAACCTGTTGATGAAGTTTGATCTTGAGAGACGGAGAGAGACAAAGTAGATTGAGCAAAGCACTCGTTCCTAATTCTGTTGTATCTATCTCTGCGTACTTCTGAAATTTCGAATGATGTATGTGAATGTGTGTGACTGTGTGTATTAACAAGAAAAGAAACTCAATTATGTCTTGTGTCTATCACTTTCTTTACTGATTAATTAACGACTTAATCAGTTCATGTTCATTTTTTCTTTTGCATTTGTGATCAAGTATTAGCGTTAACGCTTGCGCTTGCGCTTACATTTATGGTATGTGTCCGTGAAACGTGTTTATGTTTGTATCAGTGTGGGCACAAATTTTTCGTTTATTTTTTTTTAAGTTTACGTTTTTTCATGTATGTGGGTGTTGGTGTAATGCGTTTATGTTTGTATCAGTGTTGGCATTAGAGATGTGGGAGCACTGGAGCAGCTTAATTGAGGTTTTAATTAATCCTAAAGCAAACAGTCCACCTGAGAAACAAAAAAAAAAAAAAACTCATTGTCAAACCTTAACCGAACTCATTCTATTTCTACCTATCAAAAAGTTGAACTTGTGCAAGTCATTACTAAAACTGAAAGCCAAAAAGAGAAAGAAAACAAACCTTTGCTTTTCTAGAGCCAAAAATATTCAAATTTCTCAAAAATCCATGCATATTCAAATGTACGTAACAAGTAAAATTAGGAATCAAATGCATACATACGTACTTGGAAGGAGGAGTGTTGAAGATGATGTGTACCGCATAAACTCCAATTATGCCTCTGATGATATAAAAATCATATACAGTAGTTATATACTTTTGTTTAATAATACCTAAGGCTCGAAATTGTACCAGAGGTGAATATAGCTAGAGACCTCACAATGTTGTTATTCAAAGGCAAGTCTTAGATGACAAAGGGAGTAGTTTAGTGTCGCATGGACTTGGGGAGATAAAAACACACATAGTTCCTGCAAGTTTGATATATACATTAAGTCAGTATAGTAAAGACAAAGAAGCAAGTAAGCAACCACATGATGTTAAAAAATCATGAGATCTCAACTTTTGCAGCTACATAAACAATATATGAATTACAGCTTTGATTAAGGGAATATCACTGTCTACTACACCAAGCAACACAGAAGCAACACTAATATAATTTTAAGAAGAGAAAACTAACATTTACCTAAGATTTTAGATCATTCATGTACACACCGCGACCACCAAAGATGCCTTATTCATAAACTACCATATCACATTGAACGATTAAGAGTCTTTGACATAAACATAACTTGCAGGAATAATTAGATTCAAGACTCAAATCATGCTTGAAAAGGGGTCGAAAACTATATTATGTTTTCTGCAATAAAGCCATAAATTTGTTAGCCCAAAGACAAATGTGAAGTTAACATACAAAAATGTCAAATTTTGATTCTGCAAATGGTACTAAAGATATATATGTAAAGAAAACTTCAGGGGATTGCAAGCGGTAAGTTCCCCTAACCGAGATTTATTTCGTTTCTTACAACTTTGGTATATTGAGTATTAGCCATAAATATAGTGATGTTAGTCCAAAAAGAAATAGATGATATTGAAAAACCATGAGATATCATTCTTGACTACCCTTATAGTGTCTAAACTCAAGCCTTTAGACAAAGTCATCTTACTACTACTACTACAAAAATTTATCCCTGCTATGCACCAGATGCAATATACAGAGGATGTACCTTACTACCACTAATACTATTGAGTATCGAGAAGTATGTACCTGAGAAACCAAAGTTTTCTTTTTCGGAGACAAAAGTTGTTGAAACAGAAACGTAGAGAAGAAATCTTATAAGGAATTTTTCTTAAGAAGAAACAGTTAATAGGATTCAAAAACATACCTGCTCGTTCAGCTAATCCTGTTGTGCACCAGAAGTTACCGAAAAGCTAGTCTCCGACAACCTTACCACTAAACAATTCAAACATAACCAATAACAAAATGACATTCAAAACCGAGGGAGATAAGTCGAACCTGAGAAAGATCATGTACACACTCCAGTTCTTGGTCTTCTGAAGCTAAAAAGACAGATTAATTAACCACTCATAACAGTTATAAAAGACTATGTAAAAGATGTAATCAATAAAGGAAGTACAAAACCCATCAAGGGAATATATTATGAAAATCATACCTTGTTTTAGACGAGGTAAGAGACACTAACCTGATCAAAAGAAGAGACACTAATCTCTGCTACAAGCACATCTAGCTTGTGTTTAGAAAGCCATTAAACAAGCCTTATTAAAGAACCTTTACTCTCCATCAATTTGCAGAATATTGAATTGTACTCCATATAGTTTAAACAGAGAATTGAATTTCTCATGACATCATTGTCCAAGCCTTAACAAAGACTAATCTTAGCAGAAATGTTGAATTTTCTCAGGACATCATTGTCCAAGCCTTAACAAAGACTAATTTAGCAGAGATATTGAATTTTCTCAGAACATCATTCATTGTCCAAGCCTTAATAAAGACTAATCTTAGCAGAAATACTGAATTTTCTCAGGACATCATTGTCCTAAGCCTTAACAAAGACTAATCTTAGCAGAGATTGAAGTTTTCTCTATAGTAACAGAATATTGAATGTTAAACATGCTGTCCCAGCTAAAACAAACCAGTCGGACAATACTCCCTTTTCCAATCACTTTAGAAAGCCATTAAAATAGCCTTACTAAAAGACTTTTACTCTCCATCAATTTGCAGAATATTGAATTTGTACTCCATATAGTTTAGGCAGAGAATTGAATTTTCTCAAGTCTTAAGAAAGACTGATCTTAGCAGATTGTATTGAAGTTTCTGTCAAGCTGTCCCAGCCCCAGCAAGACAGTAGGAGATTGACAAGCTCTTTAACTTACGGACGTGATATCGGACAATTTCCCCAAGTTAGAAACCCGACAGACACAATCATATAATGTGTAGTCCCTTTCTTTTGGGTTTAAAGAAAACATCAAACTTTAAACAAAACTAAAACCGAAGAAACTTTTTAAGAGATACACGTTTTAAAATTGAAAGCTATAAGATTGAAACACACAACTTTTGAAAACCTAAAAAATCTGAAGCAAAAAGTCCCTCGAAAAAGAGAAAACATGAAACCAAAAGAGTAGTTATTTCTTTCTTTCTTACAAATCAATCGAAACTTGCAAGAAAAGGTTTCGAGTTTAAAATCACGAATGTAAAAATCCCCAAATAAAAACAGAAAACACGAATTCAAAAGAGGGATTTTTAATTTTCGGAAACAAAATAATCATAAACCCTAAGATGAATAGCACAACGAAAAAAGAGGGCTTTTTGGATTTTGCTTGACGAGAATGCAAAATCAAAGTTTTGATTTTGAAAAAAGGGTTCGGTTCTAAGAAAAAAATACAAATTCAAAACTACCAAACCCCAAAACCGAAACACAAAAACTGGAATTTGGTTATGCGTAATCAAGAACCCTAAATAAATTCATCGTGAAAAGAAAAAAGAAACGAAACCTTGCAAAGACGACGAAGATCTTCGTTATCGCTCCAGCGAAAGCGAACGAAACGAGAGCGTCGGAAGAGAGTTGCAATTGTGAGAATCTCCACCGAAAGGGTTAAATCGTAATCTCTTCTTATACAAGACAGAACTCTAAATTTTAGTAACCGTTACAAAGTTGAAATGAATTGGGCTCAATTTTGACGGGCTTAAAGAGTATAATAGGCCCATAGTTTCGTTTTAAGTTTTCCTTTTTTATTCATTTTTGTTTGCATAAAATCTTAATTAAAAAAATAAATTAAAAAAAAAATCGTTTGAGAGAACACATTATATATTTCCCTTTCTTAGTTACAAAAGCTAATTGAAGAAGAAAAAAAAAGTTGCAAAATCTAAATTTATTTATGTGGAAAAAGGAAAGAATCAACAACATTGGAGATTGAAACTTACAAGCTAGCTCTTGTGGTATGTACAAGTATTGTATACTTGAATCATAGGTTGGTTCTACTACTACTAAATTACTAACTCTACAATGATTCCAAAAAGGTCGAGATCATCTCTCGTTCGCTTTTAAGAGTCTAATGTTTGTTGTGTGATTGGCTTGTTTTACTGGAAGAATTAGTTATAGACTGAAGTGTGTTTTGATTCTATTAAAATGTTTTAGTCTATATATTATTAGCAATATGAAAATTACTAATTTGGTTTTCTAATACAATATATAACTTAAGATAATGTATGTACGACATCATAAACATAGGAACAAAGTATGAGCAAAAGTTAGTTTTAAAAACTAAATTAATGTTAATAAAATGTACACATATAAATAATATTAATTTTAAATTTAATATAGAAAGATATAACACTTATAGAACCCATGAATCCGATGGCAGGTTCAATTCCTAGTGATGGTGGCTAACAAGAAGGCGGATCCCAACCAAAGAAAAATGGAACCTACCAATACTTGTCTCTCTAGAATTTTTTTTTGGCCTTAAGAGTAGCATCTAGAGGCGTCTCTTTGCTTAGAAAGGTAAAATTAAATGTCGTAATAGCAAATATCACCTTAGAGAAGATAAAAAAGCATTGGAACGTAGGATGGTAACGAAACCTTGCGACACCATTGTCCAAGCCTCCAGGAGGGTTAATAATTCCATTGAAAGTACTTATCCCGGCAATGTATGTGTTGAAATTTTATGATTGATTCTCGCATCTTTGGTAAATCTTTCAGAGGATCCAGTCCAAAAAAAATATAATACTAAATAAATCTTATAAGTTAGTAATTGGAGGATCCAGTCAAAAACTAGTGATTTCTTATGCATTAGCCTTGAGCCACATTTTACATTTATAACGTTGCTTATTGGAGGTAGTTGAGTGACAATTGTAGATTAGTATATTTGCATGACTTCAATTCTCTTGTTATCAGTTATGAGAGTACTAATTACTTTATTTTTAATTTAACAAAAAAAATCACTTTGCTTTTTGTTTTTCACGTTGGATTTGACTGTTAAGGTTTTATTTATTTCCTTTTTTTTTAGTTTACTTTGGTATTATTTTTTTTGCCAACTTTAGTTTTTAAAAAAACTTCTTACTCTTTCCACGAGAAGAAGTTTCTAAATTAGTCCATTGTTTTTTAATCAGATGTTTTTATAATTTTATTGGTGCTTGTACGTACTTTTACTTAACTTTTATTGAATGTTTGTTGGAAGACATTTAAGTATTCTAAACATTGGTTCACCCAACTACTATCCATATTTTAAGAAAATGATAACCGTAACTTTCCTACACTTTTATATGTTAGAATTTTAATGTGAAGATTAGGTTCTAACTACTATCCAAGATTTTTTCAAAATGATAAATATAACTTCCCTACACTTTATATGTTCAGAATTTTCTTTTAAAGAATAGGTTTCTAAAAAGCTATGTCTATAGTAATTGAAAACTCATAGCAATGTTTGTATTTGTATATAATTCTTGGCAATATATTATTATTCTATGTCAAATTCTTATAAGATGTTCTACAAAATTTTCCCTTTTCGTTTTATTAGATATTTTGTAAGATTTTATGCAAAATTTTAATCCATATATGAGAGTGTGATAATTATAGTCTGAAGTAATTTCTATGATTGGTTAAATTGTTGTAATTGGTATATAAAAGGGATATTTATAACAAATTCTCGAAAAAAAATGTATACTCTAACAAAAACCTCTTTTATAATTAGATGATGATACCAATATGGAGTTAATTACTAGATAGGGATTTATTTGAGGGGTGTTTATAAGTTTTGCCATTTGTCCAAACTTTCAAAAATGCCACTTTTTATACCTAAGAACACAAGTTTGCACATGATGTCTGAGTTTTTAGGTTATAATTTTTTTTAGGGTATAGTTTTTGTTATGAAGCATGTATTTCACAAAAACAAATTATGAAATAATTCAGATTTAAAAATAGCAAAAGTAGTAAAACTGAAAATAATTGAGACAAGTAGCAAAAAAAAAAAAGATTTGGCCTAATAAATGGCATTTTGTGTAAAAATCCCTACCAATATGCAATATCTTCTAATGAAAACTTACTAAATGGACGGATTCATACATTTACAAAAACAATTTTGGACATAATTTATATAGAAGTATAATATGTAAATTAGTTTTCCAATGGAGATAGTGGTTAGAGAGAGTATATATATATATATATATATATATATATATATATATATATGTCCTTGGGACATATTAATACAAAAACTTATAAACAAATGCCAAAATTCTACAAATAAAGGTTCAAAATAGTAATTGGTAATTGTGCTTTAAGTTGGGCTAACGTTACTTCCTCGTTATAATAATATACATGATGTTTTCAACCCAAAATAATTGTATCAATATTTTATATTTTCAATGTAAAATTAATTAATTATTTATATTTTGTATTTCTAACAATTTCAAATTTTCATTGGTTAAAATAGTATTTAAGTATTAACAAATAATGTTTTATTTTTGATTAAAAATAAAAATAAATAATTTCTTAATTTGTGTTAAAACCTTACTATCAAATAAAATGATAGAGACTGAATATTTTATATAGAATGAAACACCAAATTTGTTCTTGATAAACATCATGTTGTAACAACAAACAACATTGAGTATGGTCTCTCATTTCCAACGCCTCTCCTCTCACGTTTTAGAATAATTGGTGTTTCCAACATAAGTTGTTTCAAATCCTTCATGACGCAAAGAAATTTAGTTGGTTAAGTGTTAATGTGTTATGTATGTTTCTATCTGTATGTTTTCTTTCGTTTTGTATATATAATGACGAAAAAAAAATTCTGTGAAACATTTGATTAATTTGGTCTAGATAATGTAATTTTAACATCACATTTCTACTTTATATTATTTTATAAAAATCTTCACCGTGACACACGATACGAGTATTATCCACTAGTAGCTTCATCGATTTTAACAGTAATATTAATTGCTATTTAACAATAAACGTAAATCTCCATTTTACCCTCCACACACACACACACACAGAGTTTTATGAAACCACTGTTTCAAAATTTGAAAATCTCTCCTTCATAAATTAAAATAAAAAATTAAAACACATTTTGTTTTTTGTTTTTTTTCCACAATCTCAATGTCTTAAAAAAAAAATCTATCTCTTTCTCTCTCTTTGACCACCTCGAGTCACATCACAGAACCTTGACCATCAACAACACAACACAAAACCCATAGATTCTTTAAAGGAAACATCTCACTTCTCTCACTTCTCCACTTCTCACTTGTCGATCTTCTTCTTCTTCTTCAGTTATGAGTAGAAAAGCTCCAAATCTTGAATCTTTACATCACTGTTCTTCCAGTTGCAATAATAATACTACCAATGCAAGTCCAGTTTCTGGATCCGCGAGCTTCAAAACAAGCAGTAATGGGTCTGAAGACGTTAGGCTTAACAACAGTGTCAGCTTAAGTTTCTGTAGCAGTAACAGTGTAAGCAGCGAAGCTAATCTCGAAAAGACTCGATCTTTCGATGCAAACGAGGCTGATTACAAAAGGGTCTTCGCTCCTTCGAAGCCGCATAAAGGGAACGATCTCAGATGGGACGCGATTCAGAGTGTGAAATGTAGTAAAAACGAGGATCTGGGTCTAGGGCATTTCAGGCTGTTGAAGAAACTGGGGTGTGGAGATATTGGGAGTGTGTATTTAGCTGAGCTTAGAGAGATGGGATGTTTCTTCGCCATGAAAGTGATGGATAAAGGGATGCTGATTGGTAGGAAGAAACTTGTTAGAGCTCAGACTGAAAGAGAGATTTTGGGTTTGTTGGATCATCCTTTCTTGCCTACTCTTTACTCTCATTTCGAGACTGAGAAGTTTTCTTGTCTTCTTATGGAGTTTTGTAGCGGCGGAGATCTTCATATTCTCCGGCAGAAACAGCCCGGAAAACATTTCTCCGAACAAGCCGCAAGGTTAATTTCTTGTTTTCACTTTTTGTCTGAACAAAAGTTTCTTGCTTTCATTCTAGTGGATCCTCTGTTTTGTCTTTCTATGGTTATGTGTTGGGGTTTTGTCTGAGAGTGAAGTCAGATTGCTTTGATTCTTCTATGGTAGCTTTAAGAATCTGGCAAACATTTATACATTGATCCTCTGTTTTGTCTTATTTATTGGCGATGCTTTTGTGTTGATGTGAGAGTAGTATCAAATTGGTTTTATCCATATGTGTTGCTTTAAGAATCTGAAAAAACATTGATACCTTGATCCTCTGTTTTGTCTTTTTCTTGGTAATGTCTTTGTGTTTGTTGTGTGAGAGTTTAAAAATCAAGTTGATTTGATTGTTCTGTACAGCTTTCAAGAATCTGAAAACATTTCACATTCTAATGGATCCTCTGTTTTGTCTGTTTCTTATGTTTTTGAATATTGCAGGTTTTACGCTTCTGAAGTGCTTCTTGCACTTGAGTATCTTCATATGATGGGTGTAGTGTACAGAGATTTAAAGCCAGAGAACGTAATGGTGAGAGAAGATGGTCACATTATGCTTTCAGATTTCGATCTTTCATTGCAGAGTTTCGTGAGTCCTACACTGATTCAATCAACATCACAACCATCTTGTCATATTGCTTCGTACTGTATCCAACCTCCTTGCATAGATCCATCATGCAAACTACCTGTAGCATGTATCCAACCATCATGCTTCAAGCCTCGTTTCCTCAACAACAAACCAAGAAAGGCGAAAACCGAAAAAGCCGGTTCAGATTCATTCCCAATGCTAATAGCCGAACCAACGGATGCTCGGTCTATGTCATTCGTGGGCACGCATGAGTACTTAGCTCCAGAGATCATAAGAGGAGATGGTCATGGAAGTTCAGTTGATTGGTGGACTTTTGGTATATTCCTCTACGAGTTATTAACCGGGAAAACGCCGTTTAAAGGAAACGGTAACCGCGAAACGCTATTCAATGTAGTTGGACAACCGCTTAAGTTTCCAGAAGGATCTATAAGCTTTGCAGCTAAAGATTTGATCAGAGGTTTGCTAACTAAAGATCCCAAAAAGAGACTAGGGTTCAAGAAAGGTGCTACAGAGATAAAGCAACATCCTTTCTTCGCTAACGTCAACTGGGCACTAATAAGAAGCACAACCCCACCAGAGATACCGAAACCTATCGATCTTTCGGTATTAAACGAAACCCTCAAGTCATCATCAGTTCAACAACAAGGCAAGCATTCAAAACAATCAGATTCATCATCAGGTCCTTATTTAGACTTTGAGTTCTTTTGATGACACACTTGTTTGGTAGTCGTATATGTATTCATCTTCTTCATAAATTATTTTTTTTCCCCTTTTCGGGTTGTTTCGTTTTTTTTTTCCTCTGTATTAAGCAACAATTTTGCATTTGCGGTTAGGTTAATAGTTTGGTTGATATCTACTTATGTTCATAAAGGTTCAAGCAGTTCATAAAAACACAAAGATTTTGGGAAAAATGGTTTAGGAAAAAAGCAATAAACTTTTTAGTCTTTTGTTGCAGGAGCCAAAAAAAAAAGATTCATTTTTTTGTGTGTTGTGTAATCGAGAAAAGTGAAATTAAAAAAATGCAAAACTTTTATCTTACAGATGAATAGACTTTATATGTTAGTCCCCACACCAAACTTTTTAGCTTTTTTCTTGTATGTTTGGCTTTAAAAGCTTTTTTTGCAATTCATTGTGCGCACAAAATTACTTTTTTTTTTCTTTCTAATAAGAGTTACTAGGTTCGGACCCGCACTTACGTGCGGAGTTATTTTTGCGTAATTTTTTAAAAGGTATAATTGTCAAGCGATCAAATCCGTCTATGTCTGATTGGAACGTTTAAATTTTTTTGACCTGAAAAAACCCCATTCCTCGTAATTCATATGAGTAAATAGTATGTCCGCATATGTTCTGCTTGAATTCTTGTTCCCAAAATTCTTATCCCGTATTTTATCATACATGAATATACCAACACAAAATTCTCATAACCTGATTACTATGGAACTAATTTGAAAGATTTCCTTAAATATAATAAATTTGTTGTTTAATCTTGTTTTTTTTTTCTTAATATGTAAATTGGGTCAGTTTGGCTACATGGATATTTGATATGATTTTTTTTTAACCCTTAAGTGTATTTTCCAATTAATAGTATAGATTTCTTTCAATTATTGAATGAAATATTCCTTAGTTATACTAATGACAATTTAATATAAATAATATAGTAAGAAAAGGGCAAATAATAAAATAGGATATAAAGCGTGAGTATTTTATATAGGAGATACCAGAAGATATTTTATTAAGGAGAATTCTATTAATTTGGATATTATTAATTTTTTTAAGTAATATATGTGCATGTAATTGTTGGAGAAAAAAAATTACAAAATTGGTTCGTGAGGGGAAAGACTATAATTGGTCATTAGATCTCTTATATAATTGGTCTTAGTTATGGTATTATGTCACTGGATTTTATAAATTTTAATTGGTCATTAGATCCCTATATATCTCAGCTATTGGTATAATATTATTACTTGTTTTCATTTTTACTTGAGTGGGTTTTCTAAATTTTAAGATTTCTGTAAAAACACTATAACTACATATTTATATATAATGTTTAACTACATAGTTATCCAAATTAAAGTATATATTCATGTCATTTTAATTGGTGATCATATGTTTTTTTGGGTAAATATAGTTATTGTTTTTAGCAAAAGAATAAACATTGAACCAGTTTCAAATAATCTTCGATTCTTTCACCATCAGAGCTTTATAAAATTATTAGAAAGATAACATCCCCTTTATAGTTATAGTGTTTATGAAGATATACTTTTAAATATATATTTTTTACATCTCATAATATAATTATATTATTATATTACAATACATAGTGAAATTAATTTAATTTAAAAATATGTAGGAGATAATATTTATCAATTTTTGAATAATATTTACCAATTTTAAAATTTATAGGAGCAACATATTATGTATATAAATAACTGAATAGTAGTGGCAGTTGACAATATATATATATATAGCAGTGGTAATTTCATGTAATTTTATAGAATACTAAGGGTGAACAATAAATTGGGTATGAAACTTTTTGGCGACGACACGTCGGTTTTTTTCTCCAGAATGTTTCTCTTCTCTCATGCTAAAAACTTTTTTCCGAGAGAATATAAAATTTCTGAAAAGAAAACTGAGATGAGACAATACCTAAATGACAATGACTTGTAATCACCTTTTTTTTTTTTTTTGCTATGGTGGCTCATGATGAAAGAAGAGTTTTTTACTTTAGATTGGCTTATACAAGAAAGGAATCATATATTTCAACTGAAAATGCAATTATTCGATCAAAGATTTTGTAGAAAGAGTATGGGATATTCAAAGGAATAAACTGGATTTGACCGATTGAGAAACATTAGAAACAAACAGTGCCAAAAACTTTCAGAATGTACCACACCTAGATAAACAATGGAAAAAGGTCATGATATAAAACAAAATTTGATCACGGATTTGATTTCTAGTCGAAAGAATGAAGAAATTGGAGTGAAGAACATCAGATTTTAATTCAGAAACAACCTATGACATTTTATTCACAGAAAATTAAATCTTCAACACCAGCAAAGTCCACAAGTACATGGAAAATGTTACTATTCAATCCAATAAAACATGGGAGGTTTTTAGAGTATGTTCACTAGAATAAAATGGATTGAGGTACCATATCCATACCTAAGAAACAACAAGAGAAGTTTATACATTCTAACAAAGTCAAGTCTTTCACACTGTCAAAACATCAAGTAACCCATGGAAAATGACATTGTTCAATACAAAATGCGATCTTTGATTTATGATTGTCACTCATTACGACTTCTAGTGATAAGCATAGATGTTCAAAGGTAGAATTTGGATTGAAGAACATCAGAAACAAAATGTTTAAACGCACACTACACAAAGGAAATATCCATACTCTATATGAAAAATGTCAACAATCAATATAAAATTCGATCGTAAGTAAACTCATATCAGTCACTGCACATATACATTTTAAAGAATGAATGATAAAAAAGAAGTTGGAGAAATTGGACACTGCAAAACCCTTATAGAATACTAACTCAATGGAAAAAAATATTTTTGAGATCTAGACTAGGGCATCCACTGTAAAATGCATAAACGTTCAAAAGAGCAAAACAATCTCATCAGAAACAAAAATAGTTTATTCGCACCAAACTCAAGTAACCAAAGACGATAATAATCAATGGAAACCACACAAATCCAGAAACCCTAATTAAGAAAAAGACAACACGATAAGATAATACGGCAGATCGAAACATTCTACCATCATCACAAGCTACGATCAATCGAAGAGACTCATCATTCCACCGTCGTCTTCTGATTCCTCTTTCTCCTCTTCCTTCTTCTTACTCTCAGCCGCAGCAGGCTCAGCAGCAGGAGCAGCACCACCGCCTCCTCCGGAAGCAACCGCAACGGCAGGACCACCGGAAGATAGAGCCGCCATCTTCTCTCGTCCAACAGCGATAAGCTCAGTCACATCGCGATCTTTGGTAAGAGAGAAGAACAGATCTATCTTCTCTTGGTCGATCTCTGCACC
The DNA here is from genome assembly GCF_000633955.1 of Camelina sativa. Taxonomy (NCBI): domain Eukaryota; kingdom Viridiplantae; phylum Streptophyta; class Magnoliopsida; order Brassicales; family Brassicaceae; genus Camelina; species Camelina sativa. The sequence continues at coordinate 27,049,519 of NC_025695.1, forward strand.
AACAGATTCGAAGATCTTCTTCAGATCAGCGACGGATGGATTCTCATTTCCGCCGAGTTTGGCAAGGAGGTACGCCGCAATAACCTTCATAGTCTCCTCTCTCTCTTTTTTTTGCCCCTGAAAAAAAATGAAAGAAGCAAATCGACTGCGGTTAGGGTTTTCGTAAAAAATTGGCTATTTAAAGGGGAGATTAGGGTTTTTGTGCACGTACCAAAGAAAAAGTCACGTGGGCTACACGAAACCTTTCTAAATTTGTTAATGGGCCTGTTATATGATAAAAACTAGCCCATGTATACTATTCCGCAGTCCTATGAGATTTTATGGTTTGTTCGATTAAGGTTACGCTATAAGAATAATTGGTGGTTATAGCCGTTCAGGTTATATACATTATTGTTATAAATAAGTGTTTAATTCTGTGGTGAATATAATAAATAAATAGAGAGAAATTTATATCCGCAGAAGGATCGGGATATTGAATAAAAGATATTGAATAAAAGAGAGACAAGAGAGAGATTCTACTTCTTCTGTAATTGAAGTTTTGTAAATTGTATTCGTATGTTACAACGATCGAATTCGATCGTTTATATAAAGGTAAAAAAGTAAGTTACTATGTATGCATAATGACGATGGGCTCCACAGAAAATAATAAACAACGAATGATTTTAACCATGAGGTTTTTGTGTTGCCTCTTTTATTGACTTTCACAACACTCCCCCTTGAAGACCAATGTCACTATGTCCCTTGCGTAATATCTTTTGTTGCCTCGTTAAAAACCTTTCTAGGAAAACCCAATAGGAAAAACCTTAGTAAGGTAAAAAGAGTACAACCTCGCAAGCTCCCCCTCGACTGATCAGGATCTCATCTTACAAGTCTTGTTGACGATGCATTCCAATGTTATGGACATGTTTCCTGAACATAGTCGTGGGTAATGACTTTGTGAAGAGATCTGTAGAATTCTCGGATGATCGAACATATCTTACTTCAATGTCTTTAATCTTCACGAGTTCTTGGGTGTATGAAAAGAACTTTGGAGGGATATGTTTGGTTCTATCACTTTTGATATACCCTTCCTTTGTTTGAGCAACACATGCAGCATTGTCTTCATATAAGATAGTTGGCTCTGTATTCTGATGAATTCCGCTACTTGATTTAATGTGTCGACTTATCGATCTTAGCCACACACATTCTCTACTTGCTTTATGAAGTGCGATAATTTCAGCATGATTCGAAGAAGTAGCTACGAGTGTCTGCTTTTGAGAACGCCATGATATAGCAGTACCTCCAATCGTGAACACGTATCCTGTTTGTGAACGAGCTTTGTGTGGATCTGATAGATATCCTGCATCTACAAAACCAATCATTTTACCATTTAAATTGTTAGGATAAAATAATCCTAAATCAATAGTCCCTTGAAGATAACGAAAGACATGTTTAATCCCGTTCCAATGTCTTCCTGTTGGGGACGAACTAAATCTAGCCAAAAGATTAATTGAAAAGGAAATATCAGGTCGAGTGCAATTTGCAAGATACATAAGGGCTCCAATTGCACTTAGATACCGTACTTCAGGACCAAGTATCTCTTTATTTTCATCAGGTGGTCGAAAAAGGTCACTTTCAACATTTAATGATCTAACAACCATTGGAGTACTAAGAGGAGTTGCCTTATCCATATTAAAGCATTTTAACACTCTTTTAGTGTATGTGGATTGATGCACAAATATACCCTTTTGAGTATGCTCAATTTGTAGACCAAGACAAAACTTTGTCTGTCCGAGATCTTTCATCTCAAATTCCCCTTTCAAATAGTTTGTTGCTTTCTGTATTTCATGTTGAGTTCTGATTATATTAAGATCATCAACATATACCGCGATTATCACAAATCCGATGTTTGTTTTCTTGATGAAAACACATGGGCATATAGGATCATTCACATATTCTTCTTTTGTTAAATGCTCACTGAGACGATTATACCACATACGTCCAGACTGCTTTAACCCATATAATGATTTTTGCAACTTTATTGCACATAACTCTTTGGATTTAGCTTTTAATGCTTCTAGCATATTAAATCCATCATGAACTCTCATATAGATATCAATATCTAATGATCCATATAAGTATGTTGTAACGACATCCATGAGACGCATCTCTAGATTTTCGCCAGCTGCTAGACTCATTAGAAATCTAAACGTTATTGCATCCATAATGGGGGAATATGTTTTCTCATAATCAATCCCGGGTCTTTGAGAAAATCCTTGAGCTACAAGGCGAGCCTTATATCTCGTAATTTCATTTTTCTCATTTGTGAGTTCTAACAAATACCCACTTGTATCCAACTGGTCTCACATTTTCAGGTGTGAGTACAATAGGTCCGAATACATTTCGTTTATTAAGCGAGCCAAGTTCGACTTGTATTGCATCTTTCCATTTTGTCCAATCATGTCTCTTTTGACATTCATATACAGACTTTGGTTCTGGATCCTCACTTTCCTCATCTATTTCCCTTGAAACAAGGTAAGAGAAAGTGTCATCAATATCATCGATTTTATTTGGATTCCATATCTTTCCAGTATGAATATAGTTGATAGAAATCTCATGATTTTCTTCAGGCTCATGATGCTCAATACTTTAATTAGACTCATGATTTGTTTCTTCCAAAATGCTTTCTGCTATTTTTGGCATATCATGCTTTTCAGCTTCCTTTCGTTTTCTAGGATTTTTATCCTTATAACCAACTGGTCTATCACGCTTCAAGCGTGTTTTAGACTCTCGTGTATCATCTGCTTTTCCACGTTCTTGTGGTATTTCAATTCTAGCAGGAACATTTGCAGCTGGTATATATGATTTAGTTACCGTTTTGGTATCAGCAAATGCATCAGGAAGTTGATTTGCAATACTCTGCATATGCATGATTCGTCGAACTTCTATTTCAGACTGCTTGGTAGGAGGATCAAGGTGTAGCAAAGATGGTACACACCATTTGATATCTTTTCCTACTTGTTTATTTTCTCCCCCTAGGACCGAGAAAACTTTCTCATCAAAGTGACAATCGGCAAAACGTGCCGTAAAGACATCACCAGTCTGTCGTTCTAGGTATCCTTAGATGGGCTATATTTGGTTCTCGACCAAATACTAACTGCAAAGGGGAATACTTATGATATGCACTTTGTCTTATCCGAATAAGCGTTTCTGCATGCAAGATGGCATGTCCCCATACAGAGATTGGAAGTTTTGATCTCATGATCAATGGTCTTGCAATCAATTGCAGACGTTTAATTAATGATTCCGCCAAACCATTTTGTGTATGAACATGAGCTACAAGATGTTCAACTTCAATTCATGTTACCATGCAATAATCATTAAATGCTTGGGATGTGAATTCACCAGCGTTTTCCAGTCTAACTCTCTTAATAGGATAATCAGATAACTGAGCTCTTAATTTGATAATCTGAGTTAGAAATCTCGCAAATGCCAAATTTCGAGATGACAATAAACAAACATGTGACCATCTGCTCGATGCATCAATCAACACCATATAATAGTGGAATGGTCCACATGGTGGATGTATCGGTCCACATATATCGTCTTGAATTCGTTCAAGGAACTTTGGTGATTCTTTATCAATTTTGGTTGGCGATGGCCTTATGATCAATTTTCCAAGAGAACACGCTTCACATGTTATTTTACTCCCCTGATATATCTCATTAATTTTCAGTGAATGACCATGTGAGCTCTCTATAATTTTTCGCATCATTGTAGTGCCTGGGTGACCAAGACGATCATGCCATAATGTGAAATCTTCTGGATTTCTTTTGATCACAAGATACTATTCTATTGCATCTATATAAGTATGATGCAAACCAGAAGGAAGTTCTGGAAATTTTTCCAACACATGCATTTTTCCAGATTTATTAGAAGTCATATACATACACTTCTTTCCATTCTCAGTGGCAGACTGAGTTTCATATCCTTGAAGGTATATGTCTTTGAAACTCAACAAATTCGTTTTAGAATTCGAAGAATATAAGGCATTCTTTATGGAAAACTTTGTTCCATTAGGCAATACAAAGTTAGCCTTGCCACTTCCTTCAATCAAGTCTGTAGGACTGGATATTGTATTGACAATAACTTTTGTTGGTTTTAACTCAGAGAAAAATCTCTTATGTCTCAGAATAGTGTGTGTTGTTCCACTATCTGGTATACAAATTTCTTTGATATTTTTCCTTGTAATTATTTTGTTTGAATCATCATCCATTTCTGTAATAAACATAAACGTTAATAATATAAGTAAATTTCATTTATAGAGAAACATATAATGATTATACATTATCTTATTTTAAAAAACAACATTATTTTAAAACAACTGAAATACATAATATTTATATAATGGCATTACTGGAGACTACTAGTCTCACTACAAGCATTTCAGTTATCCGCATGAGCGGTCTCTTCGAACTCGTTCACGAAGTCAGATGCATCGAGGTAAGATGTACCCTCAAAATGCTCTGTGAGGTTCACTTCTTTCCCTTTTCCCTTTTGGGACTCTTTGAACAATTTGCAAAGATGTTCGGGGGTTCGACACACATGGGCCCAATGCCCTTTCGATCCACATCTATAACAGATGTTCTCACGCTTCTGTGCGTTACTTCCTTGGGATTCTTTTCCCTTAGGACCTTGTTCAGATCGAACCCATTTATAAGACCTCTTGTTTTGTGGGTGAAAAGATCTTCCACGTCCGCGATTAAATCGACGACCACGACCTCAATAGGTTTGATTTCCTCTCTCAGAGTTTTTCACATCCGTTTCATTCACTTCTAGAAATGCCTTTGTTCCCGTCGGACGAGAGTTGTGGTTTTTGAGGAGAAGTTCATTATTTTTCTCTGCCAATATGAGAGTCACAATTAACTCAGAAAATCTCTTGTATCCGCAATTTCGATACATCTCTTGGAGAACTCGATGTTCTTAATGAAAAGTGAGGTAAGTCTTCTCGAGCATCTCAGCTTCGGTAATTGGCTTACCACAATATTTTAATTGTGATACAATCCTCAGCATAGAGGAATTATAATCCTCCACTTTTTCAAAGTCCTGGAATCTCTAATTTTTCCAATCTTCTAATGCATGAGGGAGAGTTATTTCTCTCTGGTTGTCAAACCGTGCTTTTAAAGCTTGCCACAGCTCTGCTGGGTCTTTTATGTGTGCATAGTCATGCGTCACATTTTCATCGAGATGTTTTCTCAGGAATATTATTGTCTTGGCCTTATCTTTGGAAGGCGACATATTTTCCAATTTTATGGTCTCCTACAATTCTTGCGACTTTAAATAGAGTTCCACATCTGTCGTCCATGCTATGTAGTTTGCTCCAGTAAGTTTGAGAGCTGGAAGCTTAAGCTTCTCAATGTTTGCCATTAGTTATCTAAACACAAAAGCGAATAAATATTATTAGTAATATAATTTTATTTATTTTAGAATGCACCATTTATATTAATAATGCAAACGATTACAAAGAACACAAATGCATAGAAAAGTAAACCAATGTTAATGGTAAATTCTTCGTGAGTAAATTCTCCAACGAAGAGACCATAAATACAAGTGATAATTGCAATTAAACAAATAATTAAAAACAAGCTAATCATTTTCCAAAATGCAAACTTAAACAACTTTCTTTAGAAAATTTTATGAGGGGTGATGCGGTTTTAGATGAATGAAAGAGTGAAAATATGAGTGTATTTATAGATTAAAAATTACTGTTCATAGCCGTTTGAAAAGTGTAATATTTTTGAAATTTTTTTCTTTGTGACCGTTGGTAAAAAGTATTAAGCATAAAATAAATCATATATTGAACGATCAATCAATTAAAATTTAGCAATTTCAGATATATGTTAATATACAGGTGGTTAAGCCTCCTTATATATTAACCATAATGTAAATATAATTTAACGGCAATATTATGGTGATAGAGTCATCCATATGATAACAGTAAATAAATTATGGTAACGAAGTCATCCACATTATCGGCGGCTGAGCCGTCCATTATTATGGTGCGTGAAGCAGCCACTACAATAATTACTTATAGGGACGGAATACCTCCCACTATAGTAATAAATAAATAATGGTGTTTTGAACAACCACTGAAAAATATTTTTTTTAACGAGGCGACATACCGCCGATAGAATAACATATAGAGTATAATGACATATATATTAGAAATATATAATTATAACCCACCATAGAGTGATCGTGCTGATAACGTGTTATAAATAAGTGTTTGATTTTGTGGTGAATATAATAAATAAATAGAGAGAAATTTATACCTGTAGAAAGATCGGGATAATGAATAAAAGAGAGACAAGAAAGAGATTCTACTTTTTTTGTAATTGAAGTTTTGTAAATTGTATTCGTATGTTGCAGCGATCGAATTCGATCATTTATACAGAGGTAAAAAATTAAGTTATTATATGTGCATAGTGATAATGGGTTCATAGAAAATAATAAAGAACGAATGATTTTAAGTTATATAGAGGTTTTTGTGTTGCCTCTTTTATTGACTTTCACAACAACTATAACAAAATTGGAATCAATTGTGTAGTAGTTATGTTTGTTTTGATTCTAGTTTCGATGTTTTTCAGTTTGGCATTGCTATTTTTGGTTTATATGTTCATTCTTTCTTAACCGGTTTAGGTTAGCCAACAAACTCTGACTATGATTATAGTGTTATATTGTACACTATAAGAAAATTGGAATCAATAGTGTAATAATTATGCTTGCTTCGATTCTTATTTCGACATTTTTTTTGCAATTTGGCATTGATACTTTTGTTTTATATGTTCATTCTTTCTTAACCGGTTTAGGTTAGCCAACAAACTCTGACTAGTGACTATGATAATATTTTCTTTTGGAATGAAAACCAAGAATTTAATCGGTTATGTTCATAGCAATATATATATATATATATATATATATAACTAGAATTTGTACCTATGCATGCGCGGGATTTTAATTTAAAATATTTCTTATTAATAGAAATTATTGATCTCAAATATAATCATTCCAACTTTTGAGTATAAATATATATATATATATATATAACTTACTTTACTCAGTGATATACAACATATATATATATTTAAGATAATATTTCTTTATTATATCTATTTGCGATCTTAAGTGGGATTTTAGTTAAATTTTTTATCAATAAGAATCATTGAATATGAATATAATTTGAAGATAAAAAGATAAAACTATATAAATGTCATACTTATTTTACTAATCTATATAACATATATTGTCTAGTGTCGCAATAATATTGTTGACAATCTTCTGACATTTTATCTTTAAAAGAGTTCATTCCATATTCATATCGCATGAAAACATAATTTTAAAAGTTCTAATGTCAATGTCGATCTTTAACCTAATTATGACTTACCTATAGAGATTATTTAAACATATCGATATCCTACATTGAATATACAAAGTTTCATGAACAGTTTTACTGCTATGTCGCTACAATGCGGTTGTCCAAATGCATCATCTACCCTAATAGAATTTCAGACTAAGTCAAGAATGCTTAAATGACGAAACATTTAAACCCCACAATGAATATCTATAAACTAATCCAAGCTACATATTTTTCTAAAATTTCATATGTTATTTGCAGATGTTAATTTTGTGATGCAACCTCAACTTCTTCTTCTGAAAAAAAAAAATAGTGTACTTTAAATATGTTGGTTTTGCCAATATTTTGGGTTAAAAGTATTTGATAATATATTTATATATATATATATGTTATATTTGTTATATATGTTTTATATCATGTTATAAAATTGTAGCTACAAATAATATACCGTATGAGATATGCTACACAAATCACATGCCACTTTTTGTAATGGCTTGCATATCATTTTTTTCTATATTTCCTCACCATTGATTTTATTTTTTTAGATAGATTATTTTTTCAAAATTTATTTTCATAGTTTTCCAAAAAAAAGTGTGCCCCTTACAATGTATTTGTTTTGAATCAAAACTTTTAAGTTAAATTAATTTAAGTAATTAATCTTTTTTTCTTATAAGTAAAATTTAATAATAAATCTTTATGGTATATGTTTCTTAGAAACTAATGTTTCACTTTAATTTTATTTTCATGTTTAGATTTTTATAAATACAATGACACAACTTGTTTTTTTACTCCACCATGCATTAAAATCTTACTTCCATTCTAAAACTCATTAATCCATTCTAAATTTTGGAATATAATCATTTCTTGGTTATAATTTTAATAATAACATTATTACTAAAACAAATTTATAGTATTATTTTTACTATTATAAAATTTTCATTTAATTTACTTAATTTATTTTTGGATAGTTATTATTTTTATTATTTACTACAAAATTATATTATTGCATTTAATTTACTTAATTTATTTTTAGATAGTTATTATTTTTATTATTTACTACAAAATTATATTATTGTTTATACTATTTTAAAATTTATTTAATTTTAATTAATTCGTTTATTATTTAATTATTATTATTATTAATTATAATTAATATATATGTAATGAATTAATATTAAAAATAATTTTTTTTATACGAAAAAAAATAAAATTGATTAGGTGGATGCTGATGTGGAGGAAGGAGAAGTGAGCAAAGTTAACTTTATATATATAGATTGGTGTGCTTTCTTTATACTCCTAGTTTAGTGTAAATCCACAAGTCTCCTTGAAGAGTTTATAGGGAGGAAACAACTACGAAGCAAGTTTGACTTATACGTCCATGTGACCAAAACAAGTCGAGATGTAATGATAAGAAGGAGTACTCTGCAAAAAGGACGAGGCCAACATGGTTATTTATTTTATCTCTATTCTCTTATCTTCGTTGAGTGTATTGTTGTAATTTTTTTTCAATCTTAGTTTATTGATGGTAGTAACAGCTTTTACATTACATGATGGATGATACAAATCTGTCATTTAGCCATATCGGAATAGTCAAAGAAAGAGATAAGCCATTGATGTTTATGTTAGAAATGATTGCTAATGCTAAATCTCATGATCACAAGGGTTTGTGAAGATCATATGTGGAAGAATATATTGCAAATGAACTTTAAGATGCTGCAGAGGTTAAGGTTAACGTACATAAGCAAAAAATAGATATTTCTAGCTATGGTTGTTCTTACCGTGTGAGTTTGAATTATAGAACTTGTAGTTTTAGGAAGTGGGAGATCAGAAGAATCCCTTGTGAGCATGCATATGGTGTTATCATTAAGTTGAACTCACCTGGTTGAACTTAGAGCTGAGGATTATGTCTGTCACTAACTTCGTACAACTCAGTGGAAGCAGAGAAATTCACACACCAATTTTTTGTGTGCTTTGGTTATAGAGAGTTTCATACTTTTCTTTCATTTTACACCTAACAAAAACTTGTTTCTTACCATTTAACAGTTTATTTTTATTTGATAGAAAAAACCATTTAACAAATTCTCTCTACATATTTTAAAATTATATTCCTGTTTTAAGTACTTGTTGTAAACTTCTCTAACGTCATTTAATTATCAAGTCAGAGCGGTTTACAGGATCATCATAATATAATAGGTAAAGTTATTAGGAAATATGGACAATTTTTCCCTTTTAATTATATATGATTCTCATTAATGAAGAAAGAGAGTGTGAAAAAAATAAGTAAATATTGCCTTTTTCTATTAACCCTTAACGGCTAATTACGCAATATATATGCCAAGATATGGAAATCAGAACTAAAAAGCGAGAGAGTGAAATAACAAAAAAAAAAAACGTATTGATTCTAACCCTAGCTAGTTATCAATAATTCTATAAATATATCTCTAACTCACAAAGTTTCTCTCTCACTTTCTTCATACGTCTTCTTCATCATCATCTTTTTTTGTTTTCACGAAAGCCAAAAGTTTGTCTCCGCAATCGACAAAGATGAGATCTTTACCTTCTTCCTCTTCTTCTTCTTCTTACCCACTCGTCGCTTTGAGCAATAGACTTGAAACCGTGTTTAGGAAAGCAGAACAGCTTTCGGTTCTGTGTCAAATTGATGTCTGTGTCATCTATTACGGACCTAAAGGAGACCTAAAAACGTTTCCAAACGAGAAAGAGAAAGTGAGAAACATGGCTATGAGGTACAGTCGGCTAAACGATTCCTTGAGAAGCAAAAAACGGGTTAGTCTCTCTGAGTTCCTCAAGGACAAGGGTTTGGAGAATCCGAACAAGAGGAGGAAGACGACGACGAGTCCGAAGAAGAATTATGTGGATGTATTGAAGTATCCAATCTCTGATCACTACTCTCCCGACCAAATCCCCCAATTGATTCAGTCCTTGCAACTCAATCTCTCTACATTCCAACAAAGGCTTCGATTTCTTGTTTCGCAAGAGAAACACAAACAACTACTCGATCATCATCATCAGAGTTTCGTACCATCGACATCATCATCCTCTCTCACGACCCCATCTTTGAACCCTAGCCAGCAGTTCTCGCTATTTGTGTATAACCATGGAGACAATACTCTCTCTCAGATCCCAGTCTCTGCATCAAATCTCAATCAGGATTTCTCAGCGTTACTTCAAGAATCTCAGTTGAAGAATGGACACAACATGTCTTAATTTGCAAGAAAACCTTTTTATGTATTTTTTGTTTAGGAACATCTCTTTTTGTTTAGCTGTAACAATCGTATGTCTTGTTGTTGTATCTTAATTCAACCAATCTTGTCTATTATTTTCGAAATCATACACATTGTTTAGTCCTTTCTTGTTAAAACCTGTGATGCCTAATGAAGTTTTCATACATGTTTTACTTTATTTATATGGGATTTTGCATAACGCATGACTAAGTATCTAACACCATCCTCTGTTTTCAACTCTGTTTCAGTATAGTGATCAACTTATGTTTACATAATCTACTAATAGTAACAATAACATATACAACTTATGCTGACTACTAGCTACTGTTTGCAAGCTTATTACGAGTGACTCTTTATACTGCTATTATGCCACATGATTCGTTCCCTTCCATTATGTCTGCAGCAGCTTCCCACTCCCTTTGACCTCTCTATCTCTTGATGAATAAAAAGTTACCAAATTACACCCATCAAAGAGGGAGTTATAAACAAGATTGTGTATGCTTTCTGCGTTTATGAACAAGATTGTGTATGCTTTTTCTTAACTGTGGCTAGCTTAAAAATTTATCCTCAAGATTGTTTCTGCAGTTGGTATTATGGTATTGTTTCTGCACGTTGTTCTTCTGTAAAATACTTAGAATTGTGTATGCAGTTTGTTTTGCAACCTTATAGCTCAATCCTTTTATGGATAAATTAATTTGCAGACGTCGTAAGTGATTGAAGAAAATCGAGCTGTTTAACTATCTTGACACTTCATCATGTGTGGCTAAGCTCTGAGTCCTGCACAATGGCTTTCCTCTGTTTTTAACTCTGTTTCAGTGATTCTCTGTGCTGAAAATTAATAATCAACGTACTGTATACATTTATAATCTACTAAAAGTAACACTATTTGCAACTAGCAAGCTTCACACTCATATTATCATCAAAGAAACAAAACAGATGAAAGGGAAATGGTAAAAGTGACTCTTCATACTGCTATTATGTCTCGTCTTCGGATGATTCGTTCCCTTCCATTATGTCTGCTGCAGGTTCCCACTCCCCTTGATCTCTATCTCCTGATGGTTACTTGGAAGCTTGGTTGACTCGTTTGTGTTCACTTGTATAGGACACTGAGATACATATGGTTTCAGCTGTTAAATCCAATATATATATATTCATTCATCAGTAGAGCAGCTAAATCACATAACAAGCATAACGTAATTAAAGTATGCATTCCCATTTCAGGTTCCTAACACAAAAACTTACAACGAACCAATATATTAATCAGGATCACAAACCCCCCTAAGGAGCTTCGACCAATACGACTTGAAAGAAGATTTCTCAAAGATTGTTTTCCTGTTCAGTTACGAAGTAAGCAACATACTATCGGCTATTTACGAAGTGAGATGAGGGACTACGTAATTTGGCAATTTATCTGGCTGCACAGCGTATCCTCCTGCATAACACCATGTCACAAAACTTAGAGAAAGATAAAACGAACTCTAGAAAACAGATGCAAAAAGCTGCATATTATTCTATTGGTTAAGATACCATATTCTTTACGTGGAAAGCTAACAACTTAAACGCAATCATCGCAATCATCACAATTATAAATCGAGAAAGATTGAGCTCCGATCAGTCAAGCTACACACCATGTCACAAAATTAGAGAAAGGTAAAAATCAAGTGTAGAAACAAATGCGAATGATGATCAATACTTTGCCAAAATGGAGTTAAAGTTGTTAGCTTTCCACCTAAAGAATCTAGTATCTAAAGCCAGCCATGTAAAAATCCTGAAACTTAGTTGATAACAAATTTGACTAAAGTTGCATATATATGAAGTCTTATCGATATTCAGAAAAGATCAATGAGATTCACTAAAAATCCAGCCTCACCTTCTCGTTAGTTCTATAGCATGCATCAAGTTTCAAGCTTTGTTTTTTTTTTTTTTTAACCATTTGACTGATTTAAAGGCACAGAGTTTTCTAATCAAAGAGAGGCAGAAGGAACATAGTTGATCAAGACCATAATTCCAAGAAATGCCGCAGATTATGTTGTGATCTCCGAATGCTAGTAGATAACAGGTATACAAGATCACATATCATAAAACCTGAGTAGACAAAAACCTAAACTTAGTCTTACTCCTTGTGAGTGGATAACTTTATTAGCTTAACCGGCTAACTTAAACCAAATCTAGCCAAAACTATGCGACATCAGATGAACATCAAACCCTAAACTTAGTCATATCCCTGGATAACTTCATCAGCTTAAACGACTTCTACGGCTAATTTCAAGATAAAGCTTCAAATTACACACAGTGATTAAACAACTCAGAGTCATCTAACCAAATATACTTGACACTCCGATAAAAATCAAACATTGGAAAGCTTCATCAGCAACTTCAAATATGGCACAGTAATTAGACCTGTGAGATCAAACTCATCTCGCAAGAAACACATTGAGCTCAGACGAGAACCAAACCTAAACTTAGATTTAAAGGTACTAACATATCATATCTAGGTAACTATTTAAAAGCTAATGCTCCTCCAAAACGTCTTCAGATACTAAAAAGTTTGAAACTTTAACCTGAACTCTCTGTAGTTGTAGAAAGAATCACGGCTAATTTCATCAGAAAGCTTCAAATTTCACAGTGATTTAAACCAAACCAGAGTAATCTAGCCAAACGTATCTGACCTCAAATGAAAATAAAAACTTAAACTTAGTCTAATTCCTTGTCAGTTTGATAACTCTAATAGCTTAACCGGCTATCTTTAAGAGAAATCTTCAAATTTGATACGAAACCAAATCTAGCCAAAACTATGCGACATCAGATAAAAATCAAACCTTTAACTTATTCGTATCCCTGGATAACTAAGTTAAGGTTTAATAGATCATCGCATTGACATTAAGGTCCGGACCTTCTTCTCCCGCTCTTCCCTTTTTGCTTGAAGAGGAATCGAATCAGAAGATGGATGAGGATGTAGAAAAAAAAAGAAGAAGAATCAGAATGAGAAAACGAATCGAATCACAAAAAGGAAACCGTAAGATAAGAGATATATAAACTTTTTTTCCTTTTTTATCTAATTTTTTTCCTTTTTTTATTTTTATTTTTAATTTAATTATCAATGGTAGTAATCTAACTCTTGGAAAAACACTCTAACCTATTTTCGTTAAATTTTTATATTTAAAATAAACTAAAAGATGTAAATTAGATTCATCATTCTAAAAATCTTTTGTTAAAAAAATGAATGCTAGAAATAATTTAAAAATATATATAAATCATTGAAATTGAAATTTTAGTTGATTTTGTGTCATGACAAAAAAAAATGAAAACAGTTCAAATATGCAAATATATATAGATTTCAAAAAATATGAATATTTCAATCAACACAATTTTACAGTGAATAGTTGTAACTTTTCATAAGTAACCGTTTTAATGATCCATCATAACTTTTTTGGAAATATCCAAAAGGTACGATTAAAAATACACTACTGTTGGGTCGTATTTATTCGGATTGTTATTATTATATTGATTAGTTATGATTGTTCAATTTGGCTTGGTTATTTGCGGTTTATATGTTCATTCATTCTTAACCGGTTTAGATTAGCCAACAAGAGAATTAATTAATCGGTTTCAGTTCGGTTTATGTATTGATTCCTTTCTTCTCACAATCTCTCACACCACTCGACGACGACAGTCGAGAACAAGCCTAAAGGTCTCACCTTTTTCCCACCAAAGTCTTCAAATTTGGCGTCGGTCGGAATTCGCAGAGTCTCTCTATCATCTTTTCCCCGTCATGGGTTAGTCACGCTCTATATTCAAAACCCCCAAATCGCCTCTTATTTTGTTTGACCTTGGGAGATCGAATCGTCTCACTTGAGTTTAATTTTTGTAGAATTTTTTTGAACATGAGGATGTTCCCTAATGAAACCACTGGTAATGCACTAATGCTGCAGAGACGAAAGCAGAAGAGGAAGACGAAGAATGAAGATGCTGGTGATGGTGGTTGATCAGGTACCAGTAAAAGCCCTACCCAGCCCAAATCAGATCAATGTTTTTTATATTATATAAATAATATGTACCTTCTTCCTTGTCTAGGGTTTATTTTAGTTAGACATTGCTTGCTCTCAACGGGACTCTTCCTGGAATATACACATCATCAATCAAGCCGCTCTCTATAGCTCTTTTCATCTTCTCTCTATGGCCACAGCTAATTTGTTGGGTTTGTTTGTTTTTGGTTTGGCTCTTCTTATCTAATGTTTTTTATACACACTTGCTTGGTTGTTGAAGAGGTCTTTTTTTTTTTCTTTTTTGCTGCTCTTCTTTCATTCAGGTAAGCGAAACCCTGAAAATGATTTAGAGACCAAACAACACATCCACAAGAAACACAAGGAAACACCCGACGAGAAGGTAAACCTAAGCACCTTGTTTGTTTGATATATATATATATATATATATATATATATATTGTACAAGCTTATGTTCAATTAAGCATCTTGTTCTTAAAATCTTTCTGATGAGGCTACGACTTCCTTTTCCTCTTTGCTAAACAACACACTTGGCCCTGTTCTGTTCAATTCAGGAATCTGCCGTAACAGCAAAGACGCTCTCTGTAACCCGCAGGTGTATTCATTTGTGCTATGGCCATGTTGAGTTTGCTTCTGCTAACGAAGCAAAGAAGGTAAAAGAGTGTGGTTTATAGTAATGATGAAGAAAGTTAATTTAACTAGTCACTACGATTGCTCATTAAATCTTTTTTACCCTGTAGGCGCTGGAAAAGAAGAATGATGAATATTTGCTTGGTAATCAGATAAAACTTTTTGCCGTTAAAAAAACTCCAAAGCGTCCACTACCCAAGTAAATTGATTTTCAATGTTATGGACATTTGTTTCTGTAACTTATTGCTAGAGTTTTGATACTGAAATATCACACAAGACTAACACTTTTTATTTTTGTGAATTGTAGGTATTGCATAGAACACAAGCTTTGGTAAGGGATTTAACTATTTACCTCTTGAGTTTGTTATCTAGAGCACGCACCTTGGCCCTTGGGTGAAGTTTTTTAAATAAAACATTTCAGCTACAAAGACTACCTTGGACGAGAAAGCCTTCCTATAGAAGAAGATGAGACACCTCCCGATTTTGTTGAGGTACATGTTCTTTAGTATCTTCAAAATAGGCTGCCAGTTTCAGAAGATACTCTCATCGATTAATAACACAACTGGTACTAAGGATGACTTCTTTTGTTGATGAATCTTCAGCTGAGGCCCTTTTTTGCTGTTAATGCAAATTTTTAAGTCTATTTCTCTATAAGAGTTGTGCTAACACACTTGGCTGTTAAATTCAGGAAGTACTCTTTGTTGCCAATCTCCCTCCCCAAACTAAAATCTCAGATATGTAAGTGGCACATTAATTTTCCACTTTCCTTCTTGGAGCAAGTTTTCCATTACTGATATTTTATCCTCCACTTTTACAGCCAAGACTTCTTCGAAGGAGTTGTTAGTGTTCGACTTATTATAAACCACGAGGGTAAGCATGTGGGTTATGGCTTTGTTGACTTTGCTTCTGCTTACCAAGCAAAGAAGGTGAGAGTAGTTTTCTAGTATTGATGACAAGTGTTTAAGTAGTCATTTGAAAAAGTATGAAAAATATACAAGTAGTAATTTGAAAGTACAATTGCTGATTGAATCTTTTACTGTAGGCGCTGGAAAAGAAGAATGGTGAATATTTGCATGATCACAAGATTTTTCTTGAAGTGGCTAAGACAACTCCAGACCCTCCACAACCCAAGTAAATTGATTCTCCATGTCATGGATATTTGTTTCTGTAACACTGGTTGTGACTTATTGCCAAAGTTTTGATACCATTACAGAAGACTAACGCTATTACTTTTGGTAATTAGGTACAACCTTGCAGAGAAGCTTTAGTAAGGGATTAATTATTTGCATTTTGAGTTTTGCTATTAAGAGCACATTGGTTGTAGTTTTTGGTATATATGGAGAGATCACAAGGGTTTTTGATGTTTCAGTTACGAAGACTGCCTTCGACGACAAAACCTTCTGATAGAAGAAGATGGGACAGCAGTGGAAGGACTTGATAAAACTCCCAATTTTGTTGAGGTACCTCTTTTTATTATCTTCAAAATATGTTAGGCTCAGACATTTAATAACAGAACTGTTGCCACCAAGTCTAAAGATGACTTATTCTGGGTACTTTTTGTTGTTATGCAGTTTAAGTATCCTTTCTCCTTCTTGCTAACACACTTGGCTTTTAAATTCAGGCAGTTGCTGTCAGAAACAAGACGCTATTTGTTTCTAGTCTCTCTCACGAAGCTGAAATTTCACATATGTAAGTAATTTCCTCCTTCGTTCTTGGAGCTAGTTTGTCATGATTAATATTTTATCCTCCATTTTTACAGCATCGATTTCTTCAAAGATGTTGGAGAAGTTGTTCATGTTCGACTAATTGTAGACTACACAGGCAAGCATGTGGACGATGGCTTTGTTGAGTTTGCTTCTGCTAACGAAGCAGAGAAGGTGAGACTGTGAGAGTAGTTTAGTGTTTTACAAACTTATGATGGAAAATATACACTTCAGTTATTTGAAAATATACACTTCAGTTATATGATTAAATCTCTTATGCTGTAGGCACTGGAAACGAAGAACGGTGAATATTTGCACGATCATAAGATTTTTCTTGATGTGGCTAAGAAAGCTCCATATCCTCCACGACCAGAGTAAATTGATTTTCCATGTTATGGAGATTTGTTTCTGTAAACATTGGTTGTGAGTTTTAATGTTATCATAGAAGATTAACACTATTATTTTTGTTAATTGTAGGTATTGCATAGATCACAAGGTTTGGTAAGGGATTCAACTATTTGTATCTTGAGTTTTTTTTGGTGAAGTACATTGGAGAGATGACAGGAGGTTTTTGATATTTCCAGGTCGAAGGTAGAAAGCTTTCTGATAGTAGAAGAAGAAGAGGAAGAGGAAGAGGAAGAGGAAGAGGAAGAGGAAGAGAAAGAGAAAGAGAAAGAGAAAGAGGAAGAGGAAGAAGAAGAAGAAGAGGAAGAGAACGAGGAAGAGGAAGGGGAAGAGGAAGAAGAAGAAGATGATGATGATTTGGAGACCAAAACGAAAGAGGAGGTACCTATGATTGGCGGATTCTGCAGTAAGAAGACTATCTTTATTTACAATGACTGATAGACTAAGATGATTTGGAGACCAAATTAAATTATTAAATATGAAGAGACAAGACTACCTACTATGGTGTTTGATTATTTTCTAACATATTCATGCATTTTTTCTTTCTTTTTTTAATATGCATTATTTAATGAACTATTTAAAGGGGGTTTTAGGGATTATAAATCTAGGGGGTATGGGGTCTTATTTGGGCATCCCGGAAAGCCTAGGGGGAGCTAAGACGCAAATATTTTCTTATGTTCAGGATCGCTTACAGTTACGGGCCAGTAGTTGGCCGGCTCGTCTCCTCTCAAAAGGAGGCAAGGAGGTAATGATTAAGTCGGTGGCCACGGCAGTTCCTACCTTTGTGATGTCGTACTTTCGGTTACCCAGGACGATTACGAGGAAGTTAACTAGTGCGATTTCCAACTATTGGTGGAGCTCATCTGACCAATCGCGGGGTTTACATTGGGTGGCTTGGGATAAACTATGTCAGGATAAAAATGAGGGAGGATTGGGTTTTCGCGGTTTGGATGATTTTAACACCGCTCTGCTGGCCAAGCAGCTGTGGCGTTTGATCTCCGTTCCGGACTCGCTTTTTGCACGGGTTTTCAAAGGCCGGTATTATAGGCATTCGGATCCTTTGGATCCAATTAAATCTTACTCACCATCCTATGGATAGAGAAGTACTATTTCTGCTCGCTCTCTGGTTAACAAAGGACTTATTAAACGGATAGGATCTAGGGCCTCCATTTCTGTATGGAATGATCCGTGGATCCCTGCCCAATCCCCGAGACCAGCTATAGGCACAGGGTTGTTGTCTGACCCTCTGCTTTCCGTTCAAAACCTCATTGACAGGAATTCTAATTCTTGGGACATGACTCTTCTTTCGGCTACTTTTATACCGGAAGATGTTGCTTTGATTTCTGCCTTACCGTTGCGGTTACCCGATAAACCGGATTCGTTAGGTTGGCATTTTACAAAGTCAGGAAACTATACGGTTAAGTCAGGGTACCATCTCCTTCGGTCTTACACCGCGGTTTCGGCTGCTCCGTCGGTGGTTGCGCCGAACTATGTACCTCTTCAGGCTTTTGTGTGGAAAATCCGGTGCCCGCCAAAACTTCGTCATTTTATGTGGCAAGTGATTTCTGGTTGTGTGCCAGTTACAGCTAACTTACGGAAACGTGGAATAAATTGTGATTTAGGGTGTGGTCTTTGTGGATATGAGGAAGAGACGATAAATCATACTCTTTTTGAGTGCCCGCCAGCCAGACAGGTCTGGGCTCTATCACAGTTTCCGACGGTACAGGGTGCTTTCCTGTCGGAATCGATTTTCACAAATATGGACTTTCTTTTTTGGCGTTTCAAGGACGTTCCTTTGCAGGATAGATTCCCATGGATTTTGTGTTATATTTGGAAAGCACGTAATGATAAACTTTTTAGCAACTTGGATTCCAACCCAGTAGCAATACTGCGGTTAGCGGAGGATGAGGCTAACGCCTGGTCTCTGGCTCAGACAGAGGTTGTAGGACAAGAGGTTGATCACCCTTTTTTGGGTATATCTTCTGATGGAGGCATCAGAGTTCCAAGGTTTTCTCGGCCAACCTCGAGCTTTCTATGCTTTGTGGATGGTTGATGGAAAGCGACGGACCAGTTTGCCGGTAGAGGATGGTTTTGTGTTTCACCCAGGGGGGATGAAACCACTATGGGAGCATCTAATCTTCGTCGAAGTCTCTCCCCTCTTCATGCGGAGATCGAGGCCCTTATCTGGGCAATGCGATGTATGATTGGAGCAAACAATCAATGTGTCGTTTTTCTCACTGATTGCTCTGACCTGGTGAAGATGGTGTCTTCGCCTTCTGAGTGGCCAACCTTCATACCTTATTTGGAGGACATACAAGCGGATAGAGAGGAGTTTACTTCATTTTCTTTAGTCTATGTCTCTCGAACTCAGAATGGTAAAGCGGATAATTTGGCTCGACGTGTTCGTTCAGTTCCTTATTTAGTTACCTTTGTTAACAATTTTCCTTCGCATTGGCTTGTTTGAGTTAATATTGTAAGCTGTTGTAAAAAAAAAAAAATAATTTTTCTTACCTCTTTCTCTTCTTAAATAAATTTTTGTAATTCATTTGAAAAAGAAACGTAAAAGCCCAGCCCAAACCAGATTACTCTTTTATAAAAAGTATAAAAAGATATAGTTTTTTTATAGGGTTATTTATTTGAGAAGGAATTAGTTATATCTCCTGTTCCAAAAATCAGTCAAATCGGCCGATTATACGGCGTGGAATCGCTAGGCACCAAGTAGCCGTCGCGATTACACCCAAATAGGGAAGAAAATCGGAAAAAAAAAAATTTTGATTTGATTTTCTACTTAAATATAGTGTTGAGTGTGAAGATCTACTATTTGTATATCATATGATTCATATCTAATTGAATATAAGATAAAATGGGTAGAAACTGAGATTAAAAAAAATTGTGGGTGTAGATTAGGGTTTGACAGCAGCGGGATCGGATGGAGAAGACGACCAGAGAAATTACCGTTTTGCCCTTGGTAATAAAAAGGGCAAAAAATGGACAAAAAGACACCAAGAAGAGTTGAACTCGCAAGCTTAACCATTCACAGAGAGCCTTAAACCGCTTGAACTATCAAATATTTTTATAATACCAATAAACAATATATATAACCCTAAAACTTAAATATTTTATTTATTTATTATATATAATAATAGAAAATCCTAAAACTAGTCGCCGATTAATACCCGATTTAAATCCGATTTCCCGATTAATCGATAGACCCTCCCTCACCGCCCGACTAACGCCTAGCAATTTTAAAAACAGAGGTTATATCTCACTGCTCCAGGCTCCCAACTCTTGCCAGAAAATAAATCGGCGGTCTCCATGGCCAGTTCTAGCAAGAAATCGGCCGTGAAATTTAACTTATTGGGTTTGTTTTCTGGTGGCTCTGAGCTCTTTATCTAATGTTTTATTATACTTGGCTGAAGAAGAAGAAGAAGAAGAAGAAGAAGAAGAGGTTGTTGATTTTGGTTTTCGCTGCTCTTCTTTTTCATTCAGGTAAGCGAAACCCTGAAGATGATAATTTGGAGACAAAACCGTTTCTCAAAAAACGTAAGGAAACATCCGAGGAGAAGGTAAACCTAAGATCATCTCTGATTCCTCTTCTTCTTTGAGAATGATCATCTCTGTACAATTTTTTTGTTCAGTTACTTTTTGTTGTTCCTTTTCTCTTTATGTCCCAATTAAGTATCTTGTGCCAACACACTTGGCTGTTCTGCTCGATTCAGGAAGCTGCCATAACAAAAAAGACGCTCTTTATGGGCCATCTCTGTCCCCAAACTAAAATATCAGATATGTAAGTAGCAGCTCTGTTTCTGTAGCTCCTTCGATAATCTCCACTTTCGATCAAGACTGATAGTTTTATTTTTTCTCCACCTTTTTACAGCATCGATTTCTTCAAAGATGTTGTACAAGTTGTTCGTGTTAGACTTTTTGTAACCGCCAAGCATACTCATGTGTGTTGTGGCCTTGTTGAGTTTTCTTCTACTAACGAAGCAAAGAAGGTAAGACTTAGTTTATAGTTATGACTTATGATGAATAACAAAAACAAAAAGAAATTATTTAAGTAACTCATTTGAAAAATGGTGAATGCTGATTAAATCTCTTCTTACTGTGTAGGCGGTGGAAAAGAAGAATGGTGAATATTTGCTTGATTATCGCATTCATCTTAAAGTGCATAAAAAAAATCCAAACATTGGACGACCTATGTAAATTGACTTTCCATGTTTTGGAGATTTGTTTTCTTTAACTTATTTGCTAGAGTTGTTTTGATACCATTACACAAGACTTATCACTTTTATTTTGTTGTTAATTGTAGGTTTTGCATAGATCACACGGTTTGGTAAGTCATTTTAACTATTTGCCTCTTGAGTTTGTTATCTATCTAAATCACCTTGGGTGAAGTTTTGGTATGCATGAAGAAGAGATCACTAGGTTTTTAAAAGAAAATTTCAGCTACAAAGACTACCTTCGACCAGAGAGCCTTCCGGTAGAAGATAGTGAGGCAGTGAAAGGACTTGATGAAACTCCCCATTTTGTTGAGGTACATGTTCTTACTTTGATCTTCAAAATATGTCACACTCAGAAGAAAACGCTCCGCGTTTAATAACACAAATGTTGCCACAAAGTCGAAAGATGGCTTATTTTTTTGTTAATGCAAATTTTTTTCTTCTTAGAGTCGTTCTAACACAATTGGCTGTTCAATTCAGGAAGTACTCTTTGTCGCTAATATCTCTCCCCAAACTAAACTATTTCAAATTTAAGTGACACCTTAATTAAATTTCCACCTTTCCTTGTCGGAGCAAGTTTTCCGTTGCTGATATTTTATCCTCCACTTTTACAGCCAAGACTTCTTCCAAGATGTTGGAGAAGTTGTTTGTGTTCGACTTATTGTAAACCACGAGGGTAAGCATGTGGGTTATGGCTTTGTTGACTTTGCTTCTGCTTACGAAGCAAAGAAGGTGCGAGTAGTTTTATAGTAGTAATGATGAAAAGTATTTAAGTGGTCATTTGAGAAGTATGTAATATATATACAAGTTGTTATTTGAAACTACATTTGCTGATTGAATATTTTGTACTGTAGGCGCTGGAAAAGAAGAATGGTGAATATTTGCATGATCATAAGATTTTTCTTGAAGTGGCTACGACAGCTCCACCACGACCCAAGTAAACTGATTTTCCATGTTATGGAGTTATTATTGGTAGAGTTTTTTATACCATTACAGAAGACTAACACTATCATTTTTTGGTAATTAGGTACAACCTTGCAGAGAAGCTTTGGTAAGGGATTAACTATTTGCATTTTGAGTGTTGTTATCAAGAGCACATTGGGGGTAGTTTTTGGTATACATGGAGATGTCACTAGGTTTTTTTATGTTTCAGTTACGAAGACTACCTTCGACAACAAAACCTTCTGATAGAAGATGGGACAGCAGTGGAAGGACTTGATGAAACTCCCCATTTTGTTAAGGTACCTGTTCTTATTATCTTCACAATATGTCAGGCTTAGACATTTAATAACAGAACTGTTGCCACAAAGTCGAAAGTTGTCTTATTCTGGGGAAGAATCTACTTTTTGTTGTTATGCAATTTAAGTCCTTTCTCCTTAGAGTCGTGCTAACATACTTGGATGTTGAATTCAGGCAGTTGCTTTAAGAAAAAAGACGCTCTTTTTTTCCCATTTCTCTCGCAAAGCTAAAATATCACATATGTAAGTAGCATCTTTTATTTTTTTTTCTTTCGTTCTTGGAGAAAGTTTACCATGACTAATAATTTATCCTCCGTTTTTACAGCATCAATTTCTTCAAAGATGTTGGAGAAGTTGTTCATGTTCGACTTACTGTAGACCACACGGGCAAGCATGTGGGCGATGGCTTTGTTGAGTTCGCTTCTGCTAATGAAGCCGAGACGGTGAGAGTAGTTATTGTAGTGATGAAAAGTAGTGTATACTTATGATGAAAATTTTACGATTGCTGATTATTTGAAAGTTGACATGTAACGATAGAAAGCAAAACTCGATGTGGTGAATATAATTTGTAAAGATTATGTATAACTTCACCTTATGTATGAAGTTATTTGAAAGTACGATTGCTGATTTAATATTTTATATACTGTAGGCACTGGAAAAGAAGAATGGTGAATATTTGCACGATCGTAAGATTTTTCTTGATGTGGTTAAAAAAGCCCCATACCCTCTACGACCCAAGTAAATTGATTTTCTGTAACACTGGTTTTAACTTTTGCTAGAATTTTGATGCCGTTACAGAAGACTTACATTATTATTTTTGTGAATTAGGTATTTCATAGATCACAAGGTTTGGTAAGGCATTTAACTATTTGCATCTTGAGTTTGTTATCAAGAGCACATTGGGTGAAGTTTGTGGTATCCATGGAGAGATCACAAAGGTTTTTTGATATTCAAGGTATGAAGACTACCTTCGAAGAGAAAGCCTTCTGATAGAGGAAGATGAGGCAGTGGAAGGACAGGATGAAATTCTCGATTATAATGAGGTACATGTTCTTATTATCTTCAAAATATGTCGAGGTCAGAAGAAATGCTTAGGAGTTTACTAACAGAAGTGTTGCCATAAAGTTGAAGGGTGATTTATTTTTATGCAATTGAAATTCAGGAAGTTGCTACAAGAAGAAAGACGCTCTTTATTGCCAATATCTCTTGCGAAACTAGTATACCAAAGCTGTAAGTAGCACCTTTAATTTCCTCTTTCGTTCTTGAAGCAAGTTTTTCGTGACTAATCTCTTATTCTCCATTTTTACAGCCTCCATTTCTTCAAAAATGTTGGACGAGTTGTTCTTCTTCGACTTATTGTAGACCACAGGGGTGAGGATGTGGGTTGTGGCTTTGTTGAGTTTGTTTCTGCTAACGAAGCAGAGAAGGTTAGAGTAGTTTGTTTATAGTAACGATGAAAAGTATTCAAGTAGTCATTTGAAGATAAAAAAGTAGCATATGCTTATGATGAAAAATATACAAGAAGTTATTTGGCAGTATGAATGCTGATTAAATCGTTTATACTGTAGGCGCTGCGAATAATACATGATAAAGAGTTTTGTCTTGACGTGGCTGAGATAGCTCCATACCCTCTCCGACCCAAGTAAATTGTTTTTTCATATGGAGATTTGTTTTTATAACTTATTGCTATAGCTTGATGTCATTACAGAAGATTAACGCTATATATTTTTTTTTAATTAGGTACAACCTTGCAGAGAAGCTTTGGTAAGGGATTTTAACTATTTGCCTTTTAGGTTTTATAATCTAGGGCACATTGGGTGGCTTATTTGGTATATATGGAGAGTTGACAAGGGTTTTTATCATTCCAGGTCGAAGGTAGAAAGCCTTCTGATAGAAGAAGAAGAAGAAATAGCAGAAGAAATAGAAGAAACAGAAGAAGCAGAAGAAGAAGATGATGATTTGGAGACCAAACCAAATCTGAAGAAACTGGAGGTACCTATGCTGGGAGGACTCTGCGGTAAGAAGGTTATCTTCTCTTATGACGACTGATGGTGATGATTTGGAGACCAAATCGAGTCTGAAAGAAGATTCTGTGGACATATTCTGTGGTAAGTAGATTATCCTCTCATATGACGACAACGACTGATAGAAGACGAGGTGCAATGCAATTTATTTGTATTACTTCGCTTATTCTTTCTTATGTTGTAGTTAAGTTTTTTATTGTCTGAAACCAAGTTAGAATATGCTTAATTATGAATGGTTTGGTGTTAAATCATTATCTGCCTTCACTAGTATTACCTATGTAAGGAGCCGTATACGATTTGAAATGATTTGGTTGACAAAAGCATAATCTCGACCCGAATATAATATTTCTCATATTTAGTCTCAACTTGATTTGGGTTTAGATACGATCTTTCAAAATTGTAAGCTTGTCTTGCAGCTGATGAGCATTTAAAATATCAAATAGTTTAAGTTTACCATGAAAATTATGCCTAGATTATATAACTAGGGAGACAACTATAACCTGAACTATATACAGAGCTGGGCAATTAATAAGGAGCTATACATATGTATGAAGCCGATACAAATACAACCACTATGAAAACTCTCATAGAAATACAGACATCGTGTGATCCTAGATATGGTCGGAATCGTTTTGTCTCTAGTTCACCGGTGATGTTGAGGAGAGATTGAGAGGCGAGGCTTTCTCAACTAGAAAAGAGATTTTGATGCAACGTAATTTTTATGGCTTAAAAACCGAAACCCTCAACGGAGATGAAACAGTGATCGAAGAAATAAGAGCCAAGGCGTTTTGTGTTCCATTAAAAATGTTTCGTTTTTTAGTGAATTTTTAAACTTTAGCAGATTAGTGAAACTTGAAACTTCTGTTGATAACTTACATACAAGTACAACACTATGAAAACTCTCTGATGCCAAGAGTTTCCCATACATTGGCGAGGACCGGTCATGCTGCTTTAAAGAAGTACTCGATAGCTTCATTGTACCGATCAATGACAACGTTGTGGAGGAGGTCAACAGGTTCCAGGAGATTAGAGTAGCTACCCAAAACGTCACGAGTCAAAGGAGGAGTGTCCTCGTCTTTTAACCAAGCGTGCTGAGCCACAGACAATCCGCTCAGGCAGTAACATGTGTGGTAGAAGTCACGGGGTTTCCTTGGCTTGTCTCTAAATCCACCGTCAGGCATCTGGGCATACAAGTATGTTGCGTGTGCGTGTGTTATAAATACAAAAACTTGTCGGGAAGTGTAGTTCTGGTGTTCAAGAAACTAAGAACTGACCTTAGAGCATAAGAGTACATATCTCTGCAAGCCGAGGCTATCAAAAACTGGTTGCATTCTCCTGTTAATGTATGTGGATGTATGATGGACTCCGTGTCCATTCACTGAACCTGCAGATATAAGCTAACCAAAATTCAGTTGTGGCTTTGGATTAACAGATGGACTGAGAGAATGAGAAAGTCGTGTGCATACCTTCATCACTGTCCTCCTCATCAGAATCATCATCATCATCACTGTCTTCAGGATCATGATGGTCCTCGTGATCTTTATCTGTCCCTTGTGATATATGTGATGATCCATGATGTACCAGATCATGCGCTGAATAGAATCTCTGTAGTAGAACACAAGGTGCTGCCTGTTTAACACATACCATGCAAAAAAGAACAACGAGAATGAGTGGAGGACAATTCTGAAATAGGATATATAATCATCGAAAAAGAATGAATGAATATACAATGTCACAAAAGAGAATTAGAAAGTTGACCTGCCAAAAAGTGTAGCAACCATCGACCAATTTGTTGGTCCTACCTTGGAATCCCATTTCTACTCCTTGTCGATGTACAGCCCAGTTCTAGAATCATAGAGAAATTAATTTGCAAGAAAAGTATCTCTATCAAAGTACTCCATTAATAATCACTGAACAGCATTGTAGTTACCATTAGTGAATCCAAATTCAAACTGTCAACCTCATTGATCAGAATCATAGTAGCCAACCCACAGTAAGTGTTCCTAAATAATAAATTCCCTTAGTAACAAATCAATATTTCAGGATATAAACTTTACTTCATTGAAGCAAGTAGGAGACCGTACCCACCATGAGCTTCAGAGCCAGGTTCACCTCCAATCCCGCCTTCATAAGTTTGGCAACTGCTCAAAGAAAGTGATTTAAAAGAGCTTTACAAGGGAAAAAAATAAATCATGAACTTAAAAGATAAAAAGTGATACAAAAAAGCTACCTCAAGATGTATTCTCCTAGGCCCCGGGTGAGTTCATCATCCATAATATTTAAGATGCTCGCAACCTGCGTCACAAGAAAAGTCAAACATACAGGGAGAAAACCAGCCATAGGATGCAAGACTTGTAAGTATCAATACGAGTCATCTCTCAGCAAAGTATCTGCTGGGCGCAAGTGTGCAAATAAAAGATAGTTAAAAGTATCCTAATGTTACGTTTAAGCCATAAAACTGGAATAAACATAGCATAATGGGTCCTGAGTATGTTAATCTTATTCAGCCTATAAAGCTTTGGTGTCCGCAAGAAGAAAAAAACAAGAAGTTTAAGAATTGGTAAACTCACCGAAATAGCAGTGTAGCACGCTCGAACATCCATTTCTCCCATATCATGCATCCTACAATCAGTGAGTGAGTCAGAATTTAGCTCCAAGACTACAATCAGTGAGAAAAATTGCATAAAATAGAAAAGTAGACAAGCACAAATTGAAGAATCAATATGACAGAAGCTATGACAATAACAACGATAAGAATGCATAAAGTGTTCTGTCAGTAAAAATGAAGCCTTTAAAAAGTTCAAGCAGAAAAAGAATCAAACCTGAAACCTCCACTTCTATCCTTCATTCGTCTTAAGAAACAAGACATTTTTTCTCTGAAAAGTATGAGTCACATATAAGTCTCTTCTATAGGAAGCATCAGTTGTCTCCTATTGAAGAGAAACTGACCATAAAAAAAAAGAAGAAGGAATGCACCACCTATTAATCGAAGAAAGGGCTTTGTCACCTCCTATAGTAACCAGTGCATTCACTGCAGCGTAAGTGGTTGCAAGATGTGGAAGCTGGGAAGAAAAGATCTCCGTTACTAGTGGAAGACAGAGAGAGAGCAAAAAAACGGAAATTGAAAAAACGCAGGATAATTATATATCCTAACTTTATGTGCCATGTTGCCCATGTCTTTGCAGAACCAAACTTAAACTTAAACTACTTGTGCTGATTGAACTAAAGGCATCACAATCAAACAATGAGATGATGCATCAACAAAGTACACCAAAGAGATGGGGCAGAATGAAACGACCTGGTCTCAAATTCTAGTCCTTATTTTCATGAAATGAAAGTGATCCACACAGTTTAAAGAAACAGGCATATACTTACTTGGCCAGGACCACCACCGTATCCACCATCAGAGCCCTGACAAGAGACGTGTGAAAGAAAACTACGTACGAATTGAACGTTTACAGGTAACAATAATAGGAATGGGGACAAAAGCTTGAACTGAAGGAGAAGAAAAACAAGAAGAATAGAAATATAGCCTAACCTGGCAGCGTCCAAGAAACTCGATGGCATTGTTTTCTAATTCATCATCCACAGACTCCCCAAGCAAAGCTATTGAATGAAGAATCCAGTAACAAAGCCAAGGTCGACTGTTCAAAAACCCAAAAATCCAAAACCAAACTTAATCTCTTGGCATCATAAAATCCATACAAACTCATACATCTCTCAAACCACAATATATGTGCAAAACTCCATAAGAAACACCCAAATCATCTCGAAGAGGACACAATGACTGGCTAAATGAAAAGAATTCAAAGAACATAAACTTTTGAACCTACAACTTCTAGCCATTGAACACAACAAGCCGTCATTATTCACTTACTTAGCATCTAAGGAAGAAAACTCCCGACCTAGCTGCCTGAAGCCTTTCATAAGATAATCCAACTGCTTATCTCGCTGAATCTCCAACCTAGGAACAACAACAACAACTTCTTCCATCAGTATGATTCATTCCACACTTCAAAACGCTAGTAAAAACTCATCAGATCATCAGTAAAGAACTCGAAAATCAAAATCAAATCGGCGAGCTTACTTACATGTATCTCTGTGTAGAGACGTCGCTGGCCTCGAAGTAACCAAAGATCCCGAACACATCGTTCTCCACCAGAAACTGCTCGCGCTGACTCACGGTTAAGATCGGAAGCTCTTCCATTGCCCTCCGCCGCGTCCGAGTCAGATTCGCCGATTGAGTCCACTCCGGTCAAGTCTGATCCCTATCACGCTTAAAACGCTCGAGCGTCTCCATGTAACTGGGCTGGGCCTTCTAAAATGCCAATTTGGTCCCGATTTTATGCCCGGTTCGGTTTGGTTTAAGGGTACCGAAATTAATATGACTAAATTAAATTTGAGACGAGACGAGAAAAGTAATTTTTGGGTCCTTCGGGAGACTATGGTTACGTCAGCCAAATCAGTTCAAATCATTCATATACGGCTTTCTTTACTTGGGTAATAAATAAAGGCAGATAATGATTTAAACACCAAACCATTCATAGTTAAGCGTATTCTAACTTATATTCACACAAACGAACATAAGAAAGACCAAAGTAATAAAAATAGGTTGCACTGTATCATACAAGTATTAATTAGAAGCACCAAAGAGCTTCTTCTATCAGTCGTCGTCGTCAAAAACTAATGTCTCGGTCTTGAGTTGCCAATACTTCTTTTTTACTTTGGTGAAAGAAGTGAAAGACTGAATCAACCCAAATAAAATTGCGACTAATGGTTTCGCAAATCAAATTTCTGTCCCTCGGGAGATAATGGTTTCGTCAACCAAATTAGTTCAAACAGCTCTTTATTATTAGGTAATAATGAAGGCAGATTATGATTTAACGAAGTAGTAAAAAAAAAAAAAAAAGTTGCATTGTATCACACCAGTTAGAAACACCAAAGAGCTTCATCTTCTTCTATAAGTCGTTGAAACAGAAAATAATCTTCTTACTGCAGTATCCACCCATCATAGGTACCTCATGTTTCTTCAGATTCGGTTTGGTCTCCAAATCATCTTCATCATCTTCTTCTTCTCCTTCTTCTTTTTCTTTTTTTATCAGAAGGCTTTCTACCTTCGACCTGGAATATCAAAAAAACCCTAGTTATCTATCTCTCCATGTATACCAAAAACTCAGAAGGCAAATAGTTAAATCCATTACCAAAGCTTCTCTGCAAGGTTGTACCTAATTACCAAAAATAATAGCGTTATACTTCTGTGGTGACATCAAGACTGTAGCAATAAGTTAGAAAAACAAATCTCCATATGGAAAATTTAATTTACTTGGGTCGGAGAGGGTATGGAGCAATCTCAGCCACGTCAAGAAAAAACTTATTATCCTGCAATTTGAAACCATTCTTTTCCAGCGCCTAGAGTATACAAGATTTAGTCAGCAATCGTACTTTCAAATAACTTGTATATTTTTCATCATTGCTATAAACTACTCTCACCATCTCTGCTTCGTTAGCAGAAGCAAATTCAACAAAGCCACAGCCCACATGCTCACCATTGTGGTCTACAATAAGTCGAGAACAAACAACTTCTCCAACATCTTTGAAGAAATCGATGCTGTGATAATAACTTACTTGTATATTTTTCATATGACTACTTAAATACTTTTAATCATTACTATAAACTACTCTCACCTTCTCTGCTTCGTGAGAAGAAGCAAACTCAACAAAGCCATCACCCACATGCTCGCCCGTGTCGTCTACAATAAGTCGAACATGAACAACTTCTCCAACATCTATGAAGAAATTGATGCTTTAAAACGGAGGAGAAAATATCAGTCATGAAAAGAGGTTGAAGAACAAAAGAGGAAATTAAAGGTGCTACTCACATATGTGATATATCAGATTCGCGAGAGAGACCAGAAACAAAGAGCGTCTATTTTCTTACAGCAACTGCCTGAAATTAACAGCCAAGTGAGTTAGCACGACCCTAACGAGAAAGGACTTAGATTGGATAACAGCAAAAAGTAGATTCATCCCAAGAATTAGACAACTTTCGACTTTGCGGAAACAGTTCTGTTATTAAATGTCTAAGCCTGACATATTTTGAAGATAATAAGAACTTTGTGGTACCTCAACAAAATTGGGAGATTCGTCAAGTCCTTCCACTGCCACGTCCTCTTCTATCACAAGGTTTTGTCGTCGAAGATAGTCTTCGTAACTGAAATATCAAAAATCCTAGTGATCCCTCCAGGTATACCCAATACTTCACCAACTGTGCTCTTGATAACAAAACTCAAGAGGCAAATAGTAAAATCCCTTACCAAAGCTTCTCTGCAAGGTTGTACCTAATTACCAAGAATAAGAGGGAGGGTTAGTCTTCTGAATGGTATGACAACTTTACCAATAACTCACAACCAGTGTTATACAAACAAATCTCCATAACATGGAAAATAGTTACTTGGGTCGTGGAGGGTCTGGAGCTGTCTTAGCCACTTCAAGAAAGATCTTATGATCGTGCAAATATTCACCATTCTTCGTTTCCGGCGCCTACAGTATAAAAGGTGTAAACAGCAATCGTACTTCCAAATAACTACTTATATATTTTTTTATCATAAGACTACTCTCACCTTCTTTGCTTCGTTAGCAGAAGCGAAGTCAACAAAGCCATAACCCACATGCTTACCCTCGTGGTTTACAATAAGTCTAACACGAACAACTTCTCCAACATTTTTGAAGAAGTCTTTGCTGTAAAGGTGGAGGACAAAATATCAGTCCTGGAAAACTTCCTCTGAGAAGGAAAGGCGGAAATCTAAGGTGCTACTTACATATGCAATATTTTAGTCTGGGGAGAGAGATTGGCAACAAAGAGTACTTCCTGAATTGAACAGCCAAGTGTGTTAGAACGACTATAAGAAGAAAAAGAATTAAACAGCATAACAACAAAAAAGTAGCCGATTCATCCCAAAAATAAGTAATCTTTGTGGGAACAGTTGTGTTATTAAATGCCGAGTATTTCTTCTGAGCCTGAGATAGTTCGAAGATAAAAAGAAGAGGTACCTCAACAAAATCGGGAGGTGTGCCATCTTCTTCTATCGGAAGGCTTTCTTGTCGAAGGTTCCTGGAAAATTCAAAAACTCTAGTGATCTCTCCATGTATACCAAATCATACCAAATCCTTGATAACAAACTCGAGGGGTAAATAGTTAAATCCCTTACCAGACCTTGTGTTCCATGCAATATCTAATTAGCAAAATTAAATAGCGTTAGTCTTCTGTAATGGCATCAAAACTCAAGCAATAAGTTAGAGAAACAAATCTCCATAACATGGAAAATAATTTTACTTGGGTCGGAAAGGGTATGGAGCGTTATAATCCTCTCTAAGAAATATCTGATAGTCGTGCAAATATTCACCATTCTTCTTTTCCAGCGCCTACAGTATAAAAAGGTTTAATCAGGTATTTATCATAAGCAATACATTACTTTTCAAATTACTACTTGAATACTTTTTTCATCATAACCATAAAGTATAAACTACTCTCACCTTCTTTGCTTCGTTGGCAGATGCAAAGTCAACACGGCCAAAGCACAACTTCTTAGCCAACTTGCGGGATAGTTCGAACACGAACAACTTCTCCAGCATCTTTGAAGAAATGGAGGCTGTAAAAGTGGAGGGTAAAATATCAGTAATAAAAAACTTGCTCCCAGAGAAGGAAAGTGGAAAATGAAGGTTTGCTACTTACATATCTGATAAAGTAGTTGTGAGAGGGAGATTGCTAACACAGAGCGTCTTCTTTTTTCTTATGGCAGCCTCCTGAATATAACAGCCACGTGTGTTGGCAGCACCACTCTTAGGAGCAAAAGGAAACAGACAACAGAAATAGCCGGATTAAGAAAATATTTGAATTTTTTAAAATTATACCTTCACTGAGATTAAATTAGCCTGGTCAGACTTGTGCTGGAGACTATCAGCAAATCCTTGAGAGCAATGACGTTACAATGACGTTACAGTCCCCTTGAGTACAATGACGTTACAGTCCCGTTGAGAGCAACAACAAATCTATTATTGGACCTGATAAATTAGCATATATTGTTGCTATCCTTCTTTCTCTGTTCCTTAGGAGGTTTGTTGTAATCGGCGTGAGAATCTCCGACTTATTCGAGAGATCTGGCCTTGTTAAGCTGAGAGTTCGATTTTACTGATCATAACTAGTGAGAATTTTCTAATCCACAAGTGTATCTGATTCATCTTATCCGACTAGATCCAAGTGATCAGTATGATTCAACCTAGGAACAACAACAACTTCCATCAATATGATTCATTCCACACTTCAAAACAGCTGCTAAAAACTCATCATCATGAAGAAAAAAGAAAAAAAAACTCGGAAATCAAATCAAATCATAATCGGCGAACTTACATGTATTCCTGAGTAGAAATATCGCTGGCGTCGAAGTATCCAAAGATCCCGAACACATCGTTCTCCACCAGAAACTACTCGCGCTGACTCACTGTTTCGATCGGAAGCTCTTCCATCACTCCGCCGCGTCCGAGTCAGATTCGCCGATTGAGTCCACTCCGGTCAAGTCTGAGTCCTATCACTCTTTAAACGCTCTTCTAAAATGCCAATTTGGTTCCGGTTAAACGCCGGTTCGGTTTTGTTAAGGGTACCGAAATTAATTGACCGCATAGCTGTTCGGTTCAGAAACAATTATCACGTTCCGGATTTTCTGAACCGTCACCACGTCTCCACTACCAGTCTACCACCACCAAAGCAACCTCTACATAAAAAGAGAAATTTGCAATATAGCCCTATATTTTTAATTTATGTAAAAACAAACCTGTACTAAAAACTGCGTAACAAAACCACAAAGTCAGTAATGTGTAGACCAAAAAACGTCAACACAATTTCTACAAACGGTGTTGAGAATCTGCTGATTTGTCAAGGCTCGTAAGAGCGACAGCTTTGTTTATTCAATTTGACTTTGACCGAGTGTACTATGAAACTTAATTTTTAAAGTTCCTTTTTTTTTATATAATTTATTTAACATAGTCTAAAGAAACGACGTAATCAGAATATTGATAACATTAAAAACGACGTAATGAGAATTAAAATAATAGTAAAAAACGCTTCAAATATAAGCATATGCCTGTGTGATTGCTAATCTGTTTGTCAGAAACGCTTCAAATAAATAAAAAACTTGACAGGTTTAGTTTATACCTTTAAAAGGATATGGATTTGTTTAAAATTAAATAAAAGTATAGGGCTCGTTTTACAACTTTCCCATATTAATGATGGGAATATTAATCGCGTACAAACGTCAAAAAGGAATTTAATAAAAGAGACTCTCTCTTTCTCTCTCTCTCTCTCTCTCTCTCTCCTCTTTGGCGACTTGTGCAGCAGCGCTTAAAATCCCTTTCTCAATTCTCGTTGTCGGGTACCACCATAACAGTTTCTCTCCCTCCCAACATCGAGCGAGCGATTGTGTGAGAGTTCGACGTGAAATTTCAACTGATGGGAGCGTATTGTAACGAAGACCTAAC
>NC_025695.1:27085137-27087792 GCF_000633955.1 Camelina sativa
TCTGTAACTGTTTTTTTTTTTTTTTTTGACGGAGAGGTTTCTGTGAAATTTCCGGTAGCTTTTGTTAATCTGGATAATGTTATCGTCATCTCTAATTTTATCGCCGAAATTTATGGAACTGTCGAGTTATGGATTAGATTAGAGATTGTTGTTTATCGGAATATTTAACTGCTGGATTTTGGCTAGAAATCGAATTGAATCTTCGGTGATTCTTGTTTGTAATTGTATTACTGCACTTGTGTGAGTTTTTTTCCAATTTAGAGTAAGTTTCAAAATTCTCTAACGACTGTTCATACGTTTTCTATTGGCTTTAAATATGTAATCTATACTAATAGTTCACTTTTGGTTTGCAGCTTTGTTTAAAATTCATTGACACTGAGCAGTTTCAGAGGTAAGTTGTTGGATTGTGCTCACTTCCATGGTTATATTATTTTTAATGACTACTACTGTGTTCTGATTCTTTTATTCCAATTCCTTGTGGCAGGCTTCGTGAACTAAAGCAACTCGGTGAGTTCTTTCAACTCATGTTTCCTTCTTCTCTTGTTTAAGTTGATGGTCTTGTTATGTCTATCTTTTTACTCCTCGATGAAGTAGTATTTATTGTGAGAATCACTGTATGAAATGCTAGGTTCAAATATAGAAAATTTTCATTGAAATCTTTTTATCCAGTATGTAAGATTATTTTCTTTGGTTACTCCTTATAGCAGCAAGGATTTATTTATAGTGGTTATCTTCTTTCGTTGAGAGAAAATTTTCTTGCATGGTTTAGGGGTGACGAACATGGTATATCCAGGAGCTGTGCATTCTAGATTTGAGCACTCTCTAGGCGTGTATTGGCTTGCAGGCGAAAATGTTCAGAAGCTAAAAAATTTCCAGGTATTTGGATATTTTGGACAAATGTCAGTGGTACAGTCACATTTTGGTTAAGTGTGGTAAGATTGTAATGTAGGTGCTTAAATTGTTATAGGGAATGGAGCTTGGTATTGACAATTATGATCTTCAGACTGTGAGACTGGCTGGTAACTATTCTTTGCTCAATGACTACATTATTACTTGATAGAATTTCTGATATTTGTTTGTATATGTAGGACTTCTCCACGATATTGGTCATGGGCCTTTCAGTCATATGTTTGAGCGTGAATTCCTTCCAAAGGTCATAAGTGACAGTCAGTGGTATGTTTTCACATTCCTTGAAAAGATCAATGGCATGGTGTACTTGATATGATATAAGAACTATGCCTTAAAAATTAGTGTTTGGTATCTATGGATTATCTCCAGCTCCTTATATGCCAGTTCTTCGATGCAGGTCTCATGAGTTAATGTCTGTAAACATGATTGACCATATGGTTGATACACATCACATTGATGTTGATGCACAAATGCTGAAAAGAGTGAAGGTAGTTTTCATTCTCAAGACTGTTTAGCTTCTTTCAAATGACCTCTGGAATTTGAAACTGGAAACTGTGACATTATTTTCAGTCTTTACAAATCTAATCAAATATTTCTTGCTTCTTTTCCCACTTTGCTGATAGTTTTCTCAAATGTTTACTTAACAGGATATGATACTAGCTAGTACTGAGTTTTCACAGCTGAAAGTAAGTTTTATAACAGTCATGTACTCTATTCTAGTCAAACATGAACAACTACTTATGCTTTTGTATATATTTTCCCTTTTTCATTATATGCAGAGCAATGCAGAGAAACGTTTCTTGTATGATATTGTTGCTAATGGCCGAAACGGGATTGATGTGGACAAGTAATTCGATCTAACCTTAGTTGTATACTTGCCTACAGTTGCTTTCTTCCCCTTTTCAGTTTCACTCATCATGATGCTTAGTTCTGCACCTTTTTCTTGAGAAGTCAACTTTAAATGTATACAAAATTTTATAGGTTTGACTACATTGTTCGTGATTCTCGAGCTTGTGGACTGGGGTTCAATTTTCAGTTCCAGAGGTATTCATACTACTCAAAGTCATTTCAGTTTTTGCTAATAAGGAAGGTGCTAATTTTCAGATGTTTCTAGACTAACAGAGACGATGAAAGTCATTGATAATGAAATCTGCTATCCCGCCAAGGAATGTGAGTTTTGTCCAGCTGATATTCTTGTATATGCGTTTGCTTCTGTCCTCTTGTAAAACGGGGTGAATTTTGCAGATCGTAATGTCCACAAGTTATTTGCAACTCGAGCTGATCTTTATCGAACTGTCTACATGCATCCGAAAGTAAAGGTATTGTACCATTATCATTCTCTCTATTTGTTCTCTATTGTTTCTCTCTTTCCCACTTGTCTATTTCCATTCATTTGCAGGCGATAGAGCTTATGATAGTAGATGCCATGGTCAAAGCCAACAGTTTCTTGGAAATTACTTCTTTGATTAATGACCCATCTGAATACTGGAAGGTACAGTTCTTCCTCAGACGCAAATTTTTCCCTTTCTCAATAAAAATTATTTTTGTCAGTTTTCATAGTTTTTATTCTCGACAAATGCAGCTAGACGACACAATCCTCAAAACGATCGAAATAGCTCCAGATCCAGAGCTTGCAGAAGCTAAAGAGCTGATACTCCGTGTTCGCAGAAGGCAGTTGTACCAAGTATATACAATTTCACCCAGTTTCTTCTTTTCTTATGCTTAATTAGGCTAAGAATTTCCCTT
>NC_025695.1:27088265-27111161 GCF_000633955.1 Camelina sativa
TATTCTCCACAAATGCAGCTAGACGACACAATCCTCAAAACGATCGAAATAGCTCCAGATCCAGAGCTTGCAGAAGCTAAAGAGCTGATACTCCGTGTTCGCAGAAGGCAGTTGTACCAAGTATATACAATTTCACCCGGTTTCTTCTTTTCTTATGCTTAATTAGGCTAAGAATTTCCCTTCTGAAGAAAGACTGATGTATGGATTTTTACTTGCAGTTCTGTAACGAGTATGCGGTTCCAAAGGACAAAATCGATCATTTCAAAGCTGTCACTGCTCAAGATATCATATGTTCTCAGGTTTGTAATCTTTAGCACTTACATAGAGGAAGACTATATCTACAGTCCGTTGCCATACTTAGATCGCTTTTGATTTAACAGAAACACACAAGCTTGACACTAAAAGAAGAAGATATCGCTGTTTCAAACGTCAAGATTGATTTGGCTCGTGGGAGAGAAAATCCTCTTGAATGGTAAACAAAGCACAAGTTAGCTTCTTTGTTTTCTCAATTTCGCTCATTAAAATTCTAACCAACTTATCTTTGTGGTGGATCTGACTGACTTCTTCAGCATCAACTTCTTCAAGGTACATACATACATGAAAAGTTTATGTTCTTGATATGCAGATTTTTGTTTCTCTAAATGTGTAAAGAGGAAAACTTGAAAATAACACAGAATCTCTCAATAAACCAATTGATTTTTATGGTGTCTACAGGATTATGATAGTACAGAGAAGTTTGTGATACCCGAGGACCGAGTCAGTCACTTGTTACCAACAACATATCAAGACAAGATAGTGAGAGTATATGCCAAAAAACCAGAATTGGTATGTGATTGTTATCATTATGAACCCTCATCATCATTATCTTTCTACATTACTGTTTCGAGTGAAGCACAGGAAGTAACGTTTTTATTATTGGTTTTGCAAAATTTATGAACAGGTGGAAGCAGTTTCGGAAGCATTTGAAAATTTCCAAATGAGAACGTATGGAATCAAAGCTCAAGTACACGCAACACCTGAGAAAAAGAAAAGGCGTATTATGTAGTTACGTGGCCGCAATTCATTTCATGGTTTTATTTTGGTTATTTCACGTCTAGGAACTTTTTATATACGGATGTGTGTACATATACTAGTATGCGTTAGACTCACGATCCCGAAGCCTTGGACTTAGAGACAGCGACTCTTTTACACGTAAAGGAAAAAGCAAGGCACCTTTTCTTAATATTTCGGAACCGTTTTAAACATATATTTTTTAGTCACAGCTTTGCAGATTATAATAGTCAGTCAATCTCATTATTTTATTTATTCATTTATTATTGCCTTATTGGTCAAGTTTTAATAGGCCTTTAACGGCTGGTGTAACATATACTGCTGTCTGTGTGGTGGTCTTCAGGACCCTCGCACAGCATGATAATACCCGACGACACCCCAACATTACTTTTCTTGCTGATCGTTACTTCCTTAATTCCTTTGTACTAGTTGTTATTTTGGCATATCTAGCAACTATATATAAGGGCATCCACAATGGGAGGTTATATTTTTTGGGCTCTTAAAATTTTTAATTAATATATTTTATATTTTTGGTTGAATAAGAACTTTGGGAACTCTAATCAAAATGTTCCCCTCCAATGGTGAGTTATAATATTGAGTCTCTTAATTTGAATTTTTTTTTCTTTGAAAATAAATAAATGAAAATACAATATGAAACTATTGCATATTTAGAAGAATGTTTATAAAATTATTGCATTTCATAATTTAGAGTCATCAAACAATATGATATAACAGCTTCTTAGCCAAAACATTATACAAAAATCAAAATCTAAACTGATACCTGTTCCCGGACTTCCTCACTGGGAGAGCTGAGAAGCTTGATGAATGAGGGAACATCACCACTTTCCATAATGACTTTAGCTTTGACTTCACATTAACAACCACTTTCTGTTTAGAAGGATACACCAAAACTATATGCTAAAATGTTGCTTTTCTTCTCAACGAACTTGATAATTGGTACACAAGCCTTAGCAATCACCTGAACAATTAGAGAGCTAATTATTGACATATAATAGTAGTAATAAAAAGTCAAAATACCAAGATATTCTTTGCAATTCCCCTTTGTGACAATGCCCTGGAGAGTGCGCGTAAACCTAGCTGTGGATTTGTGAGACCTGATTCCAAAATCACCACCTATATATACAGCAAAAAGGGATGAAGATTTAGACATGAAGATCTTTCCTAACACTAATCTATACAGCAACTAACGTCTAAGTATCAAAAACAGTATTATAATAACTCCAAAATGGATGTGGAGATAAACGTTGTGTTAAGCTGTTCTAAGGTATTCTCGTTAATTATGTACACCACATAGTCAAAGTGGTGTTATAAACTTACATCCATATCACTTGTTGGAAGATAAAGCCCTGTCCTGTATGACACAAAAACCTCAACCTGCAACAAAGAGAATAAGCAAAGATTAGAGATTGCAGTTGTTGAAATAAAACAATGCTCAAAGAGAGATTGAAGTTTCGAAAGTTTGTACCTTACAACTTGGCCAGATATACTTAATAACACTTGACACACTCGCCACTGCCGCATCACGCTCAACTTTCTCTGCTTGTGTTGGTAACAGAAAATCACAGAAATCTACTATTTCTGCAACAAATCAAGATCAAAGCTTTCTCAACAAGATTCTTTGTGAAGATACAACACCAAAAAGCATAATCAAACACCAGTCAAAGCTTTTCACTTTCAACAAAGTAATCGAACTAACAAGAACCTAAATTTCATAGCCACATTTTAGCAAAAGATTCAAACTTTTGAATGATATTGAGCTTCATTACCTTTATGCAACTGAAGCATTGGGATCTTAGAGAAACTATTCTCACTAAACCAATTACTCTCCAATCTAGGTTGCTCAGCTTCTTCATCTTTCTTCCTCTTTTTACTCTTCTTCTTCGAACACGACGCCGCCGCCACCACCACCGGGGTTACAGGCTCGACGTCGTTATCATTACTCCTGGGATCAACGTCCAGTGAGAAGAAATCAATCGGCGATTCAATCCGACGCTTCAAGGTTTTGGAGTCGTATCTCCTCTGATTGGCCTCCGCCGATTCAATCCGACGCTTCGCATCTCCTCCGACCCCAATCTCCTTCCTTTGANAAAATGGATGTGGAGATAAACGTTGTGTTAAGCTGTTCTAAGGTATTCTCGTTAATTATGTACACCACATAGTCAAAGTGGTGTTATAAACTTACATCCATATCACTTGTTGGAAGATAAAGCCCTGTCCTGTATGACACAAAAACCTCAACCTGCAACAAAGAGAATAAGCAAAGATTAGAGATTGCAGTTGTTGAAATCAAACAATGCTCAAAGAGAGATTGAAGTTTCGAAAGTTTGTACCTTACAACTTGGCCAGATATACTTAATAATACTTGACACACTCGCCACTGCCGCATCACGCTCAACTTTCTCTGCTTGTGTTGGTAACAGAAAATCACAGAAATCTACTATTTCTGCAACAAATCAAGATCAAAGCTTTCTCAACAAGATTCTTTGTGAAGATACAACACCAAAAAGCATAATCAAACACCAGTCAAAGCTTTTCACTTTCAACAAAGTAATCGAACTAACAAGAACCTAAATTTCATAGCCACATTTTAGCAAAAGATTCAAACTTTTGAATGATATTGAGCTTCATTACCTTTATGCAACTGAAGCATTGGGATCTTAGAGAAACTATTCTCACTAAACCAATTACTCTCCAATCTAGGTTGCTCAGCTTCTTCATCTTTCTTCCTCTTTTTACTCTTCTTCTTCGAACACGACGCCGCCGCCACCACCACCGGGGTTACAGGCTCGACGTCGTTATCATTACTCCTGGGATCAACGTCCAGTGAGAAGAAATCAATCGGCGATTCAATCCGACGCTTCAAGGTTTTGGAGTCGTATCTCCTCTGATTGGCCTCCGCCGATTCAATCCGACGCTTCGCATCTCCTCCGACCCCAATCTCCTTCCTTTGATTCCATCTCCTTACTTTGTCAATTCGGGACTTCGTCAATTCGGAGACTTCCGATCGAGAGAGAAAGAGAGAGATTTACAGAGGAAAAGAAACAAAAACCCGATCGTCCATCAAAATAAAATTCTTCTCTTTTAATCTGATTGCCCAACAGATAAGTGACACCTAAGGGCTCTTATTTCAAATTCGAGTCTACTAAATTAGAGGCTCTCTTATATTTTTTTCTTCTATCTGAATTATTTTTTTCCTTCTACTGTATTAAAACCTCCCTTAAAACCTCCCACTGGGGAAGGCCTATAGTATTATCCTTATCTAGTCATTGTTATCTTTTAGTTGTAATTGTGTTGCACATCATTATACTGCTCCTAGTCGAGTATGAAACTTCTTGTAACCAGTAAATTTTTAAGTATTCCCTTTAATATTGTTTGGTTGCTTAATATATATATTGAAATATTTAACACTTGCTTTTTCAGTTTGATATGATCTTTCCTTTCTTTCTAAGAACAGTATTTATATTTAGGAAAAAAGAAGGTTAACTACACGAAGTATAGAAGAATACATGGTCACACATACCAAATATACTATTATATCCTCAACTACACGAAGTATATATATTACATGACCACATGCATGAACTATATGACGTTATGTAGTCAACACCATAAACATACAATCCGGTACATTGGTCGACTGACTCCGGCGAAGACCGACGTTGACTCTGGCGAAGACCGACGTTGACTCTNTGATTTAATATAATTTTTTTAAAAAAATTTAGAATACAATTTTTTTAGTCAACGCCGGAGTCAACGTCGGTCTTCGCCGGAGTCAACGTCGGTCTGCGCCGGAGTCAATCGACCGGTGTATCGGATTGTATGTCTATGGTGTTGATNTTAAAAAATATATTCAGTTCAATATCTAAATATTTTTATATATCTCTAATTTATTCATTCTTATAATTAGTTTNCATGTGACCATGTAATACATATATTTCGTGTAGTTGAGTATACAATAGTATACTTGGTATGTGTGACCATGTATTCTCCTATACTTCGTGTAGTTACCCATCTTTTTTCTTTATATTTATATATGATGTAGACAACTTTGATATCAACTAAAGTATGTACATGGCATAGTCAACTATATATCCTGTTATGTTAACTGAGAAGTACAAAAATAAAACTAACCTTACAAAATGTAAAAAATTAGTAAATTACATTATCATGCAATTGGTCTTAAAGCAAATGTTTATTTTTTTAATAAATTTAAAAATATATTAGACTAATAAAATCTTTTAAATAATTATTAGTTAAAAAATTATTTTCCCTCTAATTAATTATTGACGAAATTTACTAATTAATTCAAAACTTATAAACCAATCAGAATTTTAAAAACTAAGATTTTTATATATAAGTATACAGTGTGATTATTTTAATAACTATATTTGGAAGATTTTGTTGATTATGATTCTCCTATCATCTTTATTTTATTTTATTTACAATTTGTTTTGAATTATCATATAATACTTATGATTAATAAATATGTAGAATTTGTTTTGCATATGTTGTGATTTGAATTTTTAAAAACAAAGATATATAACTCAATATGAAAAAGAAATGTGTGTTGTTAAAAATAAGTTTATGTTGTTGATAAATTAAGAAATTTTATTTTCTCACAATTACAGTATTATAATTACTACATTAAAATATTTCACAAAATAATAATGCAAAATACAATAAACAAAAAATATAAAACTGTAACATACATCAAACAAATTAAAATACTATATTATTCTAAAATAATTATTATTCAAAAAGATGTATGTAAATTTACCAAACAATTTCAATATTAAAAATAAATACAATCTCAGACAAAATATCTTTTTAAAATAAATGTCACAATAATTTTTGGGAAAAACATAGTTCATATCTCCTAATATTAATAAT
This sequence comes from Camelina sativa, assembly GCF_000633955.1. Classification (NCBI taxonomy): domain Eukaryota; kingdom Viridiplantae; phylum Streptophyta; class Magnoliopsida; order Brassicales; family Brassicaceae; genus Camelina; species Camelina sativa. The sequence continues at coordinate 27,094,227 of NC_025695.1, forward strand.
AGCGTAATACCGCAAATTGATAAAGGTAAAACATTTTAAAAATTGTTGGATACAACTTAAATTAGAGTTCGAGAAAAAAATAATAATTAAATTAAAATAGATTGGGTTCATATTAAAATCCTATCCCAAAATAAAATTTAGAGATATATATATATCGATTTGATCAGCTACATATAGTGGTTATGGTATTATGTTTTTAATGGGAACAATACTTGGGTTCACCTCTAAGGTGAACCTATTCATTCACCCCCCTTATAAAATAAGGAAATAAAATCTGTATACATTATTATAAAATTAAAAACTTAAACCGCTCTTTTATAAACCCAAACTGATATATAATTTTATTCTAATTGTAAAATCTAAATTCTAACCATCTCATTTATAAATCCAAATCGACATATAATTTCACTCCAATTGTAATATCTAAACCCTAACCATCTCATTTATAAACTCATACCGACATATAATTTCGTTCTTATTGTAAAATCTAAACCCTAACCATCTTATTGTAAACCCAAACCGACATTAAATTTCATTCTAATTGTAAAATCTAAACCCTAACCACCTCATTTGTAAACCCAAACCCACATATAATTTCGTTTTAATTATAAAATCTAAACACTAACCACTTCATTTGTAAACTCAAACCGACATATAATTTCATTTTCATTGTAAAATCTAAACCCTAACCACTTCATTTGTAAACCCAAACCGACATATAATTTCGTTTTCATTGTAAAATCTAAACTCTAATCACCTTATTATAAATCCAAACCGACAAATAATTTTGTTCTAATTTTAAAAATCTAAACCAAGCCAATATTTAACTTTCCTTAATTAAAAGTATACATAATTTGTTTCCTTAATTTGTTTTGATTTATAATTTAATTTTGATTTATTTTTTAAATGAAATATTAGATAGAAGATTTTGATTGGTTGAGAGGAGAGGGGGTGAACCTAAGTATTTTTCTTTTAGTGGGTGGTATGGTGTTTTTTTTCCTCAACCAAACACTATTTAGAAAAGAATTCTACTATTGGTTGTCAAACCGGTTGATAAATGTTTACAAAGGAAGTTCCAGAAATTAAAGATTTAGACGACCGTGCAAGGCAATCCGCCTTCAAATTGGTGGTATGGTGTTTTATAGTTGTAAATGATGGAAATATGCTATTTAGAGATGGGATTTTTGAAAAATAATTGACAAACATGAGAAAAATGAGCAAACCATAAGGAAACACAGGAATAATAGACAAAAATAACAAAAACTGAAATGACTATTATCATTTTACATTATTGTTTTTGCTTTTGTTTATCAGCTTAAGAATTATAAGGAATAATATAAATATAAGTAGGTGTGGATAGCCTTAAAATCTTCAATCTAAAACTTTTTGTTTTGCTTAGGTGGAAATTATCAGAATAGAGAAAATTGTTGATAAGTTAGATTGTTGAGCCTACATAATATAGTTTATGAAATGGAATCCTCAAAGCTCATTCAGAGGATCAATTGGTATTTGAGTAAAGTAATATGAGGATTTGAAGAAGAAGAGTGGAAGATATGAAGTTGGTTGGAGAATCAAAATCTGGGTTCAATCTGAAATTGAAAAGAGAATCTCTCCATTGAAGCTCAGTTTTAGGATAGTGAAGACTTGTGGGAGATTATTTTATTTCTTTATTTTGTGACGAGAGTGATGATGAGAATATATCTTCCCGTCTTTGTGAACTCTTTTAAAAATCCTTCAAAATAACACCTTTAGAGGTGAGATTTGTTCATTCCTATTTTTCAAGTAGAAATGTATCCAAAATCTTTCAAAATCAGTTTTTAGTAGTTTTTGAATAATACTTGTTAAGTTTGAATAACAGTAGATTTGATATGATTTTTATAAATTTTTGATTGAATAACAAGGGATTGTGAATTATTTTGCATGAATTATTTTGCAGAGAGATTTTAAAATCACAAATTGAATAATACCTAATTTTAGAAAAACTCCAAAATCTTTGATGTATTTTTGAATTCATCCATATATGTATAATTTTTGGTTTGTTTCGTTCAAAAGCTTGCTGATTTTCCCCAGTCAAGATTTACTCATTCATGTATTTATAAAGGTCAAAATTTAATATTTAACAGAATATGACTGGTTTTGATATAAAAAAACCGAAGATGACTAGGAAAATATAGACTTGAAGAGTTTAATAATAATAATCCTAGTCAATGCTTTTTCATCAATTCTCTGTATGATGAATTATTTACAACAAGATAAAAAAAGCATTGACACACATAAAAACATATAAACGGAATTGCACTATAACAGAAATAAAAAATGTATAACAGAAGATACTTGAAAAGAAATCCAAAATTTGATATTTCCTTTGAAATGTTTCACACTAAAAATGTATTAGGAAAAACAAAAAATCCTGACAAATCCTCAAAATCCAGAAACTAAAAAAAATTGAAAGTCTATTATTAAAAATTCTACCAAACCAAAGAAAAAATCCAAAAGATATTAAAAACAAAAAAGGGCCTACACATACAACACTCTTGTGTGTATGAATGTACGTAAGAGAAAATATCTAAAAGAAGAAAAACAATTCTTCAAACTCTGTCCGTCCCTGAGGCTGAAATCTCAACTTCAGATGGCTTCTTCTCCTTTGGAGTTGATTTGTAGTACATGAAATACACTATCAACTGAGAAAGAGCCAACAAGGTCCCCATCCCATTACTTGCCTGTAATTTTGTTTAAAATTGATCACACAATTAAAATCATAGCCATATAATCACAATTTTACAAAATAAATATAAGTTTTTTTTTGTTTTATTCACAGTAGAGAGAACTTACGAGGACGTAGATATCGATTTTGTAGATGAGAGAGTAAGAAGTCCAAATAGCAGCATTAACGAAACAGACCAAAGACAACAAGAATGGCATGTATTCAACACTCTTGGTTTTCACCACTTTAGCCTGTTGATTAACAAAACATTAAAGTATCATCCATTAGAAACAAAACAAAAAACACAAATCGGATCATTAAGGGTCAAGAGAGGAGCTAGACTCACAATGGCCAATGAAGGAGCTCCATACATAGCAATGTTGAAGACATCACAAATCACACCAACGAATGTTTGCTTAGCAAACTCATTCTTGATTGCAAAGAGCGTGACCAGAACAATACCCGCAACAGCAACAACTTCAAGAGCTAAGAATGACACTATGTTCCTCTGCACAAATCAAAACACAATACAATCAGAAACCACACGCAAACCATGATCGATTAATAATTGCAAGGTTAATTAATCAAAATAACTCACTCTAGCGTTCTTCTTGTGACCACAGTAGAGCAAGTAGATACCAACGTAGAAAAGCTCGATGACTAACCCAACACCGTTAATGGTGGAAACCAGAATACTGTCCTTGTGAACCACAGGAAGACCGTAGAACACCCACAGCATACAGTTCATGACCGTCGCTACGTAAGGCACATATGAAAACTCCTCAACTGACTTCTTTTTGAAGATCCTCCAAAATGTCTTCCTATTAATAGATAAACCAAAAAAAAAAAATCAATATATAGTTACAGAACACATTTGCACACATCATCATAGAATAATTATCTAATCATAGCTACATTAATCCTAGAAACCAACCACAACACAATACAACACAGCATACTAGCGACACATTATCAAATAATCACCTACATTAACACTAATATACATATGGACTCAACCATCTACATACTAAACATATGGGCACTCAAACTACATCTCAGTCAGTTTCGAAATATTCACAATTAGGATTATAATACATGTAATTAAGAGAGTTTAATAAAGAGGATTAAGGAGTCTTACGCTGGTGCGGCAAAGAGACCAAAGGAGATAACATTTCCTGCACACAGCATTAAACAAGAGCAAAAAAAATTGTGTTAATCACATCGTTTAATCTCTTCGTATGTATATCGAACGGATCAAGAAATGAAACATTGATCAATCATCACGACGAAAGCTATAGCAAAAACCTCAAACCTCAAATCTAATAACATCGCACTATTTGAACAAAAACAACATATATGTGATCAACGCATCGATGAAGCTAGATTAGAACCGCCATTAGAATCAAGCTCAACATCACACACGTACGATCGATATATATATATATATAGTATTTACGAATCATACATACAAAGATAGAGTCGCCATTAGAATCAAAAGCGATCGATTTGGGAAAAAAGAATCACAATAATAAACGGTTTCGGATTCAGATCAACGGATGCAACTAATAAGCAAAAGAAATCGAAGGAGAAGAGAGAGAGAGAGAGATTAGTGATACCGATGACTCCGATGATGAAACGAACTTGTTGAGCATCAACCATTTTGAAATCGCCGTCAATGAAAGAGAGAGATTGAGAGAGATGAAGAGAGATGAAGAGAGCTTTATTAAGCGAAGAAGACGAAGTGTAGAAGTAAACCTAATCAAGGGCGTTTGGGAATTGTGTGTGAGTGTTTTCTCTCTCTCATCTCTTATCATATATATAGGAGAGAGAGAGAGAGAGAGAGAGAGAGAGAGAGAGAGAGATTAAGATTAAGATAAGAGAGACGTTTGAGTCAAGGAGTCAATATTTCCTTAAACTTAGGGAATTATCAAAAAAAAAATTAAAAATATTAATTACATTTATTTGGTTTGTTACGATCGGTTTTTTTTTTTAATTTGTTTACGGATAATTATAAGTTTTTTTCTGTCTTCATTTTTCATTAATTAAGGCTTGTTCAACGTTTTAATTTAATGTGTGTGTGTTTTTTTTTTGGGAAATGATCGTCGTATTTTTAGGTATTATCCATATGATTATCCAAAACTAGTAAATTTTAATTATTTTTTTTTACCAGATAATATCTTAAAAAGCTATAAAAACGCATTTACGGTGTAATTATCACATTCTGCAATAAAAGGTTAAAAAAAATTATAACGTCTGTTGACCAAAAAAAAAAGAATCCAATAATTTGGTAAAACAAAATACATGTACCAAACTACCAATAATTTTAAAATCTTTGACTATATAAATAAACTTAATAAACATAGACTGCATTTATATTATTTTTTTGTAATATAGTCTTAAGATAAATATTGCCTTAATTACATGGATAAATTTGAAATCTAAGTAAAAAAAAATTTGTTTAATTCTTTCTCTGATAATTAAAATTGAGAAGATTCCAAATCTGAAAATAATTTTGAGTGGTCGTGCGGTCAAAGTATTTCCGTTACATGCCACGTCCTGATTCTACCTCTGAAATTACGTATAGGTTTTACAGCTGTGAAAGTAATTACAACATTTGATACTAACAGCACAATTCACGATATATCTCTCGGACTTGCTGGCCACGGCAAAATCTACGAGCGATCGATGATATATCTCTCAGACTTGCTGGCCACGGCAAATAAACCGGATGGGTTTATTATTTCAATTTCATATCTCGGTTTTGCTATCCGATTCCGGTCCAGTAGATTTTTTTTATTTATTTTACTCGGCAAAAATAAATTCCATTGAAATTAAAGAGTTATTACAAACACAGGCAAAATTAATTTAACATAATTATAACGACGCACATATATGTGTCAGGCACTAAGAAAAATACAGCAGAATGAATTTTCACGATGCTTTCCGTAGAATAGTCTTACTCGCTAACCGATCTCAAGATCTGTTATTATCCAACTTCATATTTGATTTCTCTTTGTTATGAATTGTATGTAGCAACTTTTGGCTAACACTTCTTTTCACAAAACGTAATATTAAACACGATGTGCCCAATTCTAATTATGGATTGTAGACATAGTGGCACCCAAGCTTTTGTACCATGGTCTTTCTGAAATATGTAGACGTCTTTGTACTTCTCTTCAACATATCCCAAGTGTCTGATACTCTCGTGTTGATAGATTTCCATTTAAGAATCGCAAATGCATTGCTCAACCACACAATAAGAGTAATACCAATAAAATATTCTCGCCAATATTTTACCAAATCCAAATGTAATCTCGACATCTCAAACCAACAAAATCCAAATATATACACCCAATAATCATAATCACTTACTTTTGGATCCATATCTGAACTAAAACTCCATTTCTCAAGTTGGAGAAGTCTAAATTTAATCGGAAGGTTCGAAGAGATTGTAGACACGTACCAAAGATGAAACAATGAAGAACATATTTCCAGCGCCTCGAAATAGTAGTGCTCATCAGATCATCCTTAAAGGATGAACTAGAGATAATGAGAACGAGAAGGCAGTATATCATTGTCATTTCTTGTGCATATACATCAACCGTAATCGAAGCATAAACAAATCCAAGGTTAATAATTCTTTGCATCCAGAATTTTCACTCAATTCTGATTGAAAGGAAGAGATGTTTGGGTATCGACAAGCAACATATCGAAGATTGAAATCAATTGACCATGGCGGTTTCCTTAAACGAACTTTAAATTCCAAAGATTGGAAACAAAAACCGTATGGGGAATGCCCCAACGGAAGGAAAGCGACAATTGCTCTCCGAAGTTGGAAGAAACTGATTGTAAAATCACTTGCTCGAAGGAAAGGTGGCGATGGCCGACGCCGGAGAAGCGGACGCCGGTCGAGGATTGTGCAAAAACGAAGGGCTCTGTTTAAGAAACGGTTTCGGGAACCAGAAGAGAGAGAGTTTCGGGAACTTTTGGTATCATTCCGGTCCAGTATATGCCAAAATTACCAAAANACAAAAAAAAAAAAAAAAAAGTAACTAATAATTCACAGTACACGGATATCATGTATACATAGAAGTAAAGTTTCACTGTGTAATTATTGGTCCACTTGATAATATAATTAAAAAAATTATTTATTTTAAATCACAAATAAAAAATATTTTATTATGACATTTAACTCATATTTTAATATAAAACTGAAATTATATAAATTATGCATTAACTAAATTTCTCCACTCAATTATATTAAAACACATAATAAATTAAAATTGTAACTCCTATCTATATTTCTCCACTAAATTGTATTAAAACACATAATAAATTAGAATTTCATATCACTTCTATTCCTATAAATACTCACTCTCCCATTCTCTCATCCTTTTCAACTATATCTCAAATTTTGTTGTTGTTGTTTGTTGTTGTTGTTATTAGGTAGTTTTTGATGTTTTAATAGGTTTATCTTCATAGTTTTTGATGTTTTAAAAGGTTTATCTTTATTGTCTATTTTAGATTATCATCTTGTAAGTAATCATTTTTTATACTCTTTTACTATATTCACCCCACAAGGTCATGAGGTTGAAAATATATATGTCTGATTCTATATTCTCTTCTAACACTCAAATTTAAATGGAGTAAAATATAGAAAAAGAATATAATTAAAAGTTAAAAACACATAATAACTTAGAATTGCAACTCCTATTTTTCTAAATATAATTTTACATCACTTCTATTCCTATAAATACTCATTTTCTTATTCTCTCATTCATTCATTCTCTCATCATCTTCTACTATATCTCAAATCTTTTTGTTTTGTTTTGTTTTTTGTTTTTTTTTTGTTGTTGTTGTATGGGTTAAAAAATCAAATCAAATATCATTGTAGAAGCTTAATTCTAAATTATATTTTTGGAATTTGTAAGATATATATATATATGTATATATATATATATATATATTACATTGTTTTTGATGTTTTAAAAGGTTTATCTCCATTACCTAATTTAGATTATCATCTTATAAGTAATCATTTTTTAATATTCTTCTACTATATTCACCCCACAAGGTCATGAGTTTGAAAAGATCCATGTCTAATTCTCTATTCTTTTCTGGCACTCAAGTTTAAATGGAGTAAAATATAGAAAAAGAATATAATATTTTAAATATATCATCTAATTAAACCCTCTAAAGATGAAACCATTAGTATGAAATCTAACACTAGAATATAAATTGATGAGTGAAAATTTAAAAAAAGAAACTAAAAAGATAGAAGTTTTCCTTGGGATTTTAAAAAATATTTTGATTGACTAATCTTAATTTCATATTTACTTAATAACCTTACTTAATATTTTTAAAATCTTTATCTGTGATATTTTATATGAATTATATATATATTTTTTTATTTGGTTACAATATAAAATTCTAATTGGTTTTTTTTAATTGGTTTTAGTGAATATAAATGAGTTATTTAAATTTTGATTGATTTGTTTTATATTGCACCTTTAAACATTGTTTTTAAGACATGTTATAAACTAACTTATAATTTTGAATTTTTGATCCGTAAAATAAGCCCAAAAAACCCAAAAAGTCATGCAGCCCTGTTAGAGCCGGACCGGGCTTTGAAATAAAGACTTGGAAATATTTCGGGGCGGGCGGAGAAGGGCCGGACCGGGCTGAGCCAGCCCGATTGACACCCCTATGTGTCACATCACGTTGTCTTTCACTTCATAAACCTTTGCCGAGATAATAAAAAAAAACACGAAGACTCTAATTGTTTGTTCTTCTCCTTCACACTATAAGACTGCTTTTGAATTCAGTTAGAGAGAATAAAAAAAACAATCGTCACAAAGTTTTGCTTTCGATGAAACAAACATAAAGAGAAGAAAACACACGACTCATGTGGCAAGAGACATGGAAGAAGCATAGGCCATTGTTAAAGAGGCAAATCAATCTCACCAAAATCACCTTTGATTAATTCGAACAAGAATTTCATCAAAATCTACAGATTCTGCAATCAAATTCTCCGGTTATCGAGAACTCTTTGGAAGAAGAGGCGAGGATAAAAAATAGGATAAGGAAGAAATTTGAAAAGATAGAATATAGAGAAAGAGGCGCATAGTGATGTGAAGAAGAAGGAAGAAGAGAAGAGAAACAGAGATATTAATTCCTCATGTAAGCCCCTCGCTAACCATACAATTGTCGTCTTATATACAAAAGATTAAAAAATTCACAAAAGAGCAACTTGGGCATGACAAAGTTCATTAATTTCTTTTATAATCGCAGGTCCAATCGAGGTAAAGATGTCATTTTTATTCAAGCGTTTAGGGTTGCTTCAAGAAGAAATATTCGTGTTTGTGTAAGTTGACTAACCTCTTCTTTGTTGACTTAGGTCTTAAATGAAGATGATATTGAGCAAGTTGCTGCTTTGGACCAGAACGTTTTCTTTTTCAAGGTTTAGTATAATACATGTTACTTACTACTACTTCTAGAATTCTCTATGTGAAAATTATCATTTTTTATTTCCCTTCGATCTTAGTAAATTTCAAAAGCTTCATCTTTGATTTATGTCAGATTTATGAGACAAAGGTTGAAGTGCCTAAACCTAAAGTACTCTAAGAGATCCATCAATAATATTTAAAATGTAGAAATCAAAGAGTGATATGTCTTACTGTTATAGAGGGTTTGTGAGTGAAAAACAAATCAAGAACTAATGATTTGTAATCCCTAAATTTATTTGGTAATAAAATTTAAAATCTATTTAGAAACTAAATTTATAAAATAAAAACTCATGTATCATATGATGATGTAAATAATATTAATAAAAAAATACTATTGAAATTATCAAAAACTTATGAATTGATTCCTAATAACATATATTAAATTATGAATTAAGAAAAACAAAACAGAATATGACAAAAATAACATAAAAAACCAATCCCGCGGCGTAGCGCGGGTACGAACCTAGTATATATAAATGCACTAGTTCGAGAAACTTTATTTTTGTTCTCTTCGAATTATATTCTTCTTTTTTTTTCCACTTCTTCTCTAATTTATTCGTTGTTTATGATTTTAAAAAAGTTCAAACCGGTAAAAGTGTCATTTAAGATCACCCTTGGCCGGGTCAGTCGGATGTAGTGTCCGTTTTTGGCTTAGGATCGGAACAATGAAAGCCGAAGAAACCAAGTCTTGCTGATGCTGCACCTTTTGGTGTCGATGCTATTTGGACAAGTCCTACACGCCGATCTTGAGGTTCTAATAGCTTGGAATTGCTTTGATCTTTAGTATAGATTTTGGTCTTCTCTGTGTTAGTAGTTGTTTTCGTATCATAGGGTAAATTTAGGTGGTTCAAGAGATGATTTCACTCTGAGTTGTAGAGTGTTATTTTATCTCATTGTGGTTAAAAAAATGCAATGGTTTTTCGATCAGATAGCGTTGAATCCGCTAGTGTTTCAGGGTGATACTAGATCGAACCATTGCATTTGGTCCAATTCTATAGAGGTGAATGATATGTACCTTCAATTTGGATGTATTCCTTTGGTTAATGAAGTTGAGCCAAAAAAAAAAAAAAAAAAAAATCACCCTTGAAACTTGCGTATAAGTAGTAAGTAGCTCACTCTTACTAAAAATCATTCTCCGGTTACATTTTTGGTCGTTTTTTTCTCCTCTTTTGTAGTTTGTGTTCTAACGATCGGATTTTGCTTCTGTCCGTTGGTAACTCCGGCGAGGTTGTTGTGGACAACGAGTTTCTTCGCCACAAAGTCATGATTTTCTTAACAAGATCGTTTAATTTCAAAGTCCTAATTGATTTTATTTTTAGTTTTAAGTCAAAAGTCTCCAATTACAAGGTGAGAAACTTCACTTTCCCTTGAGAATCTTGTTCTTGTAGGTGATAATCTTTGTTTCTTCTTTTCAAATTTCGAAAAATTCCAGTGAAATTATCTAACTTGGAAGAAACATTGTCACTAAATCATGAACAAAACCAGCCATCGAAATGAAAGAAACTTTGACAAGAACGTATTTTCTCCGGTGAAATATTAATCACTTCTGGTTATTTGACTAGGGAGAAAGATTGAGTTATCAAAAAAGCTTTGATAGCCTCAACGTCAAGTAGCTGTTTGGTTCCAGAATCGAATAGCTCGATCTAGGATTGAGCAAATCGAAAGAGAGGTCAAGGCTTGTTATGATGACCCCTTCCTGGCAATACATGAATCAGTTACCTCAGAGAATGAGATTCCCAATTCTAAAGTAAGTAAAAGCTACAGATTTTATGGCTTCCAAGACAGAAGTTAAGCTCAAGATTCAGACATGTTTCTACATACTTTGACTGAGAAGCTAAACCAATCCCAAAGAAAATTTCCAAGATAAGCTTAATAACTCCAAAGGTGATGAAATTATGGGCTCTTCCACAGCTTTGACTCCATTAGCAAATGAAGATTACCTCACTAACATGTTCATGAACGATGAATCATCACTCAGCTGGTGGGTTCGGCCATCGAATCCGAGACCAGTTTATAGATCAAGAGACTTAGTTTTAAGCTTCTGTTCTAAACATGGGTAAAAGCTTGAATTAGGCCTGGACATAAAAACCGTACCCGTATACCCAATCCGAAACCCAACCCGAAAAACCAAGTTCGGGTTGGGTACGGGTTTGCCTACCCTATTGGGTTCTATTTTCTAATATTTGTGGGTTCGGGTTAGGGTCGGATAATACCCGATATCCGTTTGGATACCGATTAAACCCAAACATATAAACATATTTATAATATTTATCATTAATATAATGCAATTATCCCAAAATTATGATTATAATTTTAAATATTTCATTTAGTTTTATACCTAAATATCAAAAATAATCAAAATATCTAAAATATTTTGGCACATAAGTCAAAATTTAACTAAATTTATTTAAATTTAATTATATTTGAATTATATTTTTTCGGGTACCCGGTAGTTCGGGTACTAATCGGGTTCTAAAATTTGTAACCTAAACCGACTCCAACCCGATAGTACCCAAACCGAACTGAACCCGAATGGGTAATACCCGAACCCGAACGGGTTACCCGAATGTCCAACCCTAGCTTGAATAGTCTATAGAACATAAAAGTATATGGATCAAATAGAGAGTTCATTTTTCTTTTGGATCTATATTAATTTATATGAGCAATCAATCAAAATCTAGTGGGTAATGGTTTTTATGTTAGAGTCAAATAAAACATATTGACCCTACAACAACCAACATAAACCATTTAGAGCCAAATACTTTTGAAATTAAAGTCTTACATGTAATTGGTGTATTGAAAGACTTCATATTTGTTTTTGATTATAATAATGACTCTTAACCCAAACCAAAGACTCTACTGTGTTTGAACACAAGTCAAAAGTTCCCTTTTGTTTTCTATACCTACTTAAAAAATTCCAAAACCAATCAAGAAAACTTATAAAAATATAAAAGTAAACCATATTATAATCGATGACTATCAAGATTTGTATACAAAATACAATAATATATGCATAAAGCTAACAGTGAATTAGTTGAGAGAGTAAAGGAAAGTATAAAGAGAACCGGTGACTCCCAAAGTGAAGAAATAAAGAGACAAAGATAATAAAAATAAAGCTAAAGCATCAGTCTTTTGGAATCCATTATTGTTGAGCATGCGTAATTTATAATTTGATCTCATATGATTAACAAGCATAATGCAACTGAAGTTCTTATCAAGAATCAAAACCCTTTTGAACAATATGGTACAACATATGGTTACGAATCCCCTCCCCCCAAAATATGATCAGTAAACCCCTAAGTATCGATGATTTTGATTGAATAAAAATGAGCAATAGATACTACCTTACGTCGTTCTCCAGCTTCTTATGATCTTCCATCCATGGGAGTTTCGGAAGATCATCAACGTTAAGTGATGAAGAAGGCAACCTTCTTTGAGCATCTGAAGAGAACTTGTCTTTCTTTGGCCATAACCAAATCTTAGAAACCGAAAAGCTCTCTCCTTTAGCCACACTATTGATCTTTTTGTTCTCTTCCGATGCTGATGATGAGTTCCCTGTCTGCTCAGAGTCCTTGTCCTGAGGTTTCACTCTCGGCAGTCTATCGTTGGCAAAGGGGACCTTAAGCTCGGAGTTACCGAGTATATACTGATACGAACCCATTGAGAAACATCTCCTTGCATCCAAGTTACTACTACTAGTCTCTCCTCCAGCAACAACAACATCCTGATCCTGACCATTACCAACATTGTCAAGCCTCTTGAACTTGCCCAATCTCACCGGTAAAACACCTTTCTCCACAACGATCTCTTGGATCTCCATAGTTTTCTGGCTTCCATTCTCAGCCACACACTCTTCATCTTCCCTTATATCATCGAAATCAAACATCGGGTTCTCCATAGAGAAACCAGGGGAAAAGAGAGTGCCACGGCAAAGAGGACAAGTAGAATTCGACTGAAGCCAAGTATCAATACAGTTCAAATGAAACGCATGGCTACACGTTGGTAACAATCTCAGCTTATCTTTCTCAGAGAACTCACAGAGACAAACCGCGCAATCAAATGGCTCTTGAGCACCACCACCACTAGCAACAATCTCTTTGTAGTGAAAAACAGGTAAAGCGTCGATAAAAGCTTGATCAAGACCAGAATCATTCAAATGAAAAAGCTGTTGAAGCTGTCTTTGAAGAGCATCACTAGTTGAGATCTCAGGGAATCTATTAGACCTTGAAGAAGCAGTAGCAGAAGGATGCTTTATGAGAAACCTAACGAGCAAATGAAGAAGCCCAGAGATGAAGAACAAGACAGCTAGAATCACAATTACAAAGAGAACCGCCGGACTGATTCTGTTACCGGACGACGGTGGCGGAGGAGGAGGAGACGGCGGAGAAAGAATTGGGTCTTTGTAAAACGGTGGTGGGTATGCAAAGTTGCCATCTTTTTGCTCAATCGTGAATCGAACCCAAGACATCTTCTTGTAAGATTCAGAAACGATGAAAAAAAAAAAATCTCAATTTCAAGATCTCGCAAAAAGCTCAATGAAGAAAAAACAAACAACTCCAAGTTAAGTGGAAGAGTTCCAATTTCAATAACATCAACATCAGAGAGAGAGAGAGAGAGAGAGAGAGATAAACACAAAACTCACCTAAAAGCTCTGTCCCCCAGAGATGATTCTTGAAAAGAGAGACACAAAACCCTAAATGAAAGAGGGCTAATAATAATATATGTCAGATTTGCAGAGGAAGAAGAAGAAGAGAGTAAAGGAACTCTCTTTCCTCTTGCTTTTTTATCTCTCTTCTATCTCTATCACTATCTCTATATATCTCAATCTCTACAACCTTTCCTTTTCTTGAGCTTTAATGGTGGAAATAGAAGACCCGAAGAAAGTGGAAAGTGATTTTGTAATTTCTCGAAGTGCGAGGCAAACAACAACATTGAAGCAATTAAAATTAAAAAAAAACAAAAAAGTAAAAAGCTTTGAAATATGAAAAATTAAAAAAAAAAAAAAAATAGAACCCTTAAGAAGATAAATAAATAAAAAGTGTTATTTTAGATTTGGGTCCACGTGCATAGAGATGAACGAGTTGATATGTCAGATGGTCAACTCCAAAGACAAAATAAATTTAAATGACGGTTTCCTATGTTTTTGGACTTATATTAGAATCCGTACTGGGCCGGACCATCCAGCCCAATCCACTGTTAAGAGCATGACCAGCTATATGATAGACAATATTCCGGTTTAGCTTCGGTTTGGTTGTCTTTGTTTTTAGGTCTTATTCGTTTTTGTAAATCATATATAACAAACATCCTTTGTATTTTAGTTTGGTTTCGTTTTCAGTTTTATCTATTTTACTAAAATGAAATTAATATGATTTTATTATTATGTCTAACGTTTTAAACTAGACCACTGGATTTATTGATAAAATATCAGGGTGAATGGTTTTGGTTTCGTTCGATTTAAATTTTTTGGTTACGGTCTTTTTCGGTTTAGTTTGGGAAGCGTGTTAATTTTGAATGAATCGTACTGGATCTACGCTTTTGATGAGAAGCGTGTCACTTTCTCAACGAGCGTCTCAAAATCTAACCGTTTGATCAAAATATTTTTGACGGTCATCGTCTCGCCGACAGCTTTGGAAAAGTCGCCGGAGAAATTAACTGCTCCCGTGAGCATCTCCGCCTGGGAATTTGGTTCGATTCTGATCTTTTTAGTTGCTTTATCTTCTGTTGCTGGAGGAATCGTAGGTCAGCGATGACATTGATCTTTGGAATCGGCTTAAGAAAATTAATGAAACTAGGATTGATTTAGGTTAAGTTACTATCTGAAGATTGTACTCTCTGTAGGTGAGGTGACTCTAGATTTGGTGAATCATCTATGAGCTCTGTAGTGAATTATTGATATTTTGGTGGATTCTTTGTTGATAGAGAGATGATTCAGCAACACGAAAGCAAAAGCTACAAGTCTACATCAGTGGAGGAGAATATTCCAATGGAAGATAGTAAAGCTGGTGAAGGTATTAGAGCTCAATGGCTAAAGTGCCTTGTCATGGGGTCCCCTGGAGTATTAGAATATGAGGTGAAGTTGGGATAATTAATTATGGACAAAGGCTGATATTTTTTTCGACATTTGTCGTCGTCTTCACGATGAACTGTTGGTTTTTTATTTATTAAACAATGACCGTTTTCACAAGCGTGGTGGCAGGCATGATTGATTGTTTCTGAGTTCACTTCAATTTTTCAAGAGAGTTTCTGAGAACCTAGCTATCAGTATCTATCTATCATGAGAGAAATAGGAGAAGAGAAAGTGGCGTGGATATACTTTACCAGAGATGTTGTGCCGTTTGCTGCTATGTTTGCTGTGGAGTGTACAACGGTTGGGTCGAACACACTGTACAAGGCTGCAACTTTAAGAGGATTGAACTTCTATGTCTTTGTCTTCTACTCTTATGTTGTTTCAACAACTCTCCTTCTTCCACTTTCCTTTGTCTTTGGAAGGTACTAATCTCCGCATCTACTCTTTTTCCAGTCTAAGCTTTTCAAGTTTATGAACTTTTTTTTGACACATGCAGATCAAGAAGCTTACCTTCTGCCAAGTCTCCTCTCTTTTTCAAGATTTTCTTACTTGGTCTTATCGGGTAATATATTACTCCTGCTTCTAGTTTTAAAGGCATTTCTGGCTTTTGTTTTCTAGTTTTTTTTTTAAAATTTAACTTGAGGGGGAACAGGTTCATGTCGCAGATCGTTGGTTGTAAAGGTATTGTATATAGCTCCCCAACTCTTGCCTCTGCTATCAGCAATCTGACACCAGCGTTTACATTCACACTCGCCGTTATCTTCAGGTTCTACCTCTTTCTCTTTCGTTTCTGTTTTGGGAAATAGTTTGGACTATGAAAAATGGGATGATTTCACTCTAAACCAACCATACAAAATCTTACCCCTTTTACCTTTGTGGAATGACTAAATGACTAAGATTGTATTTTTTGGACATCATGGGTTTTGCTATCAGTTGATGGTCCCAATTTATACCAGAAGATACAAAAAACTTCCCACGTCTATCGAAGCCAAAAAGTAAATATTATTAAGTACCTAGTGGTCATTCTTGGTCGGTTATAAATGTTCTGCTTGTTCTTTCCTGAGATAAGTTGGGTGGATATGAGGTCTGTTTCTGTTTGTTACTATCAATCTTATTATCTAACTCTTTTTTGCTTTCTTGGGTGACTCTTAAAGGATGGAACGAGTAATGTTAAGTAGCTCTGCTACTCAGGCTAAAATCATTGGTGCAATACTATCTATATCTGGTGCTTTGGTCATTGTGCTTTATAAAGGCCCAAAAGTGCTCGCTGTTGCATCTTCTACACCTTCATCACTTACCATTTCGTCTCACCAGCATTTGACCTCAGTAGATTCTAGCTGGATACTCGGAGGACTCCTGCTTGCTTCACAGTATTTTCTTATATCAGTCTGGTATATTATACAGGTACAAATACTTGAAAAGTTCACCAAATAAACTTTGACTAAACATTAAAAGTTTTGCTAAATACGGTAGCTCTAATGGTTTCAGACTCGGGTCATGGAGGTATACCCTGAAGAAATAACGGTAGTCTTCTTCTACAACTTATTTGCAACACTAATCTCAGCACCAGTATGTCTATTTGCGGAAAGTAACTTGACTTCTTGGGTACTTAAACCGGATATTACCCTCACTGCAATCATATACTCGGTGAGAATCAA
>NC_025695.1:27111862-27123722 GCF_000633955.1 Camelina sativa
CACACACTCTTCATCTTCCCTTATATCATCGAAATCAAACATCGGGTTCTCCATAGAGAAACCAGGGGAAAAGAGAGTGCCACGGCAAAGAGGACAAGTAGAATTCGACTGAAGCCAAGTATCAATACAGTTCAAATGAAACGCATGGCTACACGTTGGTAACAATCTCAGCTTATCTTTCTCAGAGAACTCACAGAGACAAACCGCGCAATCAAATGGCTCTTGAGCACCACCACCACTAGCAACAATCTCTTTGTAGTGAAAAACAGGTAAAGCGTCGATAAAAGCTTGATCAAGACCAGAATCATTCAAATGAAAAAGCTGTTGAAGCTGTCTTTGAAGAGCATCACTAGTTGAGATCTCAGGGAATCTATTAGACCTTGAAGAAGCAGTAGCAGAAGGATGCTTTATGAGAAACCTAACGAGCAAATGAAGAAGCCCAGAGATGAAGAACAAGACAGCTAGAATCACAATTACAAAGAGAACCGCCGGACTGATTCTGTTACCGGACGACGGTGGCGGAGGAGGAGGAGACGGCGGAGAAAGAATTGGGTCTTTGTAAAACGGTGGTGGGTATGCAAAGTTGCCATCTTTTTGCTCAATCGTGAATCGAACCCAAGACATCTTCTTGTAAGATTCAGAAACGATGAAAAAAAAAAAATCTCAATTTCAAGATCTCGCAAAAAGCTCAATGAAGAAAAAACAAACAACTCCAAGTTAAGTGGAAGAGTTCCAATTTCAATAACATCAACATCAGAGAGAGAGAGAGAGAGAGAGAGAGATAAACACAAAACTCACCTAAAAGCTCTGTCCCCCAGAGATGATTCTTGAAAAGAGAGACACAAAACCCTAAATGAAAGAGGGCTAATAATAATATATGTCAGATTTGCAGAGGAAGAAGAAGAAGAGAGTAAAGGAACTCTCTTTCCTCTTGCTTTTTTATCTCTCTTCTATCTCTATCACTATCTCTATATATCTCAATCTCTACAACCTTTCCTTTTCTTGAGCTTTAATGGTGGAAATAGAAGACCCGAAGAAAGTGGAAAGTGATTTTGTAATTTCTCGAAGTGCGAGGCAAACAACAACATTGAAGCAATTAAAATTAAAAAAAAACAAAAAAGTAAAAAGCTTTGAAATATGAAAAATTAAAAAAAAAAAAAAAATAGAACCCTTAAGAAGATAAATAAATAAAAAGTGTTATTTTAGATTTGGGTCCACGTGCATAGAGATGAACGAGTTGATATGTCAGATGGTCAACTCCAAAGACAAAATAAATTTAAATGACGGTTTCCTATGTTTTTGGACTTATATTAGAATCCGTACTGGGCCGGACCATCCAGCCCAATCCACTGTTAAGAGCATGACCAGCTATATGATAGACAATATTCCGGTTTAGCTTCGGTTTGGTTGTCTTTGTTTTTAGGTCTTATTCGTTTTTGTAAATCATATATAACAAACATCCTTTGTATTTTAGTTTGGTTTCGTTTTCAGTTTTATCTATTTTACTAAAATGAAATTAATATGATTTTATTATTATGTCTAACGTTTTAAACTAGACCACTGGATTTATTGATAAAATATCAGGGTGAATGGTTTTGGTTTCGTTCGATTTAAATTTTTTGGTTACGGTCTTTTTCGGTTTAGTTTGGGAAGCGTGTTAATTTTGAATGAATCGTACTGGATCTACGCTTTTGATGAGAAGCGTGTCACTTTCTCAACGAGCGTCTCAAAATCTAACCGTTTGATCAAAATATTTTTGACGGTCATCGTCTCGCCGACAGCTTTGGAAAAGTCGCCGGAGAAATTAACTGCTCCCGTGAGCATCTCCGCCTGGGAATTTGGTTCGATTCTGATCTTTTTAGTTGCTTTATCTTCTGTTGCTGGAGGAATCGTAGGTCAGCGATGACATTGATCTTTGGAATCGGCTTAAGAAAATTAATGAAACTAGGATTGATTTAGGTTAAGTTACTATCTGAAGATTGTACTCTCTGTAGGTGAGGTGACTCTAGATTTGGTGAATCATCTATGAGCTCTGTAGTGAATTATTGATATTTTGGTGGATTCTTTGTTGATAGAGAGATGATTCAGCAACACGAAAGCAAAAGCTACAAGTCTACATCAGTGGAGGAGAATATTCCAATGGAAGATAGTAAAGCTGGTGAAGGTATTAGAGCTCAATGGCTAAAGTGCCTTGTCATGGGGTCCCCTGGAGTATTAGAATATGAGGTGAAGTTGGGATAATTAATTATGGACAAAGGCTGATATTTTTTTCGACATTTGTCGTCGTCTTCACGATGAACTGTTGGTTTTTTATTTATTAAACAATGACCGTTTTCACAAGCGTGGTGGCAGGCATGATTGATTGTTTCTGAGTTCACTTCAATTTTTCAAGAGAGTTTCTGAGAACCTAGCTATCAGTATCTATCTATCATGAGAGAAATAGGAGAAGAGAAAGTGGCGTGGATATACTTTACCAGAGATGTTGTGCCGTTTGCTGCTATGTTTGCTGTGGAGTGTACAACGGTTGGGTCGAACACACTGTACAAGGCTGCAACTTTAAGAGGATTGAACTTCTATGTCTTTGTCTTCTACTCTTATGTTGTTTCAACAACTCTCCTTCTTCCACTTTCCTTTGTCTTTGGAAGGTACTAATCTCCGCATCTACTCTTTTTCCAGTCTAAGCTTTTCAAGTTTATGAACTTTTTTTTGACACATGCAGATCAAGAAGCTTACCTTCTGCCAAGTCTCCTCTCTTTTTCAAGATTTTCTTACTTGGTCTTATCGGGTAATATATTACTCCTGCTTCTAGTTTTAAAGGCATTTCTGGCTTTTGTTTTCTAGTTTTTTTTTTAAAATTTAACTTGAGGGGGAACAGGTTCATGTCGCAGATCGTTGGTTGTAAAGGTATTGTATATAGCTCCCCAACTCTTGCCTCTGCTATCAGCAATCTGACACCAGCGTTTACATTCACACTCGCCGTTATCTTCAGGTTCTACCTCTTTCTCTTTCGTTTCTGTTTTGGGAAATAGTTTGGACTATGAAAAATGGGATGATTTCACTCTAAACCAACCATACAAAATCTTACCCCTTTTACCTTTGTGGAATGACTAAATGACTAAGATTGTATTTTTTGGACATCATGGGTTTTGCTATCAGTTGATGGTCCCAATTTATACCAGAAGATACAAAAAACTTCCCACGTCTATCGAAGCCAAAAAGTAAATATTATTAAGTACCTAGTGGTCATTCTTGGTCGGTTATAAATGTTCTGCTTGTTCTTTCCTGAGATAAGTTGGGTGGATATGAGGTCTGTTTCTGTTTGTTACTATCAATCTTATTATCTAACTCTTTTTTGCTTTCTTGGGTGACTCTTAAAGGATGGAACGAGTAATGTTAAGTAGCTCTGCTACTCAGGCTAAAATCATTGGTGCAATACTATCTATATCTGGTGCTTTGGTCATTGTGCTTTATAAAGGCCCAAAAGTTCTCGCTGTTGCATCTTCTACACCTTCATCACTTACCATTTCGTCTCACCAGCATTTGACCTCAGTAGATTCTAGCTGGATACTCGGAGGACTCCTGCTTGCTTCACAGTATTTTCTTATATCAGTCTGGTATATTATACAGGTACAAATACTTGAAAAGTTCACCAAATAAACTTTGACTAAACATTAAAAGTTTTGCTAAATACGGTAGCTCTAATGGTTTCAGACTCGGGTCATGGAGGTATACCCTGAAGAAATAACGGTAGTCTTCTTCTACAACTTATTTGCAACACTAATCTCAGCACCAGTATGTCTATTTGCGGAAAGTAACTTGACTTCTTGGGTACTTAAACCGGATATTACCCTCACTGCAATCATATACTCGGTGAGAAGCAAATTTTTTAAATCTGGTTCGAGTACTGATAATGTTTTAAACTCAGAAATTAACACTTTGTTGCAGGGAGTCTTCGTTTCATTATTCAGCGCGCTTACCCACACATGGGGTCTGCATTTGAAGGGTCCAGTATACATATCCTTGTTCCGGCCATTGTCTATTGCGATTGCAGTCGCCATGGGTGCTATATTCCTCGGCGATTCACTTCACCTTGGGAGGTACCATCTCTTTCATCTTCAAACTTTCCAGTGCATTCAGAAAATTTTATCTATACTGAGAAACATAGAACTCATCACTGGGTTATTGAAATGCTTAGTGTCATCTATCTATCTAATGTAATCACATTCGGAGAATTATATGGTGTCTGGATTCTAATATACATGAACATGAGCTCTCATAATTGGTTTATTCCTTATTATTTTTGTGTTTGAGAAACACTTTGTCTCCCCATTTCCATGGTTAATGTGTAACTGCAATAAGCTTTTTGTGACAATAATAACAAATATAGGTTTTGCATATATTGTGTTGAACAGTATCATTGGATCAATAATATTGTGCTTTGGATTCTACACCGTAATTTGGGGCAAAGCAAGAGAGGATACAATCAAAACTATAGCTGGTTCTGAGCAGTCACCTTTGCTGATTACACACATCATAGAAGATGAAGCCTTTCCATTAAGATAGGATTGGTGCAAGTGTAATGCTTATACCATAGTAAATATGGATCCGTAAAAATGTTGGTCCTCTATGTTTATAACTTCTATAGATGTCAGTATAAGATATATCTGTTCTTTTTCTTGTGTTAATGAATATATATGTTTTCGTCTGCTTCCTTTTCTTTGATTCATGCAATGATTATAATTTTTTTTAATTACATGGTCGTATTATGAATCTATAAGAAACATTTGGTCTTTTTTTTATTATCTTGTCACATCTTTGCATAAGTTTCTGGTAGATTCATCCTTGGATGAAAATATTAAAGTGGAAGTTAGCCAAATAGTTTCGTTCTTGTCTTAGTAGATTTGTAGAGCTCCCTGCTCAAAGAGTTTCTTGTACTGGGATCCCTGCTTACCTGGATATCATCCCAGTACAATGTATATATTATTAGTTGGTGTAAAGTATTGGTTAAGTTGGTGTGAAGTATTGGTCAATGTATATATTAGTGGTGACAATGATGTAAAGTATTGGTTACGTTGTTGGGCTAATATATCTAAATTAAATAATGATACCATTTAGTAAACGTGATGGGATTAACCACTATGATTCGTTATAAACTCACTTTGACTTCTGAGAATTTTTTTAAGTCTGGACATCAGATCTCTATGACAGGAGAAGCAAGAGAACAGACAGAAGCATGGAGATACTTTTGCAGAGATGTCGTGCCGTTCACTGCAATGGTCGCGGTGGAGTGTGTCACGGTTGGATCTAACACACTGTTTAAGGCTGCGACATTGAGAGGATTGAGCTTCTATGTCTTTGTCTTCTACACTTATGTTGGTGCTACACTTGTTCTTCTTCCACTTTCCCTCATCTTTGGAAGGTACTGATCTCCTCAACTACTCTTGACTAGTATAAAATTTTCAAGAATGTGAACATAATTTACATGTGCAGGTCAAAAAGATTACCTTCACCCAAGACCCCTGTCTTCTTCAAAATTTTCTTACTTGCGCTAGTCGGGTAATGAAATACTCCTAAATTTATGGGCATTTACCTGTTTTTCTTTTTCTAGTTTGCTAACTTCGGGGAAACAGGTTTATGTCGATGATAGCTGGTTGTAAAGGTATAGAATATAGTTCTCCAACTCTTGCCTCTGCTATCAGCAACCTCACACCCGCTTTCACATTCACGCTTGTTGTTATCTTCAGGTTCCACCTCCTTCTCTTTCGTTTTCCGTTTTGGGATAGTATATAGATAATTTATATACAGTGGGGTAGTTCCACACTTATTTAACTGTACAAATTTATAAGCCTCTTGATTTTCTGAATGGCCAAGATATGTTCTGACATCACAGTCTTTGCTTCCTTTTGTGAGTGAGTACTGAGTAGTTTAAACAATGTAAAAGTATGGTACCAACCAAAGCCAAAACACATGGTAAAGGTCACCCACATGTCGTCCTGATAGAGATATGGGTACATTTGGGGTGTGTTTGTAACTATCATCTGGAAATGTTACTCTTATACTACTGCTTCCTTGTGTGACTCGTAAAGGATGGAACAAGTAGTCTTAAGGAGCTCTGCGACTCAGGCTAAAATCATTGGCACGATAGTATCAATATCTGGTGCTTTGGTTGTTGTTCTTTATAAAGGCCCTAAAGTTCTAACTGCAGCATCTCTTACACCTCCATCACCTACCATTTCGCTTTACCAGCATTTGAGTTCGTTCGATTCGAGTTGGATAATTGGAGGTCTCTTGCTCACTACACAGTATTTACTTGTTTCGGTCTGGTATATTCTTCAGGTATGAGAATATTTTA
Organism: Camelina sativa; assembly: GCF_000633955.1. Lineage (NCBI taxonomy): Eukaryota > Viridiplantae > Streptophyta > Magnoliopsida > Brassicales > Brassicaceae > Camelina > Camelina sativa. The sequence goes on from NC_025695.1 coordinate 27,118,215, forward strand.
AATTTACTAGTGACACATGTAACTCTTGCTAAATGCGGCAGCTCTATATGATTTCAGACTGGGGTCATGGAGTTATACCCTGAAGAAATAACTGTAGTATTCTTGTACACCTTATGCGCAACACTAATCTCGGCACCAGTATGTGTATATGTGGAAAAAGACTTGACTTCTTTTATGCTTAAACCGGGTCTCTCCCTTGCCGCAGTCATGTACTCGGTCAGAATCAAACCTTAAATGTTGCTTTAAGTAGTGATTATGTTGTAAGGTCAGAAATTAACACTCTGTTTACAGGGAGGCGTAGTTTCATCATTGGGTACAGTTATACACACATGGGGTCTGCATCTGAAAGGTCCAGTCTACATATCCTTGTTCAAGCCATTGTCTATTGTCATAGCGGTAGCTATGGGTGTTATATTCCTTGGCGATGCACTTTACCTTGGGAGGTACGATATCTTTCACCATCTACCTAAATAGCACGCTCAGAAGTTTTTTTTTGAATATTGTCTCTATATTTATATTGAGAAACAAACATAACACTCATGAAATCACATTGATAGTTAAATGGTTTCTGGTTCTAATCATCTAAGTCACACTCAACCGCCATATATAATTTCTTCATGCCTTTTAGACAATAATAACCCATATATATTTGGCCATATTTGTGTTGTTTGCAGTGTCATTGGATCAATGATTTTGAGCTTAGGATTCTACACTGTGATTTGGGGAAAAGCAAGAGAGGATGCAATCATAACGGTGAATGGTTCTGAGCAGTTGCCTTTGTTGCTTACACACACCATAGAATATGAAGCCTCATCATAAGATGTGACTGATGCAAGTGGAATCTGTTTATAATATTCCTTTATTAATATGGAGCCATTCAGAGATGGGAATGGTCCCCATTGATGTTAACGTATATATATCTTGCATTGTACATATAATAATTATAAAAATTCGTGTTCTATTTCACGGATATATATGGATATTTTCTTTAATGGAAGACGACTGATATTGCCATATTATTACCTTCGCTATGCTTGCTTCTGAGCTCATCTTTTACTTTAGAGAATATCTCAAGCTTCAAGACAATTACGAGAAGAGACAGTGGCAAGGCATTGATATACTTTTGCAGAGATGTTGTACCATTTGCTGCAATGATCACAGTGGAGTGTACCATGGTCAAATCTAACACACTGTTCAAAGCTGCGACCTTAAGAGGATTAAGCTATTATGTCTTTGTCGTACACTTCCCCCTTCTTCCAGTTTGCTTCATCTTTGGAAGGTAATCTCCTTAGCTACTCTTTTCCGGGTATATAATGTTAAAGCATCTGAGCTTGTTATACTTTCATTCGCAGATCAAGAACATTTCTTGCAGCCATTCTCATCATCAAGATTTTCTTACTTGGGCTTGTCGGGTAGTAAATATGAGTATTTTTCGGGTACCATCCAATCTTATCACTGGGGTGACTTGACTTGTAAAGGATGGAAGAAGTAATGCTAAGAAGCTCTGCAACTCTCGCACAGATCATTGGCACAATAGTATCAATCTGTTCAACTCTCGCATGGATGCTCTGGTTGTTGTTTTCTATGAAGTTCCAAAAATTCTTGCTGCTGCATATCTTACTTCATACGAGTCAAATTGGATAATTGGAGGCCTTCAGATACATATACTTGAACAGATTGATGAGTAAGATTTTTTGTTGATGACACATAAACTTGAGCTAAATTTGGGGGCTGTACATGATTTCAGAGTCAGGTCATGGAGATATACCCTGAAGAAGTAACCGTAATCTGTAGCTTAAACCGGATATGGCCCTCGCTGCAGTCAATATACTCAGTTGGAAGTCAAACCTTATATAACTTGCTTCAAATACTGACTCTTATCTTAAGCTCAGAAACTAACATTCTGTTTCAGGGAGTATTTGTTTCATCATTGGGCTAGTCAGTTATACACACATGGGGTATATGCATCTGAAGGGTCCAGTACGTCTACGTATCCTTTGTTCAAACCGTTGTCTTTTGCAATTGCAGTCGTCATGGGTGCTTTCTTCCTTGGCGATGCACTCAACCTTGGGAGCTACATATCTTTAACTATAGTGTGTCTCTTTCTTGAGAAACATCAGTGATAAAAAAAAAAGTTACTTCTACTTTGTTAAATTATTTAGCCTCATGATTTTCATGTTTACTGTTTTGCATCTCTGTGTTGTAGGTAAGGCAGTGTGATTGGATCAATAATATTGCGCTTTGGATTATATGCTGCGATTTGGGGCCAAAGCAAGAGAGGATATAACCAAAACAGCAAGTCTTTCTGAGCAGTCACTTTTGTTGCCTAATCGCAACAAAGAAGATGAAAACACGTTATGGTAGATGCAAGTGGGTACTTATTTATGGTCCCATTAGAAGATGTCCTTGTCTATGTTTACATGGTTATAAACAAAAATTAAATTAGTATCTCTCTTGTATTTTCTTGGAGTCATTAACTGATTTTTGTACCCATTTAAAATGGTCCCTATATATCCTTGTCTAGCTATATTTACGTCACATGTTATAGGTTTGTTAATTACTGATGTGCAAACGTCACATGTTATTATTGTTAATTTGTTATTCATTTTTTTATCCGGAGTTATAATGTCTAATGTAGATTTTTTCTTTTGTTTGATTTCAATGCTTTATAGTCATTATTCTTTAGAAAAACTACAAAAAAAAGTCTTCATAGTAAACTATTTTGATCATTCATTATTTTAATCAGTAAAATAATTGAATGTAAAGAAAAAAAATAAGTTTCAATATTATTGGTCAAGAAATGTATATATTTATGCCATTGAATCTAAATACATCTCCAACCATAGTTCCAAATTTGGAAGTTTTATTTATTTTATAATTAAAAAAATATAAAACTAAATTTTTGGTTCCAAAACCTCTACATTTAGAACCATCTTTATTTTTTTGTTGGACATTTTGATTTAACTTTAATATTTTTGAGTTTAGAAAAGTTGATTTAAAACCTCTTAGAATCACCATTGGAAATGATCTAAGATATTATATGTAATCTCGACCAAGTAGTACATAGTGCAAGTCCTTGACTCTTGTAAAATAAAATAAAGGGGATGTATTGACTATGATTTTGGAGGATTAGATGAGATTTAGAAACTTTAGAATTTGATAGATTTTAGGGAAATTGATATGATTTATGGTAAAATTCTTTCAAATTCCACCTAAAACCATAAGATTTAGATTTCAGTATTTTTAACTAAACAAATCCTTGCATATTCTCTCAAATCCCTAAAACTTATTAAAATCCAAATCCACAAACTGTTTTGAATAACAATGGATTTTAAAGTAGATTTTTAAATTATCAGTTAAATAACAGTGAATTTTAATAGAGTTTTTAAAATCCGTGATTGAATAACATATGATTTGTAAATTTTACACAAATCACTTAAAATGTCAAGTTGAATACACCCCTCCTAAACTTCTCCAAAAAAAAAATTGAAAGATAACATCATTCAATTTTTGATAAAAAAATGAACATATTATGTTATGGATACCTTGATAATTTTCTTTTAAAATTTTAACTATAAATGGAAACTATAACTTTGAATGGATATTGCGGTTAATGTGAACTCATCCTTTGCTCTATTTTTTAGATGAACAACAAACTGTTGCTGACTCAATTTATTTTAATGTGAAAATGGTTTACAGTTGGTCTGCAACGTTTTTTTTTTTTTTTCTCGGTTCACAATAATACGAACTATAGTTTATGAATGATAAATAAAATGCCGTAGACCGGATTTGTTCGCTCAACCTGCCATAACCATTCGAACCTTGTATCTTTGCAATTTTCATATTTAAATAAGTTACATCACATGATTTGAATACTGAATTATATAAGAATGGAAGCATTTGAAGATGACATTACCAATGTTTTAACCAACTACAATTAGAAGATGTCATTAGATGTAAAAGGAAAGAAACAAAATTACATGATGACACTGTTTCACCGGTCTTTTCTCATCAGGACCCCAATATATTAAGGAAAAAATAAAATAATTATATATGTATTAATAAAATCTCAAATTTGGGAGAGAAGAAGAAGAAGAAGTCAAAAAGTACTACTAAAAATGCCTCCGGGAAGGTTATGTAACGGAGATGGCTGGATCTTGACGGCAATGGTTGCGTCGGAGATTTCTAACGTCGGAGTAAACCTTCTTGTCAAAGCAGCAACTTCCAAAGGACTTAGCCCATTTGTGGTTCTTGTCTATTCCTACACTTTTGGATATCTTCTTCTTCTTCCTCTTACCTTCTTCTCCTTGAGGTTCCTCTTCACATTCTCACGACTCTGTTTCAAGTTTTTGATAAGTATTTGCTCTTACATATATAACAAGACCCCTCTACAGAACAAGATCTCTCCCTCCGTTGACGTTTTCGATCCTATGCAACATGGGGATTCTTGGTCTAATTGCGTAAGTAATTTTTATTTTGTAATCCTAAATTTAGAAGCAAGTTGAATTTATACTTCTTCCTAGCTAGGTTTCAAAATCAGTTATTGGTTGGTTCTTGAACTGTATATAAAAAGATTTCTATCACATTTAAGTTTCCATGGTTTCTGAATGACATATAAAAGGTAGCAAGTTACTTAGCCCATGTTTCTCGGGTAGTATATATAATTCATAAACGGATAAAGAAAATCAAAAGATCTTGGTATTTAAAATGAGTTCAAATTTTGTTATTTTTATGAAAGTTTTTTTTTTTTTTTTTGAATTTAATGTTAAATTATATTTCAAAAGAAAAATAAAACGTTTTTACAACTTGTGCAACATAGTTTGAAGAATAAAAGTGTTGAAAATATTAGAATAGATAAGTGGTGTTAAGCTCGAGATTGCATCCAGAGTTGAAACCCTTCATCATATCGCCGATCCCCCATTAAACCTATGGCAAGAAGCTGGTCTCTGACCTACCTATCAACCCACGCAACGATGGTGTCCGCAGGCTTCGGTGGCTCACCATGCCTGCGACCATTTCTTTCCCTCCAGACCGTATAAATCACTACTTGAAATAAGTAGCGGATTAGAAAACCTTCCACCAGCTGAAGATTCGAGGTAGATATGTGATCAAGAAGGAGGGACCAATCTGTGGTATAAAATGTCTGCAACAGGCCTTTAGCGAGAGCAGACCACACAGTCGAGACAAACGGACAAGCAAAGAAGAGATGATCCCGTGTTTCTAAAGTAAGCTGACAGAAAACACAAAGTCCCGCTGCTTGCCCATTCCACGCAACCATACGAGCACCAGTTGACAACCGATCCAGAACCGCCAGCCAGACACAAAATGAGTACTTAGGCGTTGCATGACCAAACCATATTCCCTGATGCCATGACACCGTGCTTGATGTAGTACGAGTATGGTTCCAAGTGTCACGAGTTGAAAACTTATGTCGATAAACATCATTTTTCCCTCTCCAGAGTACTCTATCCTCCTGCTCCTGACGTTGCTGCCACTTAAGTAACAGAC
>NC_025695.1:27123777-27124851 GCF_000633955.1 Camelina sativa
CAGGCCTTTAGCGAGAGCAGACCACACAGTCGAGACAAACGGACAAGCAAAGAAGAGATGATCCCGTGTTTCTAAAGTAAGCTGACAGAAAACACAAAGTCCCGCTGCTTGCCCATTCCACGCAACCATACGAGCACCAGTTGACAACCGATCCAGAACCGCCAGCCAGACACAAAATGAGTACTTAGGCGTTGCATGACCAAACCATATTCCTTGATGCCATGACACCGTGCTTGATGTAGTACGAGTATGGTTCCAAGTGTCACGAGTTGAAAACTTTTGTCGATAAACATCATTTTTCCCTCTCCAAAGTACTCTGTCCTCCTGCTCCTGACGTTGCTGCCACTTAAGTAACAGACAATCCTCTATGACATTGAGATGGCCTGCTCGGTGCCGCCTAGATCGACGGCGAGACCACGCCACTGCCACAGAGCTCTGCCAGCTGATCCCCAAATCTAGAACACCTCTGTTCCCTACCACATCAGCTAGCGTGCCCAAGCCTGACCAATTATCGAACCAAAAAGATGTCTTTTCCCCATTCCCAATCTCCACTTTACAGAAAGACTTTGCAAGATCACGATACTTTAAGAGTTTTACCCATATCCACGAACCCAGACTTGTAGTATTCTTGATTGACCAGAATGAATCCTGCTTCAACAGATTCGTAGAAACCCATTGAACCCATAGAGAGTCTCCTTTTGAAACTAGCCTCCATATCAACTTCAAACAACATACAACATTAGCCTCATGCAATGATCTTAAGCCAAGACCACCCTCACATTTCGGTCTGCAGACAACCTCCCACGCCACCTTCGCCTTTCTAGTACTCATCTCTATGCCAGACCAGAAAAACGCCGAAAACAGGGAGTTGATCTCGTCGAGACACTCCCTAGGTAATCTATACGCACCCATCCAGGATGTACAGACACTCCAGAGAACAGAGGATATCAGATTATAGCGACCAGCAAAAGAGAGAGAGCGAACTGTCCAAGAGCCAATCCGCTTCCTGATCTGTTCAAGTAAAGGGGAACAGTCGGAGGTGGTAAGACACTTGGTGACAAGGGGAAGCCCCAA
>NC_025695.1:27124911-27130000 GCF_000633955.1 Camelina sativa
TCACGCATACCCCCTGATATTAGCGGTTGAGCATCAACTCTAGAGTGATCAACCATATCCAACGTTTCATTAAAATCACCAAATATAATCCAAGGCTTATTGTGTACAATAGGTGAGTTATGGTGCTCACGCAACTCCTCCCATAATACTTTACGAGCCTCGACTGTATTCAGAGTATAAACGAATGAACAGAAAAACTCCTTTGTTGTATCATCAAGCTTCACAGAACAAGTAATTAGCTGCTCACTCTTATAGAACAGATCCAATCGCACCGTGTCCTTCCACATAACCCAAATGCGACCCCTACTATTGAACTCATAATTCGTTAATATAAACCAACCCGGAAACAAACGACTTTCCAACCTCAACGCCTATCGTTCTCGAACCCTAGTCTCCAACAAACAACCAAACTGAAACCTATTTCCCTCCCACCACTGTTTTATTACGGAATGTTTTGAAGATTTATTTAGACCGCGCACATTCCAATAGAAACCTGACATTAATGTTTAAGAGAGGGCTTCTTACTCTGATCTCCAGGGTTATTCCTGGTTGATTGAGTAGAAAGAGTTGAATTTTGCTTCTTTGCCGTTTTTGTGCCCCGAGGCAAATACGTTCGGAGCTGTACCATCGCTTGTGCATCCTGCTTTACAGCTGCCCCAGTGCGTTGGATGGGAGCCTTTGGATCCTTTGGATTAATAAATCTATACCCTTATGAAAGTTATTTTTATTGTGTACTTTCCAATTAATAAAGAGGGGATAATTGATAAAAAAAATAATTTTTTTTTACCTTTTGCAATGACTTAGAAGTGAACTCTCTGTTTTTTTTCGCATTAACCAAGTATAGGTCTCTACTTAGTTTTATTACTATTTAGAAGAAGAAAAAAACGTAGTCAAACTAAATTATGCAATGCTCTGCCCCCCAAAAAAAAAACTAATTATGCAATGAACCTATAAAAAATTGTTTATGGAAGATATTTTACTTACATTTTGATATTTTGTTTCATAAAAGAACAGAAGTGCGTTTCAAATCGCAGGCTACAATGGGATCAAATACAGCTCGCCGACTCTATCTTCGGCCATGAGCAATGTCAATCCTGCTTTTACCTTCATCCTCGCCGTTATTTTCCGGTAATCTCTTTTCCCCCTAAATATCCCAAATAGTTAGTAATTAGTTGAAATCGTTCACAGCTTTCTGATTTTGTTTGCTTTACGTTATAAGATTGCTTATACTTTAAGGAGGCCAACGGTAAACTTTAAGTTGTAATATGTTTGCTGACAAAAGGAAATGGAAAAAGTATAATAGAAAAGAGAGAGACATCTCTTCATGGTATAGACTAGCTCGCGGTGATGAGTCCACGGGATATTTGTTACTAGTTAAGCTTAACAATTAATTGTGTAATATATATAACAACTGAAAAGTGTGTAGCAAAAAAAAAAAAAAAAGTGTGTAGCACACAAGTCCCATTTTAATATTATTGAAACGTGTGCACATGCATGATGCATGTGTGTGAAAAGCATTATCAATAACGCGTGGAAAGAAATGTATGTATATACTGTATTAGTTTGAGACCTGATTATTCAGTTTGTCGAGGGGTTTTACGGTATATCGATAGAGTAGATTTTGTTTTTTTTTCTTTTCTTTTTGTTGTTGTTAAAGACACTGGAGTAGCTTTTGACTTTTTATATATACTAACTTGCACTTTTTTTTGGTGAAGAATGGAGAATATATCTCTAAGGGAAAAAAGTAGCGTAGCCAAAGTGTTGGGAACACTAATGTCTATAATAGGTGCACTTGTTGTTACTCTTTACCATGGTCCAAAGTTAATGTCTTCACATTCCGACTGGGCCATCGGCGGTGGCCTTCTTGCTCTTCAATACATCCTTATATCCGTCTCTTACCTTGTTATGGTATAGATATACAACACACATCTTTACATATACATATATATATATATATGATTAAGAAAAATATACAATCTACATGATAATGTTATATCCAAAATATGATTGAAATAGTATACTTTGGCCTAATATATGATAATTAACTCAAAATTCGGGTAATTATAGGCTCACACAATGAGCCGGTATCCATCTGCGGTCGTTGTGACGCTCGTGCACAATGTTTGCATTGTTGTTGTGTGTGCATTTGTTAGTCTTTTCGCGGAGAAGGACAATCCAAAGGCATGGATCGTAAGATTTGACACAAATTTGATTAGCGTTGTAGCAATGGTATTTACAAAATTTTGCAATACTTTTTGGTTTGAGATGTTTGTTAATTCGTTCGTTTTTCTTGGTCTTGATGATAACTGGAGTAAACATTTTTTCATAGGGAACTTTGAATTCGGGAAACTATGTTATACATACTTGGGCTGTGAGTCATAAGGGACCTGTGTATTTGTCAATGTTCAAACCGTTATCAATACTGATCGCAGCCGCATCAACTTTCATTTTCCTCGGCGAGTCAGTCTACCTTGGAAGGTATAACACAAACTTATCTCTTTTTCTTCATGATATTAGTTTCACTATGTCCATAATCTTATTTCTCACTTCTCATCTTTTTTGGTTTGTTTGATTGCACAGTGTGATAGGAGGAATATTTATATCAATGGGATTTTACATGGTGTTGTGGGGTAAAGCCAAGGAAGACAAAGTGGACATTTTAGGAACCATGGAGTCGTCGTCTCCTTCACATAAACTCAAGGAAGACAAAGTGGACATTTTAAGAACCATGGAGTCGTCGTCTTCTTCACATAAAGCTCCTCTCTTGGTTAATTAAAAGCAACCCATATTTAATATTCAGTTTAAAATTTTATAAGTGATATTTTAGAAAGTTTGATGATATATTGATATGTGTCATCCATTTTACAACTTTGGGGGCTGTACATGATTCAGAATCAGATCATACCCTGAATAAATAACCGTAATCTTCTTCTACAACTTATGTGCAATGCTAATCTCACCACCGGTATGTCTATTTGCAGAAAAAGACTCTACTTCTTGGTAGCTTCAACCGAATATGGCCCTCTCTGCAGTCATATACTCAGTTGGAAGTCAAACCTTATATGACTTGCTTCAAATACTGACTCTAATTTTAAGCTCAAAAAACGAACATTCTATTTCAGGGAGTATTTTGTTTCATCATTGGCTGATCAGTTATCCACACAAGGGGTATGCATCTGAAGGGTCCAGTCTATGTATCCTTTGTTCAAACCATGGTCTTTTGCAATTGCAGTCGTCATGGGAGCTTTATACCTTGGCGCTGCACTCAACCTTGGGAGCTACCATATCTTTCGATTATAGTGTGTCTCTTTCCTGAGAAACATCAGTGGTAAAAAAGTTACTTCTACTTTGTTAAAATATTTAGCCTCATGTTTACTATTTTGCATCTCTGTGTTGTGGGCATTGTGATAATTGGATCAATGATATTGAGCTAATTTGGATTGTATACTCTGATTGGGGGCAAAAGCAAGAGTGGATGCAACCAAAACAGCAAGTCTTTTTGAGCAATCACTTTTGTTGGCTAATCACAACAAAGAAGATGAAAACATTACCATGAAGATATGGTATTGGTAGATGCAAGTGGGATACTTATATATGGACCCATTAGAAGAAGATGTCCTTGTCTATTGTCTATATTTTACATGGTTATAAACAAACATTAGTTTTATCTCTCTTTGGAGTCATTAACTGATTTTGTAACCATTTGAAGATGGTCCGCTATATATCCTTGTCTATCTATATTTTACGTCACGCGTTATAGGTTTTGTAATTTATTGATTATCTCACCAAATGTCCAAACGTATATTATTATTTTCATCAAATTCCGTCTTTTAAATTAATTATACATTTTATTAACACGGACTAATATAATACTCCAGTGTCTTTTGTTTGATTTCAGTTCTTTCTACTTATTTATTTTTTAACAAAAAAAAAGTCTTCCTAGGAAACTATCTGATCAATCACTATATTAATCAGTAAATAATTGAATACACAAAAAAAAGGTTGAAAGATGATATTATGTTTTATTTTTGATTTAAAAAAGATAGCATTATGTTGTGGATATTTTGAAAATTTAGTGATAAATTCTCTTGTTCTTTAACAAAGAAAAAATGACATTACAGTATTTACTCTTGCAATTTTCACATTTAAACAGGTGCCATGATTTTACATCTAAAGCATTTGAAGATGACACTACAAATGTTTAACCAACTATGATTACAAGATGACATTAATCATTAATCTGATGGGGACTGTTTCACCGGTCTTTTCTCATAAGGACCCCAATAAATTTAAGAAAAACCAAAATAATGATATATGTAATACTAATAAAAATCTAAAATTTGAGAGAGAAGAAGAAGGCAAAGAAGTACTACTAAGGGTTTGAATGGTGGCTACTTATTTGGTTGTGCGGGGAAAGCGGTTTTTGAGTGCGGTACGTATGAACTGTGGTATATGCGGTTTGCAGGACAAGTGCAATTTATACAAAATAAGCGGTACATAATGATATTTGATTGGTGAAAAACTATTTACGCTTCAGTATTAATTGTGTGAATGGTAAAAAAAAGAAAAGCGGTGCGGATTATATATTATAAATAAATTTATTAATAATTAGTATATTTATATATTATTGTATGTTATGAACTATTTTAAATTAAATATTTAATAAACACTATCTATAGTAAATATATGTATCTATTTAAAGATTAATGAAATATATATAACCTACTACTACTATAACAAATTTTTAAATTGCAAAATATAGAATTGTTTTAAAAGCTATATAACCTATTTCTCCCTCTGTTCCAAAATATAGAATTGTTTAGCTTTTTTTTTTGTTCCAAAATATAGAATTTTCTCAGATTTCTATGCAAGTATTAAAACAATTTTGGTCAAACAATTTTATGTGATTACAAAAATATGGCTGGCATCTGAAATTTTTTTCTTGTAATTTGTTAACAACCCCTATTTAAGTGGAATAAAACGTATCTCTTAATATTCTTAATTATCCATTCTATTTTTTTCTTTTTTTGTGGTCAATTAATGTGTCCAATTAATGAGTTATTTTGTGTTAAAATTTTCCTTAATAAGC
>NC_025695.1:27130401-27148420 GCF_000633955.1 Camelina sativa
TTTTTTTTTTTTTTTTTTTAAGAAAACGCAAATTTGTTTTAAATGTGTTGAAAGATGACTTTAGTATATTTAAAAAAAACGCACCTCCAAAACTACATTTAATGGTTACCATTCATACCCTAAAAATGGCTCTGGGAAGGTTATGCAACATAGATGGCTGGATCTTGACGGCAATGGTTGCGACGGAGTTCTCTAACGTCGGAGTAAACACTCTTGTCAAAGCAGCAACTTCCAAAGGACTTAGCCCATTTGTGGTTCTTGTGTATTCTTACACTTTTGGATCTCTTCTTCTTCTTCCACTTACCTTCTTCTCCTTCAGGTTCCACTTCTCATTCTCACCACTCTGTTTCAAGTTTTTAATAAGTAATTGCTCTTATATATAGCCTTATCTCTACAGAACAAGATCTCTCCCTCCGTTGACGTTTTCAATCCTATGCAACATGGGGATTCTTGGTCTGATTGCGTAAGTATACTTTTTATTTTATTTAGTAATCCTAAATTTAGAAGCAATTTGAATTCATACATCTTCCTAGCTAGGTTTCAAAACCAGTTATTGGTTGGTTCTTGAATTGCATATAGAAGATTTCTATTTCATTTAAGTTTTTCAATGGTTCTTGTCTTCTTGCATCTGATACTTGAGCCGTGTTTGTGCGAGTGTGTTGTATACTCTACAAAGCGATGCATAAATAACACGTATTCAAATAAATTCTTAATTTTCTATAAAAATATTGTTTATTAATAACATCCCATACTTTCATTTTATTTGAATTTGTTTTCATAAAGAGAACAGAAGTGCGTTTCAAATCGCAGGCGACAATGGGATCAAATACAGCTCGCCGACTCTATCTTCGGCCATGAGCAATGTCAATCCTGCTTTTACCTTCATCCTCGCCGTTATTTTCCGGTAATCTCTTTTCCCCCTAAATAGGCCTGGGCAAAATACCCGGATCCGAAGATCCGATCCGAATCCGATCTAAAAAATCCGATCCGAACCCATATTCGAATTGTAAAATACCTGAAAAGGTTCTAAATCTCTAAATCTGAAAACCTGAACCCAAACCCGATCCGAACCAAAATCTGAACGGGTATCCAAATATACCGATATTACTAATATATAGTAGTAATATATTAGTAATATTTATAATTTCAATAATATAAGTATCTAAAATATTAAGATTTTTAGATATTTTCCATAATTTGAAGTATTTAAATATTTCTTAGTAAACTTAAAAAGTACTCTAAAATTTTATATATATTACGTATTATTAAATAATTTAGACTAAATTAGATACTAAGATTTTGAATTTTGTGAACTTTGGGTAATCCGAATCCGAACCTTAAATACCCGAACGGAACCCGATCCGAACCCGAAGTCTAGAAATACCCGAATGGGTCTTATACCTCTAAACCCGAAAATCCGAAATACTTGAACCAAACCCAAACGGGTACTCGAATGCCCAGACCTACCCCTAAATATCCCAAATAGTTAGTTGAAATTATTTAGCTTTTTAAACTGTTTCATAAAGGTTGGTTGCCTATGTAGTTATTGATTCTCAAAGTTAGTCCAAATAATCTCTCCAATCATGGTTACATCAGGGGCACGTTTCTCGCCGCGAGATTTGCGTTGTGTCCACGGGATTAGATTAAATTTGTACAATGTGTAGAAGTTCCTTTTTAATATTACCGAAAACGTGTTGACAAAGCATCACTCAGTGGAAACATGGAATGCAAATTACAATAAGGTATCTCCTATATATTAATAGAAAAGCACAATTGAAAAAAAAACTGATGTGTCAGCGTTACATAGCTCAAAACACTTTTATCAAATAATTTTCAAAACATCTACTTATTTACAATTCTTGGCATTGAATTTATCATAAAAAAAACAAATCTATAATCCTCTCCTCTCACCTCATTATTGTTTATATAAATACTCCCGCTGTCCCACAAAGATTAATGTTTAGAATATTTTACACATTTTAAGAAAACAATAATTAATGAGTTTAAATATATTTTTTCTTTGACTAAAGATATATTATTTAATTTTAAACTAATAACAATTCAAAAATTTTAAATATTTTCAATGATTACTTCTTGAAGTTTACAAAACATCAATCTTTGTGGGACAAAAAAATATCCCAAAACATCAATCTTTGTGAGACAGAGAAAGTATATCATTGACATATAAAAGATAATGTTCTTTTCTATAAGTTTTTAAAAATGAAAAAATTAATCAAAAATTAAAATCCAGAAATTTTAATTATCAATTTTTTATAACATATTTAATTCTTAGCAATAAATTACATTTCACAAACAAAAAAAAATTATTCATTTATTTACCACTTTTATACATTTTTCTCATTGCATTTTTAAACTTATGATTAGTTTAAATTAAATCCATTAGTCTAAAAAGTATTTTTTATCTATTTAATGGTATAGTGATGTAGATGATAATGTTAAACATAAAATATGTGAATTTGATTTTTAGAAATACAAAAACACATCAAAAATTTATACACCACCTTAAAATTCTATTCCAAGTTCAAATATTTTACGGGTAAAACGAATTTTACCGAAAGTAAACGCAAATTTGAATAAACAAAAAAAACTTTATTTACATATTTTGTTTTACACAAAATAAATCTTAAATCTCAAATAATAATTTTGCACATAATACTTTATTTAAATCGATTTATCCCACACGGGTTGGTACCTAGTGAAACTTTACCAATCAAATCATAACAACAAAAACTATTTCAATATTGATTTTAATAAGGTATGAAACGTTTACTAATTAACTTGCACACTTTTTTTTGGTGGAGAATGGAGAAAATATCTCTTAAGACAAAGAGTAGTATAGCCAAAGTGTTGGGGACAATAGTGTCTATAATAGGTGCACTTGTTGTTACTCTTTACCACGGTCCAATGTTAATGTCTTCACATTCCGATTGGGTCATCGGCGGTGGCCTTCTTGCTCTTCAATACATCCTTGTCTCCGTCTCTTACCTTGTTATGGTATATACACATAAACATTTTTATTCCACTTAAAAAAAAAAAAAAAAACACATTCTCGCTACAAGATAATGTTATATCAAGAATATCATTGAATTAGTTTACTCTGGTATTCGGGTGATTAATTACAGGCTCACACAATGAGCCGGTACCCATCTGCGGTCGTTGTGACGCTCGTGCACAATGTTTTCGTCGCTGTTGTGTGTGCATTCGTTAGTCTTTTGGCTGAGAAGGACGACCCAAGGCATGGATCATAAGATTTGACATAACTTTGATTAGCGTTGTAGCAACGGTATTTACAAAATTTTGCATTACTTTTTGGTTTTAGATGTTTGTTAATTATATTTGTTGGTTTTTCTTGGTCTTGATGATAAATGGAATAAACAATTTTTCATAGGGGACCTTGAATTCGGGATACTATGTTATACATTCGTGGGCTGTGAGTCATAAGGGACCTGTGTATTTGTCAATGTTCAAACCGGTATCTATACTGATCGCAGCCGCATCAACTTTCATTTTCCTCGGCGAGGCACTCTACCTTGGAAGGTATAACACAAACTTATCTCTTTTTCTTCATGATATTAGTTTCACTATGTCCATAATCTTATTTCTCACTTCTCCTCTTTTTTGGTTTGTTTGATTACACAGTGTGATAGGAGGAATATTTATCTCAATAGGATTTTACATGGTGTTGTGGGGTAAAACCAAGGAAGACAAAGTGGACATTTTAGGAACCATAGAGTTGTCGTCTCCTTCACATAAAGCTCCTCTCTTGGTTTATTAAAAGCAAATATTTAATATTCAGTTTAATTTTTTTATAAGTGATATTTTTTGAAAGATTGATGATATGTGTCATCTATTTTACAACTTTTTACCATTAATCCATAGTATTAATGATTCGAAATTGATAATGATACATTACAAAATATATACATCAGATTCCTCTCTAGGGCTATCGTCTCAGAATAAATCGATGGCTGGTATCGAACGACCCTCTTAGTTGATCATTGACATATATACTCGCAAGGGTTCCAGTTAAGGGATCTGGTCCCGTTCATATGTGTCTGCAAAAGATGGAGATCGCTACTAAGAAGCAAGAACTTCATCAAATAGCAAATGACTTACGCTCCAAGAAAGCTTCTTGCGATCCAAGACAATGGGGATTCTCTTCCTCGTTGCATCCTTTACGAACAAGAAAACAACGGTCATCCCAAAATGACATCCGAAGAGGCTGATCTAACGTGCGGTGACAAACGTTTGGTCGACTTCGATGTGCTCGGACATTGCGATGGACTGTTCGGCTCCAAGAAAGAACTTTAGCGGTTTGGAATCCGTTGCTGAGACAAGTAAGAAAGGTATCAACAAAATCTTCTAAGCCAATCAGTTCTAATGATATGATAGGTTTCGGTTATGATCATTCAATTGATGATTACAAGATCGTGACCTTCTCAGCATTGTCTGAAACCATAATGCATGGCTCCAAAACATTGGTCTCGAGGCGAAATTTTCACAGTGAAGTCATCTTCGCGCTGGAGTATTGATCATTTTCTTTATTCGTCGTTACTTCGACAAAAGAGGGATCGGACTCTTCCAGGCAATAAAATCTTCTGGCATGTGAATAACGACCCGGAGAACGGAGTGGAATCCAAAACTATCTTTAGTTTTGATCTATCGTCCGAGACATTCGAGTACAAGCCTTTTCCTAAGAGAATTAAAGGATTGACCCGAGGTTTAGTTGCAGTACGATGATGTCTAGGATATCTCAGAGAAACTACGTCGCTTTACTTGGGATACACAAGGAGAAAGATGAACGGACACTGAAGTATTTGGGACATGAAGCTCTGAAGATTTTCACTTATAACTTGGAGACTGGTAAATTTAATTATTAAGGTCAAGACCAATTTCAGGACTTTTTTTTTTTTCAACCATTGGGCCACAACTGGCCGGCCCATTAGCCAAATTCCTACATTCGTAACAACCGGGACTCGATTGTGATAGTGCCTTTTACAAATGGACTTACTTTCTGCCACAACACTAAGGTCACTTCACGTTTTTTTCTTCTTTATATGACTATGTTGAGACTTTGTTTCCTCTTAATCAATGCTTTTATAAACTTACCTAAACTTTAAATTTTGATGGGCATTTGCAAAAATACTATTCTTTCTATACCCTTTTGCAAAAACACTTTTTCTTATTGTCTGTTATATATATATATATATATATATATATATAAAATAACTAAATTCTAAATCTTAAACTCCAATTACTAAATTCTACCCGTCAAAACTATATACTAAATTTAAAATAGAGAATCCAAATCTGACAAAAAAAAATGTTAAAATTTAATTTAATATATTGTTGTTGTGTAAAAAAAGAAAAAACTGAAAATGACAAAAAAAATGTATTTTTAATTTTTTTTATCATACATTGCCAAATTTCTTATCGACAAAATTTACATGTCACCATCACGTGAGTTACTAACTTTGAAAACCATATTTTATATAATAAGATGTGAAACAATTAATGAATTAATGGAGAAATCAACAATTTATGGTATCACAAATTTAACATGTCCTAATTCTCTCCTTGAATGAGAACCAAGGAAGCGGTCAAAACTTATAGTCACTGGAATGGATTATAGTCGTCGTCTCCACTCCGCTAGAATCCCACAAATTGGACTACATAAGGGGAGATATGATTCTTTTATGAATTGGCTTTGTCTCGTTAAAATAATTTGTTTTGTTTGTTATACTGCTTTAGACTTACATTTTCGGATGTCCAATTTTATTTTTACCATTTGTAATCGATTAATCATTTACAAATACGTCTAAAAGATGAGTGAAAACAACTTGTTAATGATTGTACGTTATCTTGAAAATGTCTAGAAGTGGTCAAACTGCTTATATTCACAGAAGAACCAATTCCTCAAAAAATATTTATTGAGATTCCTTTGCCTTGCTTCTTCAGTTTATTCCTCTCATTTAGCTTGGTCTATCTTCAAGGCAACTTATAAGACGATACCCACGAGAAAGAGACCTTCGAAAACACTTCCTACAACGATCATAACTACTTCAAGAAAACTCTGTTGCGTGACTTGCTCTGAATTCAAGCTTATACCGGCAAGATATATTCAATTCCCAAGTAAAACTCATATAAAGAATAAGGTTTACCTAAATATTCTTTCAGGAATGCAAAGAAAGAAAGAATGAAGTAAAGGCAGCCGTCAATACTTATCGTTACTGGAATGAATCTCCACTCCGCTAGAAGTCCAAAAATTGGACTATATAAAAAAAAAAAATTTTAAAAAAAGTCTGATTCTTTTACGAAGTGGGTCTGTCTATTTAAAAGAATTTCTTATGTTAATTTGTTATACTACTTTAGAATTGCATTTTAGGTATGTCCAATTTTATATTTACCG
Source organism: Camelina sativa (assembly GCF_000633955.1). Lineage (NCBI taxonomy): Eukaryota > Viridiplantae > Streptophyta > Magnoliopsida > Brassicales > Brassicaceae > Camelina > Camelina sativa. Next base: position 27,136,832 of record NC_025695.1, read on the forward strand.
TTTCTAATGGATTAAGTTTGAAATGAACTTATATAATAGATAAAAGAAAAAAACCAACAAAAACAAATTAACATCTTTTCGATTGATAATTAATCACCATTATAAATCAAATACTTAGTCCCCTCCACAACTATATTTTTCAACAAATTAAATTACAAATGTTTTTCTCATTAAAACCACCTCAAATTTGATATATATGATCCTATTGATTAAGTAATTAATTAGTGTTAGTATAAAATAAAATACACATACTTATTAATGGATTCATACTCGTTTTATCAAATCTTTTAAGGACAAACAAAAAAACTATCTTTAAATAGTATAAGATGCAAAACAATGAATGAATCAACAAATTTAGTACAACAATATCAACAAGAATTACTCACACTAAATCAAGTAGCCTAAACCTGTCTCTAACCACGTTTTTCTTCGGTTAGTTAGTACTTAGTACTAGTCTTTTTCATAGAAGTCACATAGATTCCAAGTAAAATACACATGTAGTGGACTCATATTCGTTTTACCAAATCTTTTAGTTAGGGATATCAATAAATATTTACAAGAAAAACATATATAATCTAATTTTTTTTTAAAAAGCTAATATTTTCGACCCTTTTTAAAAAGCTAATATTTTATTTCAATTAGTATAGGTATGTGTTTTTATCTTGTATTGTCTTGTTAGAAGGAAATAAGTAAATTACTAACTGCGAAAAAAAAGAATGTTCCTAACTTCCTATTAAGATGAAAAAAAAATTATAGCAAAAGAAAAATAACTGGTGACTTAAATTACTTCAATATATTGCACGAAATATAGTTGAAGTTATTAAAAATTTTACTACGTTAAAATTTTTAAATATGTTAGTTGGATTAAACTTGACTGACACATACGAGCTCGCAAATGCGTTTTTTTGGTGAGTAGATATTGTGTGAGTTTTTTGGAACATTTAATTGTCTGAAAACTCCAAGTATGATTGACGAACTACATCTGAATATTTATTTTCTAGTTACCTTTATTCAAGATCCTGAAGGAACTAAACATATGAATAAAACAAGAAATTTGTTATTTGGGAGCTTGAATCTTATAACTAGTTTTGCTATCCTCTGAAGTTGTGGTTCATTGGTTTACCTCCAACGCATTCTACATGCTTTGCAAAACGAGGATGTCTAGGGTTTGTGGGAATGTACATATACATGTTCCAAACCATGCCTCAGATAGTCGTTTGGACCGCAAGTAATGACAAATCTTGGAGCAAGTTTACAGTTGATGAGTATTTCTGTGATGGCTTGCTTTAAAAGGTCTCAGCTATGACCGTAAAAGTGAAGTAATTGGGACAAGAAGAAGCTATGATAATTCACTTGTATCTTGGAGAGGATTGTTCACTTTTAAAAAATGTATATGATCATATCTCATCCATTTCTATTGGGGAATATATGATTCTTCGACGAAGTTCAGACTGAAGAATATAATAGAGAAAACCAACGTATTTCTTCCAAATACAAAAAACAAACAGAACAAGAAAAATAAGAGCTTCTCTGTCTTTCTATGACTGTATTTGCTTCTGTATCCTGCAATGGACCAAAACCTCTCTTCCTCTCCTGTTTATGGATGTGCCTCCTTTTGTCTCAGTTTCTTTCTTCAGCCTTCAGATCATCAGACATAGCAGAAGGTATGCAATGTGTGGTCAGAATATCTAAAGTTGCTTCCTTTGCTGTCTTAGTGTTCAGAACAACAATCTGTAATATCAACAAAGAATTTTAGAAGTTGTGTAACAAGTTTGCCTACAAGTTAGGGAGATGAGAAAAATAATATACCTGATCATAATCTAGATTAAACTTCATGTATTCATCCTCACAATTCTCCACCATCTCAGCTAAACCTTTCAAGTTTTTCACCGGTTTGCCATTAAAGGCGACAACCTACACAGCGGTTAATCATTTAGAGTGACAGACACATCAACAGCGTGACAAATGATAATGAAATTTCACAAACCTGGGTGTTGACAATCTCTTCGTAACCAATGTTAATGTCAGATACAAGAACCTGCAAGAAGGAATATGGGTGTTGAGGCTTCGACATAGGGAAGAATAGTTACAACGGTATAAAACAGGAGAAACTAACCTGCGAAACTACAACAAGCTGCTCGTCCACGGATTGAGCCATTGCATGAAGATGCTTCTCCAATAGCTTGACAGGTGCGTCGAATTCATATTCTTTTCCATACTGCAAAACATATTATTGGGAAATAGTTATATAAACTGAGAATAGATGCATGAGAGAAAGCGAGAAAGTAAGGAAGAGAGAGTAAAGGACCTCAGATCGAAGATATGGAACAGAGACAGTTGTAAATACAAAGCCAGCAACGATGAAGTAAGAAGGAGGTTTGCCACTTATGTGTGCAGGGATTAGTCTCTTGTGGATTGCAAGTTTTATGTTGAACTCAAGTATTTCTTTGTTACGTAGAACCTTCACAAGAGCAAAATCTCCAGTGTACTTTTGAGATATAAGGTAGCTAAAGCCAATTCGTTCTCCATGCCTAAATGGAACTGAAAAACCCCAAAACAAAAAAAGAAACGTTATAGCCAGGGAATGTCTAGACTTAACCCGAAATAAGCTCGAATATGTAAACTATCTGTAAGAATTATTACCAGTTCCGTCATTAGCAATATTAACCCCATCAAAGCTAAGGATAATATCGGATGGCTTCAAAACCTGTGATTCTGGGGCGGTTGGCTCAATTCTTCTTATCCGCACTCCCTTTTGATGAGATTCCATACCCATTGACTTACGCAAATCAGGGTTTTCCATCTTTTGCCACTCAATTCCAAGAACAGGAAAACCTAAAACAGTACAAGTATGAGAAAAATAGCACATGTAGAGATAACACAAAAAAAAAACAGAATCATTGGTGAGAGTTACCTGTGTATTTGTCATGCTTCTCATAATCTTGAATGAAATGTACAATAACTGGTGTGGGAATGACATAACCAATATTCTCGGCATCTTCATGTTTTAGAGATTGAAACGCAATGCCGACACATTTTCCTTTGTCGTTAAATGCAGGACCACCAGAGTTCCCAGAATTTATAGCTGCGTCTATCTGACGAAATCAAACAAAAACAGAAAACACTACGCATAAGCGCCCAAAACCTCCATAGCCACTAAAAAAAAGTCCTCTCAAATGTGGCATCTAATCTGTAATCCTAAAAGCTCAGTCGATCCATGTACATAAGACAATATCTCCATACGTGAAACAACGCCACTTGTGACAGAGACTGTGTCACCACCAATTGGGTAACCAACAACAGTTACAGCATCTTGCAACGCTGGTAAATCTCCAAACTCCACAGGAGATACTCCTTCCCAGAACTCATCATCCGTAACTGTCAACAAAGCTGTAATTCCAATGTATTAACATCATCAGCTCATAGACAATAATAACAGTCAATATTCACACTTGTGGATTTGTCAATGAAAACATAACAATGAGACAAAGAATAGCAAACAATCACTCCGGACTACTTCAAAACCTTCCATTGCAACACAAATTACACTAAAAGTAGGTCTAACAGACTACTAATAACAAACAGAGATACTGTTACATTAAATATCTAATTCTGACTACTCAAAACTCCCATGGCGACTCAAACTACAGAAAATAGATGCTTTAAACTAGAGACTAGATGCATACCAATGTCGCATTCAGTTCCAATGGCCAATACTGTCGCCAAGTACGTAGTATCAGAGCCACGCTTCTTGAGTTTAACTTGAGTATGATGCTCAACGGAATGTCCATTAGTCAAAACTCTCCTTCCACCAATAATGAAACCACTACTAACAGAACTATACTGTCGTTTCCTTTGCCACGGCAACGAGAAATTAGGCTCAGTATGAACACAAAAGACCTTAACCACAGCATCCATTGAAGGCACAACTTTTACAACAGTCTCCCAACTCGGAGCAGAAGGAATCGAATCAGTAGTTGTTGAAACAACCATCCCATTGCTACAATCACCATTCTCTGATCAGAGTGATGGTGACGAGCTCTACGCTCCGGAGACGACGTCCTCTGGTTATTGTCTTCTGATTGGTTGTTCAGTCTACGCTTTTTCCCTCTCCCACGGTTACGTCGCGACGGAGATGGGTTGTTGGCTTCGGAAGCTGAAACTGGCTCAGGGGATTGAGGTAACGATGCTTCTTCTTTAACTTCGCCGCCGGCGTTTTCCGCCGATGAAGCATCTTGTCGTTTGTGTTTGCGTTCCCTCTTCTGAGAAGGCTTCATCTTCTTCTTCCCTCAACCCAGAAGGAAAAAGAGTGATCTTTTCCTCTGGTTTGTATCTTCTCACAGCGAAATTGAAATTGAAATTGTCCAGGAGACGCGGCTAGGGTTTATAATCGGAGAGTGAGGTAATCGCACAGGATTCTAAGAAACGGCGATCATTGTTCCCGTCGTACGTATCTGAATATAAGATACATGGGCCTGAATTTAGGCCCATTATTTGAATTGGACTTTGTCGTCTTTAATAGTCCACTTGTATGCTCCACAGAGCTCAAAAGACAAAAGATATTTCATGACCAACGGCCACATTAATCAACAAGGTACAGACTAAACTCAACGAACCAAGTCAAGATAACAAAAAAGGAACAATCAAACCTCTATAAATTAATAATGTTAGGACCATAAAAATCTATTAATTTATAAAAGTTTTAATTTCTAGATATAAAAAGCCTTTTCTAATTTGATTAAAAAATATTAAAAATAAGATTCAATCGTTATAACTAATATTTTTATAAATTCAATTACAAAGAAACTAACAATTATCTCTATATACTTATTTAAGCAATCTTTTAAACAAATAACCCTACTTTGTATAAGATATTATACAAAATGCCACTGTAGATTAATAACAAATATAATAACAGAATCTTCTTATTAAATAGTTCTAACCAGAAAATCGTTACCCTAATTAATAGCAAGTAAAAATGATCTAGTCATGTTTTAAAGATATCACATATAAATCTTAAAAATGAACTCTAGTAAAAATTAATATGTATATATATACATATATTTAGATAATTATTAATTTATATTATCGATGGGACTATATATTTGCAAAACATTTTCAAAAAAATTATTATCTGATTATATTATCGAATAATGTCTAAAATTACACTAGTCTCAATTTGGGACCAGAGAAATTTATTAATTTATAGGTATTATTAATTTATCAAGTATTAATTTATAGAGGTTATAATGTATAATGCTTTTGCAGTTTTGACAATCAAATCTTTTATTTTGTTACAACCTCAAACTGTAGAACATAACTCTGGTTTTTATGAACAGACTGGTGAGACTTTGCTTGGTCTTGAAGCGATTGTTATGCAATAAGAGAGAAGTATTGCCATTAAACAAGAGGTATAAAAAAAGAAACACCGATGACATCTGCTTTTACAGTGACAATCTTCAAGATTTGGTAAGTGAATTAGCGTTGCTAAACGAGCAAAATAGATTGATGGAATTGACAGAGATGCAAAAGAGATATTCACAGATACGTTTAAAGTGAGAGACAAGAGTTGTTAATGATTGTACGTTATCTTAAAAAAAAAAAAGTATGATTCTTTTACGAAGTGGGTATGTCTATTTAAAAGAATTTCTTATGTTAATTTGTTATACTACTTTAGAATTGCATTTTAGGTATGTCCAATTTTATATTTACCGTTTCTAATGGATTAAGTTTGAAATGAACTTATATAATAGATAAAAGAAAAAAAAACCAACAATAACAAATTAACATCTTGTCGATTGATAATTAATCACGATTATAAATCAAATACTTAGTCCCCTCCACAACTAAATTTTTCAACAAATTAAATTACAAATCTTTTTCTCATTAAAACCACCTCAAATTTGATATATGATCCTATTGATTAATTAATTAACTAGGAGATTTCCGTGTTTAAAGCATGATCAATATTTTAAAAAAATATCTAATATAATAATAAAAACTATTGTTATATTTATTTTAAAAAATTATTTTGTTTGAGATAATATTCATTTTTAATTGTTCTATAAATCTATATGTCTTTTTAATACGAATTATTTTAGAGTATTATATATTTTATTTTTTTTGATGTATATTACAATTTTATATTGTTTATTTGTTGTATTTGCATCAATATTTTGTGAGATATGAAGTAGTAATTTTAATATTATAATTGTGAGCAAACAAAATTTATTAATTTATCAACTATATAAATTTAGTTTTACCAACCGGCCAATGTAGAAATTATAACAAACTTTTTTCCACAAATTGAGTAATATATCTTTTACATTTTTAAAAAAAGAGTAATATATCTTCGTTTTTAAAAATTCAAATCACAACATATGCCGAAAAATTCTGAATATTTATTAATCATAAGTATTATATGAAAATTCTAAACAATTTGTAAATAAAATAAAAGAAAGATGACAGGAAAATCATAATTTGAAATCTTAATAAAATCTTTGAAATCTAGTTATTAAAAATAATTTTACTGTCTACTTGGATATTAAAATCTTAGTTTTATGAAATTCTGATTGGTTTATATTTTTAAAATAATATATTTAGTAATTCTATTAGAGAGAGATAATAATTTTTTTTAAACTAATAATTATCTGTATTTTAAAAAAATCTTAGCTGTTAATTTTTTTAATTCTTTTTCAAGAATAAATTAGTTTTGATTTGAATAGATTTTTTGTACTTTTCTAGATTTTTTTATTTTTGATCTCTTAGTGTTTTTTATTTTTAATTAATTATATTTATTTAGTTAATTAATTAACCCTTAATTAAAATTTTCTAATGGCAATTGAATGAAATTTTTTACACATTTTAAGGTTAGTTTCATATTTGTACTTCTCAATTAATATAGTAGGATTAATGTTAATATAAAATAAAATACACATACTTATTAATGGATTCATACTCGTTTTATCAAATCTTTTAGGACAAACAAAAAAAAACTATCTTTAAATAGTATAAGATGCAAAACAATGAATGAATCAACAAATTTAGTACAACAATATCAACAAGAATTACTCACATTAAATCAATATTTTCAAATATATATATTCCATAAGTCAAGTAGCCTAAACCTCTCTCTAACCACGTTTTTCTTTAGTTAGTACTAGTCTTTTTCATAGAAGTCACATAGATTCCAGTTAAATGTTTTACCAAACCTAAACGGTATAAACAATAAAAACACCAATTATATCTGCTTTTACAGTGACAATCTTCAAACGTTTAGCAAAATAGATTGATGGAATTTACGGAGATACAAGAGAGATATTCACAGATACGTCTAAAAGGTGAGAGACAACAAACTTGTAAATGATTGAACATTATCTAAAATGATTGTAGATACTTCAAGAAAACTCAGTGAATCCACCTGTAAGAAATATTTCCAAGGAAAACTCACATTAATAATAAGATTTACTTAAAACATTCTTTGATAAATACAAAGAAATAAATAAACTTGATTACCTTTTCTGGCCCAGTTTCATATTCAGACTTCCCTCCGGAGTTAGCAGCATTGGTGGCAGAGCCTTGCGAGAGCAGATCTGAGTGTTGGCTTTTTACAAAAGAACCTGCAGTGCAATGCACTTTTTCACCGAAAAATTTAGAAGAATTAAACATGCACTCGGGTAGATTCCCATAGAATCAACAACAACAAGAAACGAGTTTAAGCTTTAAGCTTTCATGAAGGGAAAATCTAAAATTTAGCATCTACCATTTGAGTTTATAACACTAAGTTCATAACACTAGAGAACACCCAGTTAGCACAAGTAAGAACAATCTATTGTGGATCCACATATAAAACCCAAACAGGAAACATTATCAAGAAATGAACACCATTGCCGCAGAATCAAGTAATCATGAAACGATATCACAAATTAAGCATTCCTTTAATCATCATCATGTTCTCAAGAAATTCGAAACTCTCTTACAAAAAAAATCCAGTTAAGAAAAAGCAATCATTCCTCTAATCAAGCGCATCCTAATCACATGGTAAGAGAGATGGGCGTTTCTTTAGGGTTTGAAGTTGTGAGACCACTTACACTATTAGTGGACCAGAAACCAACTGCGATGATATTTCTCCAGCCGATAGCAACAGAACGAGAAAGAAGCAGAATGCGAAACGAAACATTTTTTGTTGTAATGGAAAAAGGGACTTAGAGTTAGAGCAAACGCTCTTTTTGACTGAAAGATGACCGTAAAAATCGAAGAGAAAGAGAGCTTTGAAGAGATGATGAGATTGTAACAAAACCCTAAGAATGGGTCAGTCTGTTCCTCGTACCACGGTAACAAGAATCTGTTCAACAAATATTTCTGATGTAACGTTTTAAACAATTTAAAACATTGGGGACCTTTTCATGTAAAACTGAAACATTTCGGGGGCGTTGAATTCGGGGTTAATTTTTTCAATTTAGATTCGGTTCGATTTGAGTTTGGTTTAATTCGGTTAAAATGCACAAACCAAATCTGAAAATTTTCATTTTCTTCTCTCACTTTCCCTTTTGAGTTACTTCCACCATCTTCCTTTTGTTCGTATCTCCAAATTTCCCAGATTTTGGAGAGATCTCTCAGTCTCCGATCGTGATCCGTCTATCTCCGATCTTCGATTTCGCGACTCGGAATCAAATGTCAGAAGGCTACGCAATCGAGCTGTACTTCGACCCAGCACTCGAGAACCAAGTTCTGAAAGCTTGGAACGTCTTCGCTCGCCGTCAAATCAGCACCAAACTGATCAACACCGAGTCTCGTCCACACATAACACTCTTCTCCACCTCTCTCTTCGACTCGACTCGGCTCGAATCCGTCATCAAAAGCTTCGTATCGAAGCAAGAACCAATCTCGATCTCGTTCTCCACCATAGGCAGCTTCTCTAGCGACAACAACTTGCTCTTCCTATCTCCGACGCCGTCTCTTTCGCTTCTTCAGCTGCAGACTCAGCTATGTGATACGTTGAAGAAAGAGTCTGTTGAGATTGGTGAAGATTACCGTGTTGATTCTTGGGTTCCGTGTTGTCCTGTGGCTCTCGATGTTCCCAAGTCGCGTATGGCTGAGGCTTTCTCTGTTTTGAGAGATTTGAAGCTTCCGGTGAATGGTTATGGTATGGAGATTGGTCTTGTTGAGTTTTCTCCTGTTCGTGAAGTCTTCTCATTTCCTCTTGGTAACACTTTGGAGTCTTGATTCGTTTGTGATATGTGTTGCCTTGTGTTTGGTTTGATGGTTTTTAGCTTTCATGTAAGTTTGTTTCTCCATGTAAAGCATCGATCTTTACTGTTGAACTCGTAATTTCTTAAGGAAATAGTTGGAGAATATTACTATTTATCAATCTGAGCTGTCTCTTTCACTTTGGAGCTTTTCTCGATCTGAACGATGTGATGATTGCTAGAGTTAACTGATGGAAACACAATAGAAGCTTTGTGTTGTAGTCATGGTAGCTGAAGAAGTTAGCTGTTACTTAATGATCTGTTGAACTTTTTGGTTATGTAGATATGTTTCTATTACATCCACTTTGATAAATTGCTTCGGAAAATCTTTAGAAGTCAACTCAGAATTGCAAAGGAGTAAGGAATAGTTGGAGAATTGCTATTTATCAATCTCACCTTTCTCAGCTCTCTTATTATATTGTCGTCGATATGTGTTTTGATTTGAATGATGTTATGATTTCTAGAGTTAACTGTTAGGATACAATAGAAGCCTTCTGTTGTAGTCATGGTTGGTGAGTAAGGTAGCTGTTACCATTTCTGTCTCAGTCTGTAATTTTTAGTCTATGGAATATGGATTGGAGTCTGTTCGAAGTGATCCTTTAGATCAATCTGTTGAAATTTTCCGTTTTGTCGAATTGTTTCCATGTCAGCCATTTTGAGTTTATGCACTTTGAGATTCTTTGGAAGATCCCAGGACATTTTTTATGTTTCATGTCTTCACATGAACACTAAGAATGGTGGAAACTGTTATTCCTCTGCTCAATGTATTTTGCAGGCTATGATCATGAATACATGAAACAATGTCAGGTATGTGCAGTTTTGTATATGTCCTGTAAATATGTGTCTTCTCTTTGTAACACATATAACTAAAGGTTGCTATGAAAATTGACTCAAAGACATCACCTTATACATTACATTATAAAAGTTCTTATCCTCTAGATTTACAAGCGTTGTCTAAGTAACGCCATGAGAACCTCGCTCCAGGCATCGATTGGTCCGGGCAAGCACCAGTGAGTACAGTCATTGAAACCTTTCATCCATTTATTTCCCCAGTAAGAATCCGGGTGCCCGTCTGGTCTCGTTAGCATAACCCTAGTCACATCCAAAACCGCAAACTTCCTCTTTCTTAAGCTGACACGTTTAATCTCTTCAAGCTGCTCTATCTGAGATGTTCTGAGTTCCATATCGCTACTCTTCTGGTCGATTTCATTTACCCTTAATGGGATCGACCTCCCGCAAGCTCCTCCAGTGTTCCAAGTCCCATTCTCAAAATGGGACGGCGAATATGTCCTGAGAACTGTCACTAAGTTGTCTTTGCAGTTATGACATCCATTGATGTGCGTAAAAGCAGCTGAGAAAACTAGCTTAAACCCTTCTTTCAAGCTAATCTGAGTCATGTTTGGTAAGTTACAGAAGATGCAACCTATTGTCTCATCTCCTCTATGTATGTATATTGGTCTGAAAAACCAATGACCAGCTGAAACAATGGCAATGTCTGTATTTGGCAGATCCTTCGCCCATTGCTCATCGATCTTGTCGACATCTATATCATAAATTCCTGTTCCGGTCTTGTTAGCGCGAGTCCTCTCGAATCCCGCCACTAGAAACTTAGTCCATGAGGTAGATAGAGTGAAGTCATGGTCTCGAAAGTACCATATCCTGTTTCTGTCTTCTGCATCCTTGTAGATATCTTTCGGAGTTTCTTCCTGAAAGCAAAGAAACGAGCTATTATTTCTTAAGAGACAAGCCTAATGAGTTGTGTCACAAGATCTGCTACAAACAGAGTCTTACCATTGACAAGAGGCAGAGAAGAGACTCCATGTGGTTTCTGGCCACAGAATCACCAATGAAATTCATCTCTTTGCCGCGAACGAGATCAAGAAAAGCTTTNCATGGTCTCTAAAGTACCATATCCTGTTTCTGTCTTCTGCATCCTTGTAGATATCTTTTGGAGTTTCTTCCTGCGCAACCAAAGCAAAGAAACTAGACTTCTTAAGTTACAATTGCTTAAGAAGTTTTGTCATAAGATCTTCTACAAAGAGAGTCTTACCATTGACAAGAGGCAGAGAAGAGACTCCATGTGGTTTCTGGCCACAGAATCACCAATGAAACTCATCTTTTTGCCGCGAACGAGATCAAGAAAAGCTTTGGGATTGAATCTCGGAAGTTTACAGCCTTCAGGTTTCCATCTCCAGAACAAGAAATCTCTGTTTGGTCTCCCATGTTTTAAGCAGTTTTTCGAGTCGGATATTGTAGGACAGGTAGAGTTTGAGTACAGCGACCCTCCTTCGTGTGGAATCCATTGTCCTTTAGACAAGTCACAGTCCTTAAAATCTAAACC
>NC_025695.1:27148928-27164273 GCF_000633955.1 Camelina sativa
GATCTTCTACAAAGAGAGTCTTACCATTGACAAGAGGCAGAGAAGAGACTCCATGTGGTTTCTGGCCACAGAATCACCAATGAAACTCATCTTTTTGCCGCGAACGAGATCAAGAAAAGCTTTGGGATTGAATCTCGGAAGTTTACAGCCTTCAGGTTTCCATCTCCAGAACAAGAAATCTCTGTTTGGTCTCCCATGTTTTAAGCAGTTTTTCGAGTCGGATATTGTAGGACAGGTAGAGTTTGAGTACAGCGACCCTCCTTCGTGTGGAATCCATTGTCCTTTAGACAAGTCACAGTCCTTAAAATCTAAACCAACGACAACAATGAATGACAAAAGATTTCAACAATTTGGTATTTGGCTCTTTGCATTTCGACCAAAAAGAACATTTAAACTTACTTGGTTGAGGTTCGACGTAGAGAACGTTGTGATCATTGATGGAATTAAGAGAATTCTGAGGAAACAAGAAGAAAGTGATGGAGAATAGAGTAATACAAAGCAAGAGATATGGTGCCAATGCACTTAAGCTCGTCTTTTTCTTTGATTTTCCCCGCAAGATTTATGACGAATCCATCGTTGCATGTCGATAATTATCCAAAAAGTTACTACCATAATGTGAAGTATTGACACACCTATTTATATTTTATTTTGAGTTATTAAGTAGAAAAAAATGAAATCTATACTAATAAAAAGATAAAGCTCCTAAGGCTGTCCGCCTAGGATTTTAAACATCCAATCGAAATTCGACATGTTACTAATTAACATTTTTAAATTTCCAAAATTTTCTATATTAAGATATTTTTTAAAAGACCAATTAGGATTTGACATGACATTATTAACATTTTTAAAATTTCCATATTTTTTAGAAAAAGAAAAAATTTTAATTTATGGAAATAAAAAAAACTATCTACGATATCCCACATCGGCTAGAATTTTTTTAGACAATGGTTCAGAACCATTATAAATAAGATTAATATACTTCCAACAACGAATGAGCAGTAAAGCTTCATTTATCAGACGTCCAAGTTTAAAAACTTTATTCGGTTTGATCCAGTTTTTTATCTGATCAAATTAAAACTTTAAAAAGTTTAAAAAAAAATATTATAATATCTAAAAATTTTAAAAGTTTAAATATTATAAATATTGAAACTTTTAAAGTTCTTAGCTTTTAAAAAGTTTTTAACTATTATAATTTTTAAATTTTAACAGTTTAAAATATTATAAATATTGAAACTTTTTAAAAGGTTCAAATATTATATTTCGAACATTTTCAAAGTTTAAAATATTATAAATATTGAAACTTCTAAAAGTCTTAGCTTTTAAAAGGTTTCAAAAACATTTAAAAGGTTTTTAAAATATTATAATTTATAAAGTTTAAAAGTTTAAAATATTATAAATATTGAAACTTGAAAATTTTAAAAGGTTCAAATATTTAAAAATATTTAAATTTCATAGAATGTTTTAAAACATTACAATTACTTAACCTCCATAGAAATTTTAAGACATTATATCTATACTAATAAAAAGTTGAAGCTATAAACTCCTAAAGGTGTCCATATAGGATTTTAAAAAAATCAATAAGAATTAGATATTTCACTAATAACATTTTTGAAAATATAGTAGTAATCTATATATTAAGATTTTTTTAGAAAAAAGTATAATCTATAGAAATAAAAGAAATATTTACAACATCCCACATTGGCTAGAAAATTTTAGACAATGACTGAGAACCATTATAAATAAAACTAATATATTTTTAACTATAAATTTATCAGGTTTGCTTGATTTATGATTATTTATCAGGTTTCTAAATTTAAAAGTTTTATTTGATTTATTTTAGCAAATTAAAATATATAAAGGTTAACAAGTTGTGTGGTAGTCTAAAAAAATGTTTTTCAGTGGAAGAATGTGAAGAAGTTGACGAGGAAGAAGAATAAAAAGAGTATAACGAAGAACCAGACGGTAAAAGTAACGATGACAATTACCACAAAATTTGACAATGAAAATGACAAGAAAGAATATGAAGAATAAGAAAACGTGGAATAAAAAACACGAAAACATAGGTCATAGCGATCAATTAAATATGAAAACGAGTTAAATTCATGATGATAAAATTGTTCCGTTTTTCTGGTGGTCAAAAAAATTGTTTAGGATATGTGAGGTCATCAGTTTGATTCGCCTCGCCTTGACGTCGAGTTAAATTCATGATTTTTTTAATCAGATTTGATTTTATAACACAACTGATTTTTATATTATTAAAAAATATGTATCTGAAATTTAATTTTTTTATAAAATAATATTTTATTACCGTCATCAATTATATATAATTTTCATCAATATATATCAAATAAACCCACGCGTAGCGTGGGTTCAAAACCTAGTATAAGGAAAAGAATCTAGAGATACACCTTCGTGTTTAGAAAATAGTATATTGACTCTAGTAAGGATGAATGTACATAGAGAGAGACATATTTATAGGGAATAAATTAACATAATTATCTAACTAATAGAATCATATAAAATATACACAAATCTCTATTATATATTTAGAATATCTTCTTTGATCATAAGGATTTCTAGATCCTTCTATACGTCCCCTCAAGCTCAAGGGGTGATGAAGCGAAGCGGAAATAATGGCTTGAGATTGACAAGTCGAAGTGTCGAGAAGGAGATCCGGTTATGTATCGAGAAGATGAGTTGATGTAGTTGAGCAAGATTTGCTAAAGACCCGATCCGATGATGAGTTGTATGATGGTGGCCGACATCAGCGATGGTTAGAGAAGGGGATCCTATTTCTTTTCTTTTTTTTTTTGCTTTTCTTTTAAGTGAAGAGAATATAAAAGAAAAAAAACAACAAAAATATCGAGAGAATTTTTTTTTTTTCAAAAAAAATAAATAGAAAGAAGCATTATATAGCTTGAGAAAACGATAATAACAATTTTTTTTTAATATTCAAAATAAATTTTACTTAGATTCAAAGGCTTATATTATTATATAAAGTTTGATATCAAAGTTACTCATTAACGAGATCGTGACAAATGTCAATTGTATTGATAAGATGTCGACACGTGTCCAGATTACTGCTTAACATGATTGCGACATGTGTCAAATTAACGATCTTAGATCTTAATACATGTCTAAGTTAATCGCTAGAAAAACAAAAGTTAAAAAAATATTTACCAAAAAAAAAAACTAATCCAAAAACAAAAAGAAAATATTTACCTATCACCATCAAGAAATAAAGCATATGTCTTATTATATAAAGATGTGTATTAAGTGGTATCCTATATCAAATCAAAACCTTAAGTACGCTAGAAAATCATGAACAACAAAAAAACAAATACAAACCATGTGAGATCAGAAAATCTTGCTAACAAAAGAAAATGGGGTATCATGAGTGATGATTAGATTGCTATGATCGAAAAGACACTTGGAGATGAACCTCATATAAGGTTGGATTTAACTATGCTTCATATATGGGTAGACAAACTAAATCAATGTGTAAGTATCTAAGACTCCTATATCATCATGGATTCATGGTTATAATTTTTTATTTTTTTAACTGTCTTTTAATTTCTCAAATTTTATTGGGTTGGTCATAAACTCATTGCAATCATGTAGATATTTTTTTCTCAGTTTTTCATCCAAAATATTTTTTGAGTAAACAATTTTAATGGTTAAACAAACTGTCACTACAAAATTTATTGGTGAAAAGAAACTACGTCAAAGTGAAAGTAAAGAGACAAAAAACTGTTGAATTTGTTCACAGATACATTTTACAGGTGGTGATAAAAAGCGTATTTTAACAATAAAATATTTTAGGTGATAAGAACATATTATTAGTGATAAAATATAGAGTAAAATTGTATGTGGATGCTAATAAGATGACGCTTTGACATGTTGATTGCATGTAAAACATTTTGTGAATAAGTTGTTGAACGTTTTGAAATTTGACCATAATAATATTCGTAATGGTTAATGTTTGAAAAACATTTTGGTGGTCGTTAATTTAGCTTTAGATTATTGTAAGAATTCTAATAATAATTTTAAAATATAAAATATAAATTAGTGTATTTAAGTAAAAACTTCTCTCTAACTAAAAATATATATCTTTTTTATTTTCAAAAAATATATTCCACTTATGCTATTAAAATTTTTAATTTTACTAAATAATTTTAAAACCCGCACGATGTGCGGATCCTAATCTAGTAATATATAAACTTGAATGATCGAAGCACTTTTGGCTTGAAAATAAAAATTATAAAAGAAAAAACATTGGCTTAGATTCAGAGGTCTAAGATGATAGACTTAAATAAAAAAGAAGTTCAATGGCTTAGATTCAGAGCTTCATAATTAACTTGAATGTAAAAGCATTTGGGTTGAAAACAAAAATAAACAAAAGAAGCACATAGCTTAGAAACAGGAAAATGCCGATCGCTAGATGATTGTGGCTCTGATATTGGTCTCCATATTATATGCGTATCATATTTTTACTTCTCCTAATGAGTAATACAAGGCACAGAGTTTACCTAACTTACAATATGTGGTATAAAACTAACTAATATTACTTTACAATATAACCAAAAAATGAATGCACTTTGTGAAAAATGGCAAGCAATATGTATAGATTAAAAAATCTATTAGATTCTGAAATATGTGTCTAAGTTATCTAGATTTTGATATACCTTCCATTTATAGTACAAGAAAATGCAAAAGTAAAATCTTTTTATTTTACCGCACAGTATTTATTTTTTATTCTATTTATGAATTGTTATACATATGTAGTTAATAATATGTTCGATGAGTGGAGGAAATAGTGTGCGGTCACAAAAAAAAAATGCAAAGAAAATATATTAAACATCCATCGTCTAACATGTCTCACCATTCAGGTAGTCACTGCTGAAAATGTTACTAAAATGCTTTGGATTAGTAAGTCAATAAAAAACTTGCATCAACTCCAATCAAATCTTGTAACACCTGCATAAGATTGGCCCTTCCCAATTATTATACATTATTAAGCAGTACATGAATTTCTCCTTCATCTCTCCTCCTTTGTATTATTGTATAGATTATATCATATGATTAAACAAAAGATCACTCCAATATGGGAAGTCTGAAAAGATCTGTTGTGGCCGAAAATAGTGGAAAACATTCACAGTTTTCAAATCAAGTTATAATGACTAACCCTTACCATGTTCAATGGCTATAATTATCCAGAAGACTACGGTTGGATGGATAATTGAAAAGTATGTAATACTAGTCCAAGAGTCCAACTGTAATCAGAGTAGAAATAACGAGACAACAAAATTTATGAATTGGTCATTGTCTAACCCGGTTGGTATCGGTCCTGGTCGAATTAAATATGTGGTGGTCAATACTTACATGTTGAAAGACTCAAAATTTCCAAGTCAAGCAAGGTGACGTAACTCATTATCTTCATTATATACGATTGTTAGAATTAGACTGCAAAATTGACTAAATCATACATATCATTTTCTTCTTCATATATCCTCCTTCCTATATACTTTTGGTTTGAAATCTTTCTCTCATATGATGAAATCGCATCTGGCCGTTTTCTTCATCACTTGTTTCTTCTGTTGCGTCTTTGTAACCAGCGACTCAGTTTACACTCTACCATTTCCTATCCCTCGAGACCAAGTTGACATTCTCTTGGCTTTAAAGAATGAGTTTCCATCCTTCAGCTGCGACCTCACTTGGAAACTCGATTACTTTGGTCGAATGGACACTAGAGCAAATATAAGCTCATGGACCAAAGACTCTGACTCCTTTAGTGGTGTGTCCTTTGATAGCGAGACCGGTTTGGTGAAGGAGCTATCCCTTCGTCGTCAATGTCTCACTACTCTCAAGGCTAATAGTAGCCTCTTCAGATTCCAAAACCTCAGGTACCTCGACCTCTCTGAAAACCATTTTGACTCCTCCCTTATCCCCTCAGGATTTGGCAGACTTACCTACTTGGAATCCTTGGATCTTAGCAAAAATGGTTTTATAGGAGAAGTCCCATCCTCAATAAGTAACCTAAGCCGGTTGACCAACTTAGACCTTTCATATAACAAGCTCACCGGTCGTATTCCCAATCTACATAATTTAACCCTTTTAGAAAATATAGACCTATCATATAATAATTTTTCTGGAACCATTCCTTCTTATCTATTCACCATGCATTTCCTAGTTTCTCTTGACCTTCGCCAAAACCATCTTAGTGACCCTCTTGAAAATATAAATTCTTCTGCAACCTCTAAGCTTTTAAAATTAGACATGGCCTATAACCTTATGAGTCATCGAATCCTAGAACCTCTCTCAAAATTAGCCAACCTCATGCGTCTTGACTTATCTTTTCAGAAGACACCCTACACATTCAACTTCGATTTCTTGCTCTTCAAGTCTCTAGAGCGGTTGGATCTTTCCGGAAATAGTGTGTCAGTGGTTGGTACCAGTTCTGAAAATTTGACACATCTACACTTGTCCAGCTGCAACATCACTGAGTTCCCCATGTATATTAAGGACCTACAAAGGTTATGGTGGTTAGACATTTCAAATAACAGAATCAAAGGAAAAGTGCCTGAGTTGTTATGGAATTTGCCTTCTATGGCCTATGTAAATCTCTCTCACAACTCCTTCGATTCCTTGGAAGGTACGCCAAAAGTAATCCTTAATTCGTCGATTTCAGAGTTAGATTTGAGTTCAAATGTCTTTAAAGGATCATTTCCTATTATTCCACCTTACGTCCACATCATGGCTGCATCATATAATTATTTCACTGGAGGCATACCTCTTACATTCTGCAAAAGATATAAACTGAGTCTCCTTGATCTATCAAACAACAACTTCAGTGGCTCAATTCCAAGATGCTTGACAAATGTATCACTAGGACTACAAGCGTTGAAACTCAGCAACAACAACCTCACTGGGAGACTTCCGGACATAAAAGACCGCTTAGTACTACTTGATGTTGGCCACAACCAAATAAGTGGGAAGCTTCCAAGGTCACTTGTAAACTGCACAACCCTAAAGTTTCTAAATGTGGAAGGAAACCGCATCGACGACACTTTCCCTTTCTGGTTGAAGGCTTTGCCGCGTCTTGAAATCATTGTTCTGAGATCAAACAGATTCCATGGTCCCATATCTTCTCATGATGAGATCTCTCTTTCATTTAGTGCACTGCGGATCATTGACATATCTCGTAACAGCTTCAACGGGAGCCTGCCACAAAATTACTTTTCGAATTGGAGTGTACCTTTGGTTACTATCCCACAAGGCTATCGTTGGCCACAATACACAGGAGATGAACACTCTAAATACGAGACCCCACTTTGGTCTTACCCTTCCATTCATTTGAGAATCAAAGGACGAAGCATGGAGTTGGGAAAGATCCCAGACACATACACAGCAATTGATTTCTCAGGGAACAGTTTTGAAGGGCAGATTCCGGAGTCACTAGGTTTCTTGAAATCGTTGATTGTTCTGGACTTATCTAACAACTCTTTCACAGGTCATATTCCATCTTCTTTGTCCAAACTCAAACAACTCGAGTCATTGGATCTATCTCAAAACCGAATCGCTGGAAGTATTCCTCAAGAGCTAAGGGACCTCACGTTCTTGGGATATGTTAACATGTCACATAATAGACTCACCGGCCAAATACCACAGAGTACACAGATTGGAGGGCAACCTAAATCCTCATTTGAAGGGAATATCAATCTTTGTGGTCTTCCTCTTCAAGAGAGATGTTTCAAGGGAAATGGAGCACCATCAACACCACAGATACAAGAGACAGAACTGCCAAAAGAAGAGCACGTGTTGAACTGGAAAGCAGCTGCAATAGGCTCTGGACCCGGAGTGTTGTTTGGATTGGCGATTGGGCAAGCCCTTGCTCGATACAAACCGATCTTGTTCCATAAGTTGTTTCGCCTTTGAGATGAATTGTTTTTTTTGTGTGTGGTGTTTTCATATGTAAAATAACCAGTTTCCTACTCTTTGCTTTTTGGGATTTGATAAACTAACAACAAAACTTTGATTATCTCAGTTAATCTGTTTCGTATTAGATATACTTTGTAAACTTCAAATGTTATTGAAAAACAGATCATTTTTGCTTTCATTACTCACATTCAATTGTCAAACATATTTGATATCCAATTTAAAGCTTAAAAAAAAAAAATAATGCACTGATGCATATGTTCGTTTTTATAATTTTCTTCAATTTCAAAAGTAAATTAAAAAAAAATTAAAACCATTTAAAATCATTTTCTAAACTCTTATAGTACTTTATAATCAATGAAGTAAATGCTTATATTTTACATTGCCAATTTGATTTAAAAATGTTCTTAAAAAGCATCAACCTCAAATTTGACTTATTAAAATGCAAAAAGTACTCCTACTAGAATGGAACTATGGAAGCCAAAGGGGGTAAAGGAGGCAAGGAGTGGGAGGAAGGTGGCTATGAGAATGTAACAAAATCGTTAGAAGAAAATAATATAGATGATTTTGATTTACAAAATACTTTTCACAAAAAAAAAAAAAAAAAAAAAAAAAAAAAAAAANAATAAAAATCTTTAGAAGAAAATAATATAGATGATTTTGATTTACAAAATACTTTGCTAAAATATAAAAATCTTTAAATCTTCTATCTTCTATGGAGTATATGACAAAAAAAAAACAACACCAAAAAACATATTGTGAGTGTGAGTATTTTGGTTGCTTAAATATTTACGGGATATAATTTATTTTTCTTTTCGTAATTTTAATGAGAAAAGTTACTACATAATGAAATGCATTATCCCTAGAAAAATACTACTATCTGAGTCGAAATTAATCATTATGGTTTTGGGTTAAAGTTTGACGTCTGTCTTCTAACCAGCGGTAAGTGTCGACTTTGGGATACTTTCAAAGATTATGCCCAATTGAAAGAGAAGGCATAACAGCTTTTTAATATTACAATGGTCTCTTCGGTTTTATCCATCCCTCCACAAACTTGGCTACTTTCACGGTTACCAATCTCTGATTCTTCTCACAATTGCAAATCAAATCTCGTGTACTGTCGCACCACAAGTGTCCGAGGAGTCTCCGTCAAGAGACAATCGACGGCCAGAAGAAGTCGCAGTTTCACTGAGACAAATCGTCGAACACCTTCCCTACAATCCAAACATGAGTTCTGGGAAGACCCAGATGATGGTAGCGACAGTGAAAACGAAGAAGATGAAGAAGACGAAGATGGTATTGGCAACGATTTAGATTACGAGAGTGATTGGGAAGATGACTCGAGATCACAGAAGCTTAAGGCTACTCACAACTACGAGGAAGAGCTTGCAAGAGGTTCTTCTTCTTCTTCTTCTTTCAATCATAACTCTCTTAGAAGTTAGAATCTCTCAATTTACTCTTTTTTCTCCAAATTGCGAGTAAAAATTCAATCTTTATGTTTCTTGTGTGTGTATGTGTATGCGTATGTGTATGTGTATCCTGCTTTACATGGGTTTGAGTATTTGCAGAGGTTGAACAACTTCTTGAACCTGAAGAAAGAGCAATTCTTCAACAAAATGATAAACCAAATCTCAAGATGATTTCAACCGTAAGATATCATCAATCTAATGACCATTTGCTTGGGTTTAGATTCACATGGTTCTATATGCTTATTCTGTTCAATATGGAATTTTGCAGAAGAGTTGGAAGCCACTTCAGACACTTGCTCTGTCAATGCAGATTCCGTTAATGGATAACCTCATTGCAAATGGACTAGACGTTGATGATGTTGACAAGGTTTGCTGCTTTTGAGAGACATGTAATGTTGGTCGCCGAATCTGGTTTCTATTCTTTATCATCTTGTCATTGATTGTATCTACTAAAACAGGACAACCAAACCGCTCTTCATAAAGCAATCCTTGGTAAAAAAGAGGCAGTGATTAGTCATCTTTTGAGGAAAGGAGCTAATCCGCATCTTCAAGATCGGGTGAGAGAACTTATCTGGTTCCATTTACTTATTATTTACCCATTTGGAAAAGGTTTTTGAGCTTTCATAACCTGAAACTTTAAAC
This sequence comes from Camelina sativa, assembly GCF_000633955.1. Lineage (NCBI taxonomy): Eukaryota > Viridiplantae > Streptophyta > Magnoliopsida > Brassicales > Brassicaceae > Camelina > Camelina sativa. Next base: position 27,158,975 of record NC_025695.1, read on the forward strand.
ATTCAGGACGGTGCAGCTCCGCTTCATTACGCAGTTCAAGTTGGAGCCTTGCAGACTGTGAAACTACTGATCATCAAGTACAATGTAGACGTCAATGTTGCAGATAATGTCAGTAGCCACAAAAGAAGCATATTTTCTGATTTTGATACATTTCTTGGAATATCTCATGAAACATCATCATTCATTGTTTTACAGGAAGGATGGACTCCTTTACATATCGCTGTACAAAGCCGGAATCGAGACATTACAAAGATCTTGTTGAGCAATGGTGCTGATAAAACAAGGAGAACAAAGGTGTTAATAGCGAAAATATGTCAAGAAATAGGAGCTGAGATTATTATTATATGCGTAATTGATTTCGTTTGATCACCAATCAAATTTGGTTTCTTCTTGCTTTTATTTTTCAGGATGGGAAATTAGCTTTGGACTTGGCTCTGTGCTTTGGAAGAGATTTCAAGTCATATGATCTGGTCAAGCTATTGAAGATAATGCCCGCTGGAGATATATAGAAAGAGTAATGGAAAATCCAGTTTAGTAATCTCAACCTGACCATTCAGAATCTCACCAACTGTACTTGGATTGTAATCTAAACCAGACCATTTAAGTGGTTAAGGTAGAAGAAACCCGATTAAGTGTGTAACTAGTACTTATATGTATTTATGAAGCATTGGAAAGATTTGTTGTGGAGGGGTTTCAGGTGGAGGACAAAACTCAATGTCATGAAAATACTCATCACTAACCACAAAATCACCCCTATCAATCACAAGCTTCTCCAATAGCACGTCCTCTTCCTCCTCTTGCTTTTTCTTGAAAGCATCAAGAACAGCTAAAAAAACCTTCAACAGCAGCTTCCGGATGACTTGCCCAACGCGTTATTACAGTACCATACGCAACATGAAGCTTAGAGAAAAGCGTGTACCCATCATTTCCAGGAATCCCTTTCAGAAACTGAAACTGAGTTTCCGTAGACACTCTTTCCCACATAGAGTCCTGAAAACGACGACGCCCATACCGCGCCACAAACTGCGCTGTCAACTTAATAATACCAAGCTCCTTGCGCATCATGCCTCCTCCAGGGATTCTGACTCTAAACGTAGAGGTTGACGAGTAGTCAGCTTATGCCGTAGCCGCAGCTCTTTGTTCTCAATCTCAACAAAATACTCATCAAAAGCCACAAAATCACGCGCCCTATCAGTCAAAAACTTGTCCATTACCTCGACTTCTTCCTTTTTCTTGAAAGCATCGAGAGCAGCTAAAAAACCTTCCACAACAGCTTCCATACGAGCTTTGTCACCCTTCCTTGGCTAATCTACGAAGGACTTTATTATTTTCATATTCCCAAAAGAGAGCTCATAGACAATCGTTTGCTTACCACACCCTCTTTCAACCCTCTTCAGAAACTGAAACTGAGTCTCATTACATACTTTCCCTCTACTAGTTTTCTTATCTTTTACTTCATTCTTTAATTAATCACATTTAACATCTACACTTGTTAATTTAAAACCAAAATTGTAATACATTAACGAAAATAGGAAACACGTAAGAAAAAATATAAACTAATAATACATAGAATTTTATTTCTTTTCCACATATATACACATATACAACTTGAAAATATTACTAAAACTCCTTTTTAAAAAAAATAGATATATATTACAAAAACAAAATAATTTCTAATCATTATGTAAAAGTTTCACAATTTTAAATAATTTCACTTCTATAAATTTGCTTTAGGCCTCATAAACTATAAGACCGGCTCTGAAGCCTCTGATCATGTTCTATTTACTTTATATTGTACGATAAAAATTCGTCTTACATGATAATGCATTGAAAACATTATGTGGCATGGGAATGGGACAATAAATCTAAAAAGTTCACAACAGGGTCTTACTTAAGCTAATCTTACCTTTTTCTCTGTTATATTCAAATCTAACTGTAATAAGACAGCAACATACTGTACCATATACTGTTTCTGTCGATGAGTTTGGAGCGATTTGAATCGTAGATAGCCGGAACTCAATCAACCGGTTTACAATAACATACACAATAACCCGAGCTCATATAAGAAAATAACCGGATTCTCTTTCCCGTGATTGGTGGTGGTGGTACTGTATACCACACAAGCGCGTGTGCTCTTCACTCTCTCACTCTTCTTCCTACTTCCATTAAAATCTCACCGCCTCTCTCTCACTCTCACTCTCACTCTCTCAAGCTCAGAGAGTTCTCAATCTCCTTCAACAATGGTGAAAGTGAAAGTGAAACAATCTCAACTTCAGTATCTCACCATCATCATCCTCCTATGCTTATCCTCCGCCGATGAATCTCATCTCACCGTCGATTTCTACTCCAAATCATGCCCTAAATTCCTCGACATAGTCCGCGAAACCATCACCAACAAACAGATCTCAACTCCAACAACCGCCGCCGCAGCTCTCCGCCTCTTCTTCCACGACTGTTTCCCCAACGGCTGCGACGCCTCCGTCCTCGTTTCCTCCACAGCTTTCAACACCGCCGAGCGCGACTCGTCAATCAATCTCTCCCTCCCCGGCGATGGTTTCGACGTCGTGATCCGCGCCAAAACAGCTCTCGAGCTCGCTTGTCCCAACACAGTCTCTTGCTCCGATATCATCGCCGTCGCCGTCCGCGATCTCCTCGTCACCGTCGGTGGACCTTACTACGAAATCTCCCTCGGCCGCCGCGATTCGCGAACGTCAAAATCGTCACTCGTCTCCGATCTCCTCCCGCTTCCGTCGATGCAGATCTCGAAGCTCATCGATCAGTTCAGCTCCAAAGGCTTCTCCGTTCAAGAGATGGTCGCTTTGAGCGGTGCTCACACCATCGGATTCTCACATTGCAAAGAGTTCACGAACCGGGTCAACCCGAATAACAGTACCGGGTATAACCCGAGATTNCCTCCGTCCTCGTTTCCTCCACAGCTTTCAACACCGCCGAGCGCGACTCGTCAATCAATCTCTCCCTCCCCGGCGATGGTTTCGACGTCGTGATCCGCGCCAAAACAGCTCTCGAGCTCGCTTGTCCCAACACAGTCTCTTGCTCCGATATCATCGCCGTCGCCGTCCGCGATCTCCTCGTCACCGTCGGTGGACCTTACTACGAAATCTCCCTCGGCCGCCGCGATTCGCGAACGTCGAAATCGTCACTCGTCTCCGATCTCCTCCCGCTTCCGTCGATGCAGATCTCGAAGCTCATCGATCAGTTCAGCTCCAAAGGCTTCTCCGTTCAAGAGATGGTCGCTTTGAGCGGTGCTCACACCATCGGATTCTCACATTGCAAAGAGTTCACTAACCGGGTCAACCCGAATAACAGTACCGGGTATAACCCGAGATTTGCTGATGCTTTACGAAAAGCTTGTTCGAATTACAAAAACGACCCTACGCTATCCGTCTTCAACGACGTCATGACTCCGAACAAGTTCGACAATATGTATTTCCAGAATATTCCGAAAGGTCTCGGGCTACTCGAGTCGGATCACGGGTTATTCTCCGACCCGAGAACCCGACCGTTCGTTGAGTTATACGCGAGAGACCAAGATCGATTTTTTATAGACTTTGCCGGAGCTATGCAGAAGTTGAGTCTTTACGGTGTTTTGACCGGACGGCAAGGAGAGATCCGGCGAAGGTGTGATGCGATCAATTAAGATTTGTTTTTACGATTTGTGAGATTTTTGTATTTTTGTTTTGTTTATTTATTTAATTGTTTGGTGCGTTTAGAGGAAAAGTTTGAGATTCGGGCTAAAGATTGATCTAAGCTCATGTGTTAATACTATGATTAAAATTCAAATAATTAGTTGTTTTGTCATCATTACTTCAGTAATTGTGTGTTACTAGTACTAATTGTAGTTCCATATCGTTTAGTGTTTACAAAACTGCCTGTTCTTTTATGGTATTGACAAAACTGTCCCATATTTTTGAAATTTGCGAAACAGCAACAAGACTTGTGGTATTTATAAACTGCCTCAAAACTGTTGGTATTTATAATAATTCCTCATATCTTTACATATATACAAATTGTCCCATATCTTTGGTATTTATCAACTGCCCATAATTTTGATATTTACATAGCTGCACAAAACAAAAATAAATGTAGTGAAAGACTGAAATTTATCTGACCAATAAAGATTAAGAAATTAGAAAAATGACGAAATTGAGACTTAGGGTGTGAATGATTGCAGCGGTTGGGGCGGATAAATCTGTCTGCGGACTAGACCGCTTTTTATTTACCATTCAGCAAATTTAGTCCGCAGTAGTGCGGTCTAAATAAAGTAGAGACAAGACCGCAACGGACCAATTGTGGACCGCTTTTGCATACAAATAGAGTTGGTCCGCAGCGGTCTGTAGTCCGCCTTAAAAATGGAGCGGTCTAGACCGCAGATGGATTTGGCCGTCCTGACCGCAATTATCATTCAAACCCTTATATAACTGTTTTTGGTAAGCAATTGGAATGAGTACCAATTAAATTAAATTGGCATTAAAACAAAAAAAATATTATAGAAGAAATTCATAATTTAGTAATTTTCATTGAAATCTAGATGAAAATGAATGCAATGTTAAAATCAAATTTATTCAAATATATAATCTTGACGAAAATGAATGCAATGTTAAAATCAAATTTATTCAAATATATAACCTTGATGATTCCCCTCCAGATTTAAACTACAGCAAAAGTAATGCAAATAATTAGATAGATCAAACTCAACTGAAAATTGATAATTTTTGCAGTGGGAGAATCAGTTCCCATCTCTTAATGAATTAAAAAGCCATCCCTTACAAATCAAATTTAGTCCCTTTACAACTTTTTTTTCATTGTTCCTTTTACTAAAAAAAAATAAAAAGCAAAAGATAATAAGAAAAGAAAGGATGGGATTAACAAAAAGAAAAGCCACCCAAATTGCCAGAAAATACAAAGAATCCACCCAGTCATAAATAAAAATTTCACAAAAGGAAAAAATCTCATCTCCAAGACTCCAACTAATTACAACCCAAACCCTATTATTTAGAATTTTTCTTAAAAAAGAAATCCATAATTAATTCTTGTTTTTAGAAAAGCAAATAAATAACGAGTTAAAAAAAAAAACACGTCAAAACTCGGCCGAGTTAACACACGATTTCTCACCACCAAGTCGATACCGGCTCCGACTAACATCATCGGAATTAAGCAACTCTTCCCAATCAAACTCCTCATTCTCCGGCGAATCATCATCTTCCATTTTAGCTCTCAACACTTCCAAAACACTTCTGGCCTTCTGCTTAGCTCTCTCTCTCCCACTCCTCTCCACTTT
>NC_025695.1:27164333-27168201 GCF_000633955.1 Camelina sativa
CTTAAACCTCAAACCACCGTCGTGACTCAGCCCATACAAAACCGCAAAACAGCTCTCCCTAGTCGACTTGTGAACCTCTCTAGCTCCTCTCAAAACCTTAACCATACATTCAACACCTCCCGAGTGACCGAGTCAAGCAAAGCTGGTCTACTCACCGGACACGAAGCCATGTTACAAAGAATCAACAAAACACGACCAATCATCTGTCCTAAATTCACCATGTTCAAAAGCATCTGAGCGGCTCCGAGCTTAACAAGCTTCCCTCTGTTGCTCTGCACTAGAGAGAGATGATACAGAGCCAACGCCGAGTCATGCCGAGTCAACTCAGTACCAACTCGGATCAGATGAAGCAGCGGCTCCAAAGCTCCGAGAACACCAATCGCCTTCTTGTTCTCGTCTTCCAAAGCTAAACTGAAGATAACCCCGGCGGAATGCTCCTGCGCTTCGACGGAGCCGCATTTCAAAACGTCGATCAACGGCGGAACGATTCCTGACCGTACGATCTTAACTTTATTAGATTTCTCCAGAGACAAGTTCACAAGAACCGCCGTGACGTTCACCTGAACCGTCGCGTACCTCGAGACGATCAGTGACTTAAGTGCAGAGATGAGTCTCGTCGTACATAAACTGATTCTTGAACCTTCGTCGATTCTCGTAACGCGTCGAATCGAAACCAAAGCTTCTTCAATCTCTGAGATTCGATTACTCTTTAGCTTTATGAGTAAAGCTTCTTCTTCTGGAGTTAGGTTTGGTTCTAACGAATCGATTTCTCCAGACGAAGGTGAAGAGAAGCAACTAGGTTTAGTTGTTAACTGTAGTGCACGGCTCGATGAAGCTACTGACTCGTCGGAGCTTGAATTGAAGTAATTAGGTCTCCGATCAAGCTCAGTCGCGGCGTGGTGAAGTCTCACTGATGGTTTGTCTCTAATCGCTTGGATAAGCTCTTGCTCCGAAACAGAGACTTTTCTTCTCTGTGGCTTCTTCTCCATTAATGTCGATATGAGCTTCTCCGCGGCGGCGGAATCAAGCGGCTTCGGCGGTGAGAAACACCGGCGTTCACACCAGCTGAGAATTGCGGATTTCAAGGCGAGGTTTGGTATCACGGTGGAGAAATCTGGAGGTGGGTTTGGAGTAAAGCCTAGTTTTTTAGAAGCTATGACGCAAGCTCTCTCGTAGGAGTGACCGGAGGAGACTATGATTGGGTCAGCCATTAAAGAGCCTGAGATCGGACAGAGAAACTCAGATGGGATCTCTGGTTTGGTCGGAGAGTTGATGTTTGATGAAGAAGATGATGAGGAACGGGATAGTGAGATTCTCCATTTGGATTTGCCGGCGAGAGATTCTCGGCGGGAAAGGGTGTCGCTTTTGTCGTGTTGAGAGTGTAGAACCATTAGGTTGATGACTGGTCGCTGAACCTCCATTTAAAGATTTGATTTTTCAGAGTGGAACTGGCGGAAATTGAAGTTTTGTTGAAGAAGAAGAAGACCCATGACTGTTCTTGAAACCTTGAAGATGAGAGATTTTTTTTGTGGGATTAAGAGAGAGAGAGATTGATTTGAGGAAACTGTAAAAGAGAGATTTTTGGGAGGGAGATTTTATTGTTTAGAAGTTAGAACTACGGATGGACTTGGTCATTTGCTCTGTTTGTAGTTTCATTATTGATTGGTTTGGTTATGATGTAAAAATTAAAATCAAGGTTTTTTTTTGGTTTCTGGTAGGTAAAGTGAAGATACGTCCTTTGTGAGAGAGTTATTGATTGATTGGAGAATTTGTCTTTGGGTTGGGATTTTGTGAATGCACATGTGTGCTTGACTGCTTTCAACTGTTTTTTGTATGAGCTTTGAGCATTGATGCTGTTTATTTTTTTTTCTTTTTTTTAACATTCTTATTTGGAATTTCTTTAACAAAATAAAAATTTCATCTTTAAGGTTTTAACAAAATTATTATATTAGTGGATTTTGGTGGATTTAAAATCTTTTGATAACCATGTAGATTTTTTACCTCTAATTTATAAATAATGGAGCATATTATTGCAGATCTACAATAATTAATAAATCTTATTACAATTCATATATATTAATGACAAAAAACAATTTTAAGAGATATTTTGATATGAACCATATAAAAACAAAATTCTTTAATGAGATGTAAGTTGTACTCTTCCTCTCCGTAGAAATACTATAACAGACTAACAGTGTATCATACAAACGCAAAACTTAAGTGTTATAACGATAAATAAACCTCTAGTCACAGTTAGTGAGAAGTTAATCATATTCATATGGTGACATGCACAAGGTTAGCGATATGAAGCTAGTGATTCTTGGTCAAACTTTTCGTTAATCTAAAAGGTTGATGATCTCATATGTATAATAGATGAGCATGCTAAAAAAAAAAGCTTAACTAATACAGTATTTCATGTTTGATGCAATTATTATGTGTGTGTTTGCTTTATGCAAAAACAAAGTAAATAACCAAGAACAATACTGTCGTTTTCAGCTTTATGAATGTTCAAAAAGTTTCTACTTTTTGCTTTATGTTTTTTGCCCTTTGTTTCTGGGAATTCATTTTGTATTCTTTCTTCAATGACTTTGACAGAAATTTTCTCCAATTTAGTATCTTTGTTTACCCAATGATAGATATGGTTTTTTTCGTTATGATACATAAATGTTTGGATTAATTATAGAAATAAACATTTTTTTTAGAATTTTATGGATTTAGGACCTATTACCCGAACTCTCAAAAAGAACTATTTTAATTGGATTAAAATGACGAAATTGTCCCTATTTCCACATAACCCTAAACTCTCTTTTTCTCTCTTCTCTCCGCCGTGAACAAGTTTTTTCAGACTCTCAATTCCACTCTCCGACGGCTCGCATCTGTCCGATCACCGGCCATCTCTATGAACCCTTTCTACTGAAGGTTTGTCGGCCATAAAGCATTAGAATCTCAGGCTATTGGATCTCGTCGCAGATCTGAAATTCGGTTATAAAAAGCTTCCTCACAACGATTCATCCTCTTCGGCTTCCAACGACGGCGACGAAGATATTGATTCCACCTTGGTAATGGTTACTTTACCATCGTTTTGAGCTGGTGATTTACCTACTAATTTTATTCAGGATTTTTCCAATCACAAAATATATAATTTTTAGATATGGATTAGATTTGGAGATGAATTGGAAGTTTTAATTCAATTAGTGTTTATAATTGGTTCCCTTGGGTTCTCAAGACATGATCTCCTTAGGGTTTAATTTTATTTGAATTCATTGAATTCGTCAACCTCCGAGATGATGTTCATGGTCGGAGAAGAAGCAAGAAAGACTGAAAGAAATACAGAGAACCAACGGATAGAATTGTAAAAAAAAAAGCCTAATCTCATAAGCATGGACAAAAGTTCCTAAATTCTAATATTTGACTCAACAAATGCCTATTTCTGTAATAATCCCATAAATGTTTACTTCTCTCTAGACTAGTAAACAGACTTATTAATTCACTAGTAAATTAAAATATGATCTTTATATAAAAACATAAGTGATTACTCTTTTTAGATGACTATGTTGGTCTTAAATATGAGAGGCCTTTGACCAAGCAAGCTCAGATGTTAGATAGCTTTCTGACAATCTAAATTGAATCCCATATCTAGTTCCAAGTTATCTACAATAGGCTCAAAGCTTAACACTTTTATAACTGGAAATTTATCTTTTGTATATTTATTGCATGGGAATAAAGTAACGAAATGATAACATAAGGAGAGTGAGTAAAACAAGCTAACATTAATAATTGTATTCTTAGTTGCTAAGACTACACATAGGTCTATGCATTGTATTGTAGGTGGTGTACGTATGTATTTTGTATTGTATGTATATGTGTT
>NC_025695.1:27168261-27181595 GCF_000633955.1 Camelina sativa
CATTTTCAGAATGATAGTTTAGAGCTAAAGTAGAGATCAAATGTTGCATTTATTGCATTGGAGGAAATTTTGTAATGTATTTATTTTGTTTCCTCTCAAAGTTTTTTTTTTGGACTTCAAAAAAAAAAAAGTAAAAAGAATGGACTAAGACTAAACGATAATGGTTAACCAAATGTCAAGTTTTTCAAACTGTATACGTAAATAAGTTACTTGATCCGTATGTTATGTCAACGAATGGACTAAAACTAACAATAATGGTTAACCAAATGAAATTTGTATTCAGATAATTTTGGTAGTAAACTTCAAAAGTCTTAAATCAAAGCTAAATGGTTTAATCTCCAAATTAGTTTCAAAAGTCTTACTGTGTAATACTGTGCATTTGTGCTATATGTAGTGTAACCGACCATATTTTTCTATAAAATTAGAAACATCATGTTACGGAAGAAGCAAAAATGCCAGGTTCGAATCTATTATCTATGACGAACATGAAAAGAACAATCATCAAGAGTAGTGTGTAGGAATAACTAGAAATGTGAGCAGCATAGGAACTTGGGTAGACGACTCTTACTGCCTTGGCGTTCGTAACTCAGCATCTCAGTTTCTTGGAAGCAAGCAACCTGCGGCTGTGCTGGTACCTAAAAAAAAAGGAAGGTGATGTAGAGACTAAATAGACCATACTAGAGAGAATGAGAGATGGGTCAAGACTAGAATATTCACCTCTTTGTTTAGCCTCCCTTTAAAATGTTCCAACGCATCAGCGTCAAGAGAATCACAACCCTCTGCATCGAGAAACTGAAGGCTCGGTGGAAGTTCTTCCAGTGATTTGAGTTTCTTGCAGTTATTGAGGCAGATAGTTACCAATGAGGTAAGATCTCTGATGCTTGATGGCAATGTCTTAAAATCATGGCTGCTCATATCTAAAAATGTCAACTTGGTGAAATGACTAAGCTGATCTGACAATGACTTCACATTCTTGCAGTTGTCAAGGCAAAGCTCAAGCAAACAATATATGCTCGGATCCTGAATTGCATCAGAGGGTTTCACCAATGATCTGAGGCTCCTACAGTTGGAAAGAGTGAGTGACTGCACCTGTTTTAGCTCTGGCAATTCCTCGAGTTTGCTGCAGTTTCGAAGACAGAGAGTTTTCAGCCGGGAAAGTCTATTCATATCTTCTGGTAAGCTCTCAAAATCATTTCCGCTGAAGTCCAGTTTTTCTAAGAATTCAAAGTGACCAATCGCATCTGATAGCTTTTGGATATTTAAGTTGACTAGTTTTAGTTCTTCCAGGCCAGATATATATGGAAAATTGTGAAAGGTGACAGGTCGACTGTTCTCTTTGTAGCTGAACCTCCTGATATTGAGCGAAGTAGATTTGTTGAACTCGGATATGAGCCGAGGAGCTTGGTGTACACTTACTGTCCTTGTACCATGGACCTTTTGCTCAGAACAAAAGGAGAAGTATTCAGCATATCCTTCACAACCTGCAGAAAAATGAAATTTGATGTCTCCAGCGATCGATATATTCATAAGTTCCAAGTCCAGTTTTGCAGTTGGGAACTCCAATGTAATACACTGCGTCTCAGACACTTTCCGTATAACGACACCCATTGGAGTCTTAGGCCCACCGTAGTACGATAGATTAAGCCTTCCTAGGGTAGACCTTTTTCCAATGGACTTGGGGATTCCTGTCAGTCTCATGCATTGTTCTAAAATCAACTCGTCAAGATTCTGGATATATGAAAGAACTGGAAGTTGTTTGAGATTCTTAGATCCCGTCACATCTAGTTTCTTCAAATTCCTGAAAACCTGTGGAAGTACAACAAAAAATAGTTGGAATTCGCACATTGCTTGCTATATCAAAAACATTAACTCAGTCAAAATGTTACCTGTGTTCCACTCCACAGCGTTTCTAGATTGCTGTGACGCAGATTGAGTTCAACAAGAAAATAAGCCTCTTGTATGAGAGGCAAGGTGCTTAATGGAAATGCATCCCAGTGAAGTAACCTTAGGGAATAAGGTATGTTATGGTGGCCATCGTCTAGAATGACTTGCAGCCTTGATTCTCTGTCACCAACATGCTTGTAGACCATGAAAAACTTAAGTCCGCGCATATGGTTGAAAACACTAGTCTTCATCGAAAATGCACAGGTCATCTCACATGTGTGTAGGGAGAAGCATTCAGTTTGTCCCGTTCCCTGGTGATAGAACTATTTAAGGACACAGCAGGACAAGGTGCATGATAACAAGACAGATATATCAAAAGATTAAGTAGATACTTACTTCTTGGTAATCCAGTGCACCTTGAATTTTCTCAGGATCCCCTAGGAATTTTCCACTGTCAAGCATAACTTTCCTTCCCATTTGTTCAACCAAGTTATGCAGGATTACATATCCATTAGTTATATTGATGAGAGATTTTTCTGCTAAAACTCTTATCCCCAGGTTCCTCTCAGGTCTGGAACCATCAAGTAGTGAAGCTACACGCTGGAATGTGTCACCATTAAAGAGACATGCAACATGAAGGAAAGCATTCTGATGTGGTTCTGCTAAGCCCTTGTAGCTAATTTTCAAGATTTCCATTATATCCTCGTCAGGAGTACTTTCAAGTCCACATACTGCTTCTTCCCATTCCTCATGAGTATTGTTCCTCCCACGGAGAAATAAGGCATAGGCTTGGAGGGCAGAAGGAAGCCCGTGAGCAAGCTGAGCTGCTCGGATTGATAGTTGTTCAAAATCAACAGAAGGAGGACTGTCCCCTTCAAAAGCAATTTGTTTAAACATCAACAGGGAATCCTTATCGTCCAAACATTTAACCTCATAAATGGCTTTTACTCCACAACTATTGAGCAAGCCCCTGTCTCGGGTGGTTATGATGATACGGCTCCCACGTCCAAACCACCTTGTTTCTTTTGCCAGAGCATGGATTTGGACCACTTTATCCACACCATCGATCACAAGAAGAACTTTTTTGCCCTCAAGTCTAGCCTGAACTTCGACCCTTCCAGCTTCCACGCTCCACGGCTTAATATTCTCACCGACGGTACTGTAGAGAAGTTCCTTTTGTAACTGCAGTAGATCAAGGTCTTTATTAATACCCTTGATGTCTCCTGTGAAATTACTAGCTTCAAATTGAAATTTGAGCTGGGCATAGAGGCACTTGGCAATGGCTGTTTTGCCAATGCCTCCCATTCCCCAGATTCCAATCATACGAACCTCATCATTATTGGAGTCCATATCCAAGAGAGACTTGAGATCTTGCAAGTGAGTATCTACCCCAACAATATTTCTGAAGTCTATCTTCTGCATCATCGCCTTGCGCCTTGAAATATCGTCGACAATTTTCCCAACCATAGTTGCCTCATCAATGCTAAAATTAGAAACGGACAAAAATATAATCAAGTTTCTCCAGAGCTGATTCTACTAATTTTGTTTTAGGTAAGAAGAAAAGTAGCTTACCAGAGTCCAGATTCCACACCTGAAAGATCAGCGATCAGTTTAAGAGCTTCTCTCCACTTGGGAACCTTATCCGCGTCTTCTGGACGTTGATACCTCTTTAGATCGAAACTTCCTAACTGATGCCTCACGGTAGAGGGTTCTACACCATTGAAGACAGGAAAGACACCAAGTCTTCCCTTCATCTGAAGCTCCATTATCAGTTGGAGCTCCATCAAGCACCACCTGGAAGTAGCGTAGTTCTCAGAAAGCACAACGACAGCAAAATCTGAACCTTCAATGGCTCTGTAGAGTTCGTCAGAAATGTGATCACCTATCTCAAGCCTTTTGTCGTCTTTGAAGGTAATGATTCCTCTGCTAACAAGTGCTGCGTACAAATGGCTGACAATAGAATAGCGAGTGTCTTTCCCACGGAAACTGAGAAAGACATCATACATGAAGTTCGTTACACGAGATGCAGCTTGGGAAGCCAGTTAAGAAAAATTGCTGAAAAAGAAAACGACGAACTGTAAGAGGAAGAAATACATATCTTATCTCATATATATGTGGCCAAGGAATAAGCATGCCCAACGAATTTTACAAAAGTCATTGGTGTTGACTTACAAAATGAAGAAAAAATATTTGCCATCTATCCGTCCTGCCGCAATACAAACCTGAAGCATTTTGATATTGTTGGAATTTAGAACCAAACCAATGTCTTCTTCTTCGTTGTTGTCTGGAAGGGAGGTGGATGTCTTCCTGAGTTTCTGCTGCGAGACTAGCCATGAATATTTTCAAGAGATTTTGTTTCAATATGGCATTAAAACTTTTCAATCCAACAGATCCTGGGAGACGAGATACAGACCAATTGATCAACGAACACTCAAGGCTTTGGAAGAGTCGAAAGTCGCGGTTGTGATGATGTCTGAGACAAAACCTTGTTTCGTTGGGTTCCTTGAAGAGCTCATCGTAATACTCGAATTTCACGAGAAAGGTTTACTCAAGGTCATACCCATCTTTCTCAATGCCCACTCTTTTAGTGCGGAAGAAATCTGCCAACACTATCCGGACAAGGCGCCAAGTTGGAGAACCGCACTTGCCAAATTTACCAACATTGTCGCCGAATATCCATTTTCTCAGAATCTTGCAGGTATGAGCCAATCAGATTGGCTCAAGCAAATTGCTCATGACATTTTTCTTCTCTTGCTCTGTTTCACATCAAACAATTTGAATGACCTTGTTGCAATGGATCTTCACATGAAAGTGGTTTGTGGCCTGTTGGCTTCAGAAGATGACAAAGAGGTTCGTACCATTGGCATTTGGGGTAGTGCAGGTGCTGGGAAGACAACACTTGCAAGGTACATCTATGCTGAGATCTCAGTTAATTTTCAGACACATGTTTTCCTAGAAAATGTCGAAAACATGAAAGACAAGATTCTAAAGTTTGAAGGGGAAGAATATGCAACGGTAATAATAAGTTCAGATCATGATGAGCATGAAATTACCGAAGCAAGGCGTAAACACCGGAAATTTCTCCTTATCGCTGATGATGTGAACAGCATAGAACAAGGGAAGTGGATCATTGAATACGCTAGCTGGTTTGCTCCAGGAAGCAGGGTCATTCTTATTAGCCAAAACAAGGATTTGCTTGTTGACGCCGGGGTGAAGCATGTGTATGAAGTCAGATCTTTAAGATATGATGAAGCTCTTCAACTCTTCTCCCATTTTGCATTCAAGCAGCCTTATCCACCTTCTGATTTCGAACAGCTTGCAGTTCGTGCTGTACATCTTGCAGGCTTTCTTCCTTTGGGCCTTAGACTGCTAGGGTCGTTTTTAACTGGTAAAGGTAGAGAGGAGTGGGCAGCTACACTGCTCAAACTCAAGGCAAAGAAAGGTGGAAATATAATGCAAGTCTGGAAACTTATGGAACCATCAGGAGATAAAGGTCAAGAGGACTGGGAAGCTGCTGCAGACATAATGGAAGGGAAGGAATCATCAGAAGATAAAGGTAAAAAAGAGAGGGAAGTTGCTGCAGACATTATGGAAGGAAAGGAATCATCACAAGATAAAGTTCAAGAGGAGAGGGAAGTTGCTGCAAACACTATGGAAGGAAAGGAATCATCACAAGACAAACAATAATAGCAGTGTGAAGATTCACCTGCACCATTTCCCCTTTCAGATAACTCGAGTGTGGAGCTTGACTTGTTGTAATGTTTCCTGAAACTGTAATGCTTATGTTGTTCCGTTTAATAAACATGCGATGATTATTGTTTTCCAGTATTGTAAAAAGAGAATGTTACATACCTGTGATGAGAAAAGACAAGACAAAGCCACTGTGGAGGAATCATAGCTTAGCCACGGTAACCTAGCATGATCAAAGACTAGTTACTGATCTGACTTCTTCAACGATGTCCTTATCTGTCTAAAGAAAATCAACTCAGGGTGCCAACATTTCACATTTATTATGTACTTGTTATTAAGAAGCCTAGAAAGTTATGTTCTAAAAAAAAAAGAGCCAACCAACAGTTTACGAGAGAGCTTTTTGGAAAATGTTGCAAACTAAGCAATCTGGTGTATACAGCCTCTGCATCAATCATGATACAACAAGGAGCATCGGTAACCTCTATGGAAAGTGTGCTGCTACGTACTAACTAATAACCATTTAAAAAGTTGGAGACAATTCAGCTTATTATATAACATATAACTGGTGTTTTCCAAAAGGACCGCATATGCTTAGTTTCTAACACACACACAGAGAATGTTTATGCACGCCACATAGAGCTACTTCTTACCTCTCTTACATGGAAAAATTCCAAAAGCAAGCCCTGTCCAACCTCAGAAGCTTTATAATAAATAAATAAAAAGCAAAGATCAAATTTTGGGTTGACAAAAACATTTGAAATGCTTTTAAAAACAACAAGAGCCCGGAAGCAAAGATCACCTGCTGCAAGGGAAATGCGTATAGGATCTTTATGAGAAAAGCCACTTCATAAGTTAAGCACTATATCTCAAGATGACGGCGCATATGCATCATGCATTGACCAATTCACTCAATTTCTTCTTCTGCAGACTCATTATCACCAAATAAAAAAGACTCTCAATTTTCACCAAAATAGTTGACGATTTTTACCCAGAAAATTGAAACTTTAAACGAAACCCACCACCATCGATTTAAAGAGAAACCCATAAATGTAATACCTTCATCAACCAACACAGAAGTAGGTCCCTGAGCAACGAGCATGTTTGCCGGAGAATTTACTCTCCGATGGTTCTCTGAAAACCAGTCTCTCAATCACTTGAACAGAAACGAACCCGAAGATACAAAGAAAAAAAGCTTGACCGGAAATAACCGAATGAATTTTGGTACATCTAATCCGGTTTAAAAAAATTAGGATTTTTGGGTTTAAACTTGTAATCGTGCCGTTTACTCTCTCTGTTACATCGGTGTCTAGGAATCCGATTTCCGGCGGTAATGGTGGAATTGGAATCCGATTTTGGGCTGTATCCTTCAAGAGAATTGGAGAAGAAAAATAATGGGGTTGCTATTAGAAGAAGGCTTCTATGAATTGGGTCAAGATTAGGGAGGCGAGTTTGATTGCTTTCCTTTTTTTCCTTTTTACTACTTTTGAGTCTTAATTGGAAATTTTGGATTTAGGGTTTAGATACATTCTAATACTACAGCCTTGTGAACAGTTAGAGATGGTTTTAATAAGACTGATTCATATGTATAGCAAAAATAGGAAGAAGGATTTGTGTTGATAAATGCGTAGTGAGAAATCAGAAAATAGATAAGACTGGCTTTTCGTTATATTCTGCAGGCTTTGTAGCTATGGATGATGTTTGAATTTTGAGTCTATTAGCTGATTATAGTTAGATAAAACAACAACAAGCAGATACTTTCCTCTAACAAAAGCATCTGTTTTTTTTTTTTTTTTTTTTTTTGCAGTTTTACTCAAATATAGAGACCAATGCGAATCAAGAGATTCAAGACGTAGATAACAGCTTCACTCTCTTTGTCACTGATATTTAACCATTGACTCTGAGTCTCTGACATGGTAACAAGGTAATTTCTTTCAACTCTCTCTTTTCTTTTCCATTATTGGTAGTTAGCGGAAAAATCTCTGACATGTCAGAAAAAATAGATGTTAGGAATGGTTGAAAAAGAGATGGTTGAGTAGATATGTCTGAAGTAGAGTGTTCTTATGAAAAGTTAATAACATAGCTTGAACACATATCTGATAAATCTTGAGAGAAGCTAGTGTTACTAATATCTGGAATATTTTTTTATTAAGAACTTCTTGTGTTACATTGCGGTTATAAACACCTCTACGAGTTCCTTCAGGCAGGTCTTGCTAGACATGGGTATCATATTGGTGAAAAATCTCTTCATCAAGATATTTTACAAACTCATAAACCTAGCTGTTCCCACGGGATCAAATTGGAAATAACAATTATAAAGAGTGGCATGTAGGAATGACTAGAAATGTGAGCAACATAGGAACTTGGGCAGACGACTCTTTGTTGATTGGTGATCCCGATCATAACTCGAAATCTCAGTTTCTTGGAAGCAGGCAATCTGCGGCTGTGCTGGTACCTAAAAAAGAAGGAAGGTTATGTAGAGACTAAATAAACCATAGTAGAGAGAATGAGAGATGGGTCAAGACTAGAATATTCAATAACCTCTTTGTTTAGTCTCCCTTTAAAATGTTCTAAAGCATCAGCTTCAAGAGAATCACAACCCTGTGCATCGAGAAACTGAAAACTCAGTGGAAGTTCTTCCAGTGATTTGAGTTTCTTGCAGTTATTGAGGCAGATGGTTACCAATGAGGTAAGATCTCTGATGCTTGCTGGCAGTGTCTTAAAGTCATGGCTGCTCAAATCTAAAAATATCAACTTCGTGAAGTGACTAAGCTGATCGGACAGTGACATCACATTCTTGCAGTTGTCTAGGCATAGCTCAAGCAAACAGTATATGCCCGGATATTGACTTGCATCAGAGGGTTTCACCAATGATCTGAGGCTCCTACAGTTGGAAAGAGTGAGTGACTGCACCTGAGTTAGCTCTGGCAATTCCTTGAGTTTTCTGCAGTTTCGAAGACAGAGAGTTTTCAACCGGGAAAGTCTACTCATATCTTCTGGTAACCTCTCAAAATCATTGCCGCTGAAGTCCAGTTTTTCTAAGAATTCAAAGTGACCAATCGCATCTGACAGCTTTTGGATGTTTAAGTTGACTAGTTTTAGCTCTTCCAGGCCAGGTATATATGGAAAACTGTGAAAGGTGGTGATAGGTTGCCCGTTCTCTTTGTAGCTGAACCTCCTGATATTGAGCGAAGTAGATTTGTTGAACACAGAGGTGAGTCGAGGAGCTTGGTGGACACTTACTGTCTTTGTACCATGGATCTTTTGCTCAGAACTAAAGCAGAAGTATTCAGCGTATCCTTCACAATCTGCAAAAACACGAAATTTTATGTCTCCCGTGATCGACATATTCATAAGTTGCATTTCCACTCTTGCAGTTGGGAACTCCAGTGTAAGACGTTGCATCTGAGACACATTCCCTATAACAACACCCAAGGGACTCTTAGGTCCACCGTAGTATGATAGATTAAACCTGCCTAGGGTAGACTTTTCTCCAATTGACTCTGGAATTCCTTTTAATCTCTTGCATTGTTCTAGCATCAACTCGTCAAGGCTCTGGTACATTGAAAGATCTGGAAGTTGCTTGAGATACTTAGATCCCGTCACGTCCAGTTTCTTCAAATTACTGAACCTCTGAGGAACGTACAACAAAGAATAGTTGGATTTTGCACATTACTAGCAAAAACATTAACACATGGGCAAAATCATAGGTAAGGTTACCAGTGCTCCACTCCAGAGTGTTTCTAGGTTGCTGTGACGCAGATTGAGTTCCACAAGACCAAATGTATTAAAGTTGAGAGGCAATGTGCTCAATGGAAATGCATCCCAGTGGAGTAAACTACAATTCATGGAAGGGTAATGATCGCCAGGAATCACCTGCAGCCTCGATTCTCCGTCGTCAACATGCTTGTAGACCTTGACAAACCTAAGTTTATACATTTTACCAAAAACACCAGTCTCCATCGAAAATGCACTTGTCATTTCACATGTGTGTAGGGAAATGCTTTCAATTTGGCCAATTCCCTGGTGATAGAAACTATTTAAGTAAATAGAAACATAAACACATTAGCAGGATGACAAGACGAGTAACAAAGATTAAGGAGATACTTACTTCTCGGTAATCGAGTGTGTCATTTATTTTCTCTGGATCCCCGATGAATTTTCCACTGTCAAGCATAATTTCCCTTCCCATCTGTTCAACTAACTTATGCATGATTACATATCCATTACTTGTTATATCAATGAGAGATTTCTCTGCTAAAACTCTCATCCACAAGTTACTTTCAAGTGTGCTAATATCAAGTAGTGAAGTGACTCGCCTGAAAGTTTCTCCATTAAAGAGACATGCAACATGAAGAAAAGCATTCTTATGTGCTTTTGCTAAGCCCTCGTAGCTAATTTTCAAGATTTCTGTTATATTCTCGTCAGGAGTACATTCAAGTCCACACACTGCTTCTTCCAATTCCTCAGGAGAGTTGGCTCTTCCACGGAGAAAGAAGGCATAAGCTTGAATTGCAGAAGGAAGCCCGTGAGCAAGTCGAGCTGCCCGGATTGAGAGATGGTCAAATTCAACAGAAGAAGGACTACCTCCTTCAAAAGCAATCTGTTTAAACATCTGCAGGGAATCCATATCGTCTAAACACTTAACCTCATAAATGGCTTTTACTCCACAACTATTGAGTAAGCCCCTGTCTCGGGTGGTTATGATGATTCGGCTCCCATGACCAAACCATCGTGTCTCTTTTGCCAGAGCATGGATCTGCACCAAATTATCCACACCATCTAGCACAAGAAGAACCTTGTGGTTCCCAAGTCTTGCCGCTATGACCTCGCGTCCAGCTTCCACACTCCACGGCGTAACATCATCACCAAGGGTATTGTAGAGAAGTTTGTTTTGCAAATGCAGTAGATCAATGTCTTTATAAATACCCTTGATGTCTTCTGTGAAATACCTGGTTGTAAAATGAGATGAGAGCTGGTCATAGAGACACTTGGCGATGGTGGTTTTGCCGATGCCTCCCATGCCCCATATTCCAATCATACGAACCTCATCATTATCGGAGTCCATCTCCAAGAGAGACTTGAGACCTTCCATGTGAGTATCTACCCCAACAATATTTCTGAAGTCTATCTTTTGCATCATCGCCTTGCGCTTTGAAATATCTTCGACAATTTTTCGAACCATAGTTGCCTCATCAATGCTGAAATGGAAATAAGAACACAAGTATAATTAACTTTCTAGGAAGCTGGTTATGCATACTATATATTTAGGTTTCTATGAGGAAAAATACATACCACTGTCCGGATGCCACGCCTGAAAGATCGGCGATCATTTTAAGAGCTTCTCTCCACTTGGGAACCTTATCTGCCATTTGTGGATCACGTTCGTATCCTTCTAGATCGAAACTTCCTTGCTGGTGCCTCACGTCAGAGGGGTCTACTCTATAGAAGACGGGAAAGACACCAATTCTTCCCTCCACCTGAAGCTTCATTATCATTTGGAGCTCCATTAAGCACCACCTGGAAGTAGGGTAGTTCTCTGAGAGAACCACGACAACGAAATCTGAACCTTCGATGGCTCTGTGGAGTTCTTCAGAAATGTGATCGCCTAGCTCAAGCCTTTTGTCGTCTTTGAAGGTAGCAATTCCTCTGTTAGCAAGTGCTGCGTACAAATGGCTAACGATAGAATGTCGAGTGTCTTCCCCTCGGAAACTGAGGAAGACATCGTAGTTGGATGCACGAGATGCAGATGAGGAAGCCATTGTCGGAAAAAACTTGGTTTAGAAGAGGCTAGCTTAGATGCTCTGTTTCAACACTTGTTTAAACACATATTTAGTTTCAGCGTGTTTGCTAGAATATAGTTCTCTCTCTTACCCTTCGAGTCTGGACGAAGGTTGGTGATGGAGATGGCGATGGCTACAGTAGAATTAGGACCCTTGAACTCACTTTACTTATTGGATTCCAGAGCACTTGATGGGAAGACACATAAAGGCATCGATACAGAAGAAGAAGCTGCGATCAAGTCTCTTTCCATTATCGCTTGCTTTTGATTTCCCTTGGTTGCCAGATCTTCACTTTTGATTTCCCTTGGTTGCCAGATCTTCACTTAGTGAGTCTTTGTTTGTACCAGTTCGGCCAAAAAAATATATATATAAAAAAAGAACCAAATGCCATTTTGTACGCTGTCATTTTGATAGAAAATTATTTAAAACTTTGGAAACAATCACTGTTTTGTTTTATTTGAATATTTCTAAGTAAAGTTTTTGTCTGTTTTTGACTTGTTTGTTTCGTTCGCACTAGTAGTGTTTAGTGTTTTTTAAGTGGTCTGTTTGGTTGTAAAGTTGTTTCACACCTGTAGTTTTTAATTGGTATTGAAACCGGGAGTTAGTATTCATACCAGCAGCATTAGTTTTTCTTCTTGTTGTTGGAAATTGGAACCAAACCAAATGTCTTCTTCTTCATCTTCTACTTCTTTTTTGTTGCTTGGAAGGGAGGTGGATGTCTTCCTGAGTTTCTGCTGCCAGACTAGGCATGGATATTTTCAAAACATTTTGATTACATATGGCATTAAAACTTTTTTATCCTACAGATGCTTGGAGACGAGATTCGGACCAATTAGTCAACGGACAGTCAAGGCTTTGGAAGAGGCGAGAGTCGCGGTCGTTATGACATCTGGGACGAAACCTTGTTCCATCGGGTTCCTAGAAGAGCTCTTAGTAATACTCGAATTCCAAGAAAAAGGTTCACTCATAGTAATACCCATTTTTCTTACGGATAGCTCTTTTAATGCGGAGGAGATATGCCAACAATATCCGGAGAAGGCTCCAAGTTGGAGAACTGCACTTACCAAATTGACCAACATTGCAGCCGAGTATCAGTTTTCTCAGAATCCTACAGGTATGGGGCTGTTAGAGTGGTTCAAAAAAATTGCTCATGACATATCTCTTGTCTCTCTCTACTCCACATCAAACGGTTTAGATGGCCTTGTTGCAATGGATCGTCACATGAAAGTGGCTTATGACTTGTTGGATTTAGAAGTTGACAAAGAGGTTCGTACCATTGGCATTTGGGGTAGTGGTGGTGTTGGAAAGACAAAACTTGCAAGGTACATTTATGCCGAGATCTTTGTCAAATTTCAGACATGTGTTTTCCTAGATAATGTTGAAAACATTGAAGACAAGGTTCTTAGGTTCAAAGGGGAAGAAGATCCCACGGTAGTAACGAGTTCAGATCACGACTGGCTTGAAATTGCTAAAGCAAGGCGTAAACACCGGAAAGTTCTCCTTGTCGCTGATGATGTGAACGGCATCGAACAAGGGAAGTGGATCATTGAATACGCTAACTGGTTTGCTCCAGGAAGCAGAGTCATTCTTATTAGCCAAAACAAGGATTTGCTTGTTGACGCGGGAGTAAAGCATGCGTATGAAGTCAGATCTTTAAGATATGATGAAGCTCTTCAACTCTTCTCTCAATTTGCTTTCAATCAGCCTTATCCACCTTCTGATTTCGAACAGCTTGCAGTTCGTGCTGTCCATCTCGCAGGCTTTCTTCCTTTGGCCCTTCGACTGCTAGGGTCTTTTTTAGCTGGTAAAGGTCGAGAAAACTGGGTAGCTGCACTGTTCAGACTCAAGGCAAAGCTAGGTGGAAATATAATGGAAGTGTGGAAACTTATGGAACCATCAGGAGATAGAGGTCAAGAGGAGTGGGAACCTGCTGCAGACATAATGGAAGGGAACGAATCATCCGAAGACGAGACATAATAG
>NC_025695.1:27182256-27184152 GCF_000633955.1 Camelina sativa
TGTGAACGGCATCGAACAAGGGAAGTGGATCATTGAATACGCTAACTGGTTTGCTCCAGGAAGCAGAGTCATTCTTATTAGCCAAAACAAGGATTTGCTTGTTGACGCGGGAGTAAAGCATGCGTATGAAGTCAGATCTTTAAGATATGATGAAGCTCTTCAACTCTTCTCTCAATTTGCTTTCAATCAGCCTTATCCACCTTCTGATTTCGAACAGCTTGCAGTTCGTGCTGTCCATCTCGCAGGCTTTCTTCCTTTGGCCCTTCGACTGCTAGGGTCTTTTTTAGCTGGTAAAGGTCGAGAAAACTGGGTAGCTGCACTGTTCAGACTCAAGGCAAAGCTAGGTGGAAATATAATGGAAGTGTGGAAACTTATGGAACCATCAGGAGATAGAGGTCAAGAGGAGTGGGAACCTGCTGCAGACATAATGGAAGGGAACGAATCATCCGAAGACGAGACATAATAGCAGTATGGAGTCACTTGTATCGGTTCCCTTTCATCTGTTTTGTTTCTTTGATGATAATATGAGTGTGAAGCTTGGAAACAATGGTATTCAGTATCTCGTATTGTTACTGTTAGTTTATAAATATACTGTACGTTGATTATTAATTTTCAGCAGAGAGAATCACTGAAACAGAGTTAAAAACAGAGGAAAGCCATTGTGCAGGACTCAGAGCTTTAGCCACACATGATCAAGTGTCAAGATAGTTAAACAGCTCGATTTTCTTCAGTCACTTACGACGTCTGCAAATTAATTTATATTGAGCTATAAGGTTGCAAAACAAACTGCATACACAATTCTAAGTATTTTGAGAGGGAAATAGTTTTACAGAAGAACAACGTGCAGAAACAATACCATAATACCAACTGCAGAAACAATCTTGAGAATAAATTTTTAAGCTAGCCACAGTTAAGAAAAAGCATGCACAATCTTGTTCATAAACTCACCTATAACTCCCTCTTTGATGGGCGTAGGTTGGTAACTTTTTATTCGTCAAAACAGAACCGAAAAAGAACTATACTATTTGAACTTGTAAATTTTGTGAACCAAAACATAGACCAAGAACAACACTTACTAAACACAATGTTCTTATTCATAAAGAAGGTACAAATAAAGAAAATTATATGTTGATGCAATATACATATTAATTGTCCTCGTACTAACAAATAGACACCAATGCAATGCATAGACAGCTTCATAATTGTACTACTTAACCATTGCCAGTTTGATTAATTTCAGAGAAATCTCAGACTGTGTTTGAGAGACTAGGATCTGGAACGTTTCTGTCGGTAATATCACTCGTACACAAGTTCTGATCATAACCATAAGCTTGATGCTGCATCAACCCGGAGTTACCCATACTAGACATGTTCTGATCACAACTATAAAACTGCTTCTGCATCATCTGATCCAGCCCATAGTTATTCACAGATTCTTGTACTGCTTCTGTGTTTCAGACGCAAGGATGTTGAAAGCTGCTGCTATTGATGTTGCCCATACTACACATGTTCTGATCATCATAGCCATAAAACTCCTTCTGCATCAACTGATTCATCCCAAAGGATTCTTGTAGCCCCGAGTAATGTTCTGTTTTTGAGACGCAAGGATGTTGAAAACTGTTGTTGGTGATGTCACTCATGCATATGTTCTGATCATAATCAGAGAGCTCCTGCTTCATTAACTGATTCTTCAACTGAGATTCTTGAAGTAACGCTGAGAAATCCTGATTGAGATTTGATGCAGAGACTGGGATCTGAGAGAGAGTATTGTCTCCATGGTTATACACAAATAGCGAGAACTGCTGGCTAGGGTTCAAAGATCGGGTCGTGAGAGAGGAGGATGATGTCGATGGTACTAAACCCTGATGATGATGATCGAGTAGTTGTTTGTGTTTC
>NC_025695.1:27185462-27191196 GCF_000633955.1 Camelina sativa
ATGTAGAGAGATTGAGTTGCAAGGACTGAATCAATTGGGGGATTTGGTCGGGAGAGTAGTGATCAGAGATTGGATACTTCAATACATCCACATAATTCTTCTTCGGACTCGTCGTCGTCTTCCTCCTCTTGTTCGGATTCTCGTCCTTGAGGAACTCAGAGAGACTAACCCGTTTTTTGCTTCTCAAGGAATCGTTTAGCCGACTGTACCTCATAGCCATGTTTCTCACTTTCTCTTTCTCGTTTGGAAACGTTTTTAGGTCTCCTTTAGGTCCGTAATAGATGACACAGACATCAATTTGACACAAAAAGCTGTTCTGCTTTCCTAAACACGGTTTCAAGTCTATTGCTCAAAGCGACGAGTGGGTAAGGAGAAGAAGAGGAAGAAGGTAAAGATCTCATCTTTTGTCGATTGCGGAGACAAACTTTGGCTTTCGTGAAAACAAAAAAAAGATGATGATGAAGAAGACGTATGAAAGAAGGAAGAAAACTATGTGAAATATTTATAGAGATAATATTGGTCACTAGCTAGGGTTAAGAAAAATACGTTTTTATTTTTTTTCACTCTCTTTCGCTCATAGAGGTAAGAAAAAAAGATCGCGTAAAGATTCGATTTCCATATTTTTCCATAGATTTTACGCAATTAGCCGTTAAGGGTTTTGATAAAAAGGAAATATTACCTTTTTTTTCTTTTTCACGCTCTCTTCATTAATTAATGATATCTATTTCGATTCTCATATCTTGCATTAGATTGCGTTAGCCGTTGAAAATTTTGATTACAGAAAAGGAAAATATATACTGTGAGAAAATCTCATGTAATTCCTCAATTCGTTTAAGCTTATGATATCTATTTCTCATTATTATAATTTGGATAGCATTTGCTCTGAGAATTCCGATTGACGCCAAATTTGGAGACTTTAGTAGAAAACGGTTAGACCTTTAAAGCTTGTTGACGAGTGTCGTCCGAGTGGTGTGGTGCGAGATTGTGAGAACTGGGAAGAAGGAATCAATATAATAAACCGAACTAAACCGAATCATATTGAAACATCGAAATTGAAATTTTTTTATTCAATCTGTACCGATTTTTCTTTATATCCTTTATCAACTGAACCGGATTAATTTTCGGTATTATTAATCATAGCCATTAGCCAGTGGTTTGTTGGCTAATCTAAACCGGTTAAGAATGAATGAACATGTCGTAATAATTAGTTTAGATTATTTTTCAAAGAAAAGAATAAAGCTAAGCCCCTTTTTGCAAACGCTTGTTTTTTAAAGTCACTCACTCTCTCTGTCTTCTTCCCCAATTGATTCCCCATTGACCAGAGAGCAGAGTCAGTTGCAAGAGCTTACTTACTTCATCACTTCCGCTGTCAGACAAATTATATTAATTTTTTTAAAACCCACAAAATATCTACGAAAATGGAAGAAGAAGAGAAGACGAAGAAGAAGCAACAACACAACAAGTCTTCTCAATCTACAAAACCTCCGCTTCAATCTCGTTCACCACTCAACCTCGTAGAGATGTCTTCAAGATCATCGCTTCACTCATTACCACAAACGACGGTTGACTCACCTCCTGATTCGCCCACTGTGTCTTCAATCCCCGACAGCCATGGATCTTCGCCTCACACGATTGTTCCCACTCCTTCCGTAGCTTCCGTCGCGGCTAAGACAGAGACTCCTTTTAGGGTTACGAACGGAGATCTTGTTGAGGAGGACCAGAAGCTTGGTGAGAGTAGGAGACAGCTGAGGCCGCCGAGCTTCTCTTCTTCTACTCCGCGTGAATCGAAATGGGCTAGTTTGGTTAGGAAAGCTTTGCTTGGATTTAGGGTTACTGCGTTTGTTTCGTGTCTCGTTTCGTTTTCGGTTATGGTTGCTGATAGAGATAAAGGATGGGCTCGTGATTCTTTCTACAACTACAAAGAGTTCAGGTTAAAGCTTCAAACTTTTTAGTATCTGAAGATGTTTTGGAGGAGCTTTAGCTGTCAAATAGTTACCTAGAAACTCTATGTTAGTACCAGTTTCTAAGCTCAAAAGTGTTTCTTGCTAGATGTCTTTAATCTCATTGGTCTACTTACTCTGTGAAGTTGCTAATGAAGTTTTCCAAGGTTTGATTTTTATCGGAGTGTCAAGTATAATTTGGCTAGATGACTCTGATTTGGTTTAGTCACTGTGTGGAATTTGAAGCTTTCTCTTGAAATTACCCATAGACTGATAGAAGTCGTTTAAGCTTATGAAGTTATCCAGGGATAAGAGGTAGGTTTAGGTTTGATGTTGTATAGTTTTTGCTAGATTTGGTTTAAACATTGTATCAAATTTGAAGCTTTCTCCTGAAGTTAGCCGGTTAAGCTAATAAAGTTATCCACTGACAAGTAAATAAGACTAAGTTTAGGTTTTGATTTTCATTTGAGGTCAGATATATTTGACTAGATTACTCTGATTTGGTTTAAATCACTATGTGAAATTCGAAGCTTTCTGATGAAATTAGCCTCGGAAGTCGTTTAGAGCTAATGTAGTTATCTAATGACATGTTCTAGCTAAAGTATAACAGTTTCTCTTTGGCTTACTTTTTAAACTGCTAAAATTTCCTGTATATGTTTTCTCAAGAGTTGATTTATTCTTGCGGTTTTCTTTGCATTTTGGGTTGCAGGTTCTGTTTGGCTGCGAATGTGATTGGTTTTGTCTACTCAGGTTTTATGATATGTGATCTTGTATACCTACTATCTACTAGCATCCGGAGATCACGACATAACCTGCGGCATTTCTTGGAATTTGGTCTTGATCAAGTATGTTCCTTCTGCCCCTCTTTGATTGGAAAACTCTCTGCTTTTTAAATCAATCAAATGGTTAACCAAAGCCTGAAACTTGATGCTATAGAACTAGCGAGAAGGTGAGGCTGGTGTTTTTTTAGTAAATCTCAATGCTCACAGTATCGTCTTTAAGTAAACACCAGCCTGAAACCTTATCTTTCCCCTTCATAAGAACTTTACCAAAGATACTGTGATATTTCAAAGAGTAAAAAACATCTCAAGATGCTTGAAGTCTCAAAGTATATAACCAAAGATGTGACTGGTTCCATCATTTGAGCTAATTGTATCTGATTCATGTACATACTTCAGTATTCGTCTCTGTGTAGTGACATATCATTGATGTAACCGCTCCAGTGATCCATTAAAGTTTAGTGCGCTTAGGCTTAGAATCCCTTGAATTTGAATTCAACTCTATTCCCGTTACATTGTTAAGAGTTTAAAGTGATTTTTCGATGTTGCCAGATGCTAGCATATCTTCTTGCATCGGCTTCGACTTCAGCTTCGATCCGTGTAGACGATTGGCAATCAAACTGGGGAGCAGACAAGTTCCCAGACTTAGCTAGAGCATCTGTCGCACTGTCTTACGTCTCCTTTGTCGCATTCGCCTTCTGCTCCTTGGCCTCCGGTTATGCTCTCTGTGCACTCCGGTCCATCTAAACTAAAAAAAGCGCAAGCTCGAGAGAAAGAGTCTCATTTCCTTGACTCTTGAAAGTTGCATCCTTGACCCTAAACTCTCTAAAGTCTAAACGATGTGGAGGGTCCAGTTTCTGATTTTTAAAAGAAACTTTTCAATTTTATGGTGGATTGGGCGATGTTCCATCTTGTAAAAGATGGTGTGGATGCTCGTTTACATCACTTATATATAAAAAGCAATATGATGACATCTTCTCGTTGAATTTTTGTTTTAGTGCGAACACAATTTGTCGTTAGATGCTTACATTTAAGATAAATAAACCAAGCTTGAGTGAATATGTAACTGAAACGATGGTTGATAGTCTCTAGCCAATGTTCCATCTTGTAAACGATGTTACATTTAAGATAAATAAACGATGTTCCATCTTGTAAAAGATGGTTGACATGTTACTTTGCTTCTGATTTTGTATACTAAAACATTTAACCAAAGGTTGCACTTGTTGTAAAAACGATTTTTTCGAATAAATTTTACATTTTATTCAAAAAAAAAAAAAAGAATATGTAACTGAAGCGACAAGACAACGCAGTTCCTTGCCTCCTCTGTTCTGCAACTAACGATCTACACACTTTGACATGAGCGAAATGGGAGGAAGCATGGCGACAATCCGAAACCTGCTCTCCGCCTTACTCAGCTCATTGATAAACACATGAGGGACCAAGTTCTAGCAATTGGTCTCAAGGGAGATAGGCGCTACGACTCTGGCCTCCTTCATTGGTTAAGCACTAGATTTTGATTTTAAAATTTTTCAAACAAAATTTAACTTAAACTCTCAACAGTATGAAGCACTTGTTGTAAAACAGTATTTTTACTTTTGAATATAATTTAACATTATTTCAGAAAAAAAAAAAAAACAACAATAATACAAGAATGCAAAATTTGATGATTTTGCAGTCTTGCATCTAGCGTTACCTAAATTTTTATTGCAAACCTCTGATGTAAAAGTATGTGGCTAAAACTAATATCTAATAAAAACATTCAAAAGAAAAAAAAATTGGCAACTAATCTCAAAGTAAAAAGGTTAATGTTAAGCCACATAATTATTTTCTATGAAAATGAGGAGTAGTGCCAACTGCCAACTAATCTCAAAAGTATGTACTACTTTAAGATTAAACCATCAAGATATAAAGTGACCAAACACATATTGACATATAGGAAACAAAGAAGTTCACCAATTAGTATTACTTTAAAAAGGCGTACAAATGCGGTCATTTCTATCTCATTAATTACCAACATAATCACTAATCAAGACCATTTTTATTCGATTTTAATTATAGTATATAATTCCTTGCATCCATTTTATTTTCGTAGATGATCAAGCACCGTATATAACTTTAATGCTTCAAGAAACCGAGTCCAAGCACCAACAGTAGTAGTCTGAACGTGAAAGATCGAGCAATTCCTCCGGAGACATCCTCTCTAGCTCATTCTGCCTCCAGGCACCGTAATTGTTGCGGTTCTGCGGGTCTGAGGCTAGTGGATAAGCCTCGATCCTGTGTTTCTGATACCGCATTCTTGTGTATAGCCTCATGGTCGCGACGCAATCCTCATAAGGATCTTGTATTCCCACATGAATATCATACCTTTACAAGGTCAAGAAAAATGGAAATTACTATTAAAGGTAATTATTTCAGATCTTAAAAATTTAAACTATAAAGAAAAACCAAACCTCTATGTCCTGAAAAATTAATTTAAATCGTAAATCTTTAATATTAACCATTAAAACCTAGCCAAAATAGTGTAATTCATTAGTTTTAATATAAAAAATCAGCTATTATTTACAAAAGTAATAAACTATTTTTTTTTGTATGAATGTAAAATTTATTCATAAAAAGAGTTTGTTTACATCAAGTGCAACAGTTCAGATTTAAAGTTCATGGACCTCTTTAGGAAAAAATAAATACACTAGACTTTTCAGTTTTGGTTATAAAAGTATTTTAATTAGGATAAACTTTTGGTTATGCATGAATCAATGATATAAAATATGAGGTAGAGAGTAGAGACAGATAAATCAAACTTTGATATGGACGAGATATTCCTAAGATTATCATCGCTTGATTTTATTCGAATTTTTAAGAAACTTTTTAAGCTATACGCATGTCGTATACGTCGATCAAAAACACTTATAATGATGTCAAAAGTATCCATCGGATACCTCCTTTACGAGCTTAGTAGCTCGTAGTTGTTGCGTCCGAACATCATCACATACGAGGTTTTTTATTATTATTTACAAA
>NC_025695.1:27191702-27192799 GCF_000633955.1 Camelina sativa
AGGATAAACTTTTGGTTATGCATGAATCAATGATATAAAATATGAGGTAGAGAGTAGAGACAGATAAATCAAACTTTGATATGGACGAGATATTCCTAAGATTATCATCGCTTGATTTTATTCGAATTTTTAAGAAACTTTTTAAGCTATACGCATGTCGTATACGTCGATCAAAAACACTTATAATGATGTCAAAAGTATCCATCGGATACCTCCTTTACGAGCTTAGTAGCTCGTAGTTGTTGCGTCCGAACATCATCACATACGAGGTTTTTTATTATTATTTACAAATAAATATATGTATGCATTCATGGTTTAGTAGATATACTATATTTCTTCAAGTTGAATCATTAATTTAAGATAATCATGGAATATTGGAAAGTCGAATTATTCGATATGATCAATTAGTACTCCTTTTCAGTAATTTATAATATCATATGGAGATGGAGAATGCTAACTTGCTAACTATGGAAATTACAAACAAAAAAAACTTACCCGAGATAGGCTTGCGTTAGGTACTTGAGAGAGTTGCTTAGCTTGCTTGATTTCATCAATGGAGGGTATTGCGCAATATCTCTACGAAAAAAGATATTATATACTCTAATATATTCATATGAATTCATATAAAATATATAGTGGTAAGTTTTTTCTATCATGAAATTAAGACATATTATGTGTCTAGCAAAAGTATTTATTTACCTTATCATGGAAGAGGAATATTCAAGTTGAAGAGAGTCAAGATGGTTATCAAGTCCATGTCCGACTAGAATCCTTGCTTTCCCATTTCTTGGACGAATCTTCCACATTGGTTCTCCATTACAAAGAAACTCTTGAATCTTTCTCTGTGCGTGCTTCAATGGCATTGCATCCCTTAGATTCTCAGGTCTTATCCCTGTTGTCTGATACCTATAATTCGTTACGGGCATCGTTGGCTTCACGTAAGTGTGGAACACAACGTTTTCACTCTCATCCGTAATACAAACCCTTGCACATAGGTCAAGCGATCCGTCACTACCTCCTCCAACCATCTTGCATGAGAGCGCGACCACACGAGGTGACCTCGAAGAAGTGTAGTCGATTATAGCGTTGTCTCTTAG
>NC_025695.1:27193597-27195113 GCF_000633955.1 Camelina sativa
TCTCAGGTCTTATCCCTGTTGTCTGATACCTATAATTCGTTACGGGCATCGTTGGCTTCACGTAAGTGTGGAACACAACGTTTTCACTCTCATCCGTAATACAAACCCTTGCACATAGGTCAAGCGATCCGTCACTACCTCCTCCAACCATCTTGCATGAGAGCGCGACCACACGAGGTGACCTCGAAGAAGTGTAGTCGATTATAGCGTTGTCTCTTAGGCCTAAAGCCGCCATACGAGTTGTTAACCCCTAATATATCGGAAGAATATTAATTAGTTTCACCGTCTGCATGCATGTACGTTTAATACTAATGCGTTTTTCTTCAACAAGACCATATATATTTTAGTAATTTTGTAAAGATGTTTTTTTTTTTTGAACAAAGATATTGTTTTCTTTCTGTATATTTTAGATGCATAAGTTAGCTGTAAACTAAAGATAAAAGTTCATCAAAATCTTATAATTTGAAAATTATATACCATATTTAAAAAACATTGTTAAATAATTCTTGCACATGGAAGAATAAACATTAACACAACTTTGTTTTCAGGTTTAAAAGAATTAAGACATGTATTTTATGGGAAGATTATAATTACTGAATTGACGTTTGAGAACTGGCATCTCTCTTGATGGATCCTACGAGCGTTGGGGCTTTCGAGGATCGTAAGACAGAATCTGCAGCCACGGATGCTGAAAATGTTCTTACATTCTTGTTTCGGCAATGGCCCTATACATAAAATATAATCCAAAATGTAATGTGAAAAAGGAAATTAATTACGATGTTATAATTAAATTAGACGCTCATCAATACGTTTCTTATTAATATACCAATGAGATGTTCACGGAGGGAGTCAAAAGATCGGCAATGCTTGTTACAAATGCCACAAATAGGTTCATGAACCGAATGATAAGAGATCCTCATGTGTTCCACTAAGTGTTCCTTCTTGTTGAATTGCCTATAACATCCTCCACACTTGTTCCTGCGAATATGGATATATGTTTTTAATCATAAATGATTTCATTATTAGAATTAATCTTAGGTAAAATTTCTCACTAAATAAGTTGATTTCAAATTTTACTAGCTAGTTAACGTTATGAATTGTTCATGTTCCAAAGAGTACTCTTTTGCATACATGCACATAATCTCATTGGATATCGGTCGTACGTAACAAAACGCACGTTACGTAGACAAATGGTGACATAATTAGATTGAAAGAAACAAGAATTACACTAATATATATATACCTTAGGGTCTCTGAGGACTCCATTGACAATCTGTAGTCCATTATAAAAAACAGCAAGCTCCAACTTTTTGAGTGAGGAAAATTTGAATAGATAGGTTGTGTTCTTTGTTATTTGTTTTTTTTTTAATGTCGATCTGTGTGTGGAGATTTGAGAATATATGAGAATACATGTGCTTATATAGGCAAATCATGGGAATAAAAGAACCAAAAAAATAAAGGCGAAGTTAGATGATTCCCTAACTATTCTGACAGACATACTTCTTTTTGAGGTTTT
>NC_025695.1:27196362-27249301 GCF_000633955.1 Camelina sativa
AATAGATAGGTTGTGTTCTTTGTTATTTGTTTTTTTTTTAATGTCGATCTGTGTGTGGAGATTTGAGAATATATGAGAATACATGTGCTTATATAGGCAAATCATGGGAATAAAAGAACCAAAAAAATAAAGGCGAAGTTAGATGATTCCCTAACTATTCTGACAGACATACTTCTTTTTGAGGTTTTGTATAAGAGTTATGAAAAAAAAAAAAAGTGAAAGAGGAGATGCCTTTCTGTTGTGGTTTCAGTCTAATGTTGTATATGAGATTAATCAGAGATGAAGACAGTTTCTTATTAAGCTTTGTTGGACATTGACTTTGCTTTCGGTCTAAAACCATGAGTTTGATATCTTATTGTATAAAGTTGAATGCTTAATTTTATAATAATAACTAGGAATTTTTTTTTTGTCACACAATAGAAACTAAAAAATTGTTATTATATATATACAAATTACAAACACCAGATGTAGTATATACCAAAAAAAAAAAAAAATACTACAAAGTCATATATATGCCCTTTAACTACCTTATTAGTAAGCTGGACCTAGCAACATGAATGAATCGAGATTCTTCACAAGGTACTATACCAATGGCTCATATCTAGTGGCAAAGCTAGAAAATTTTGTTACATATAATATGTACGTTTGGCGTTAGAGAAAATAATATATATATAAATCTGATATATCAATTCTTTACAACATACATATTTCATTATTTCTATAAAACTATATAATTTTCTTATTTGCCTAAAAATATGCACTTTTTTTTTTTTTTGACAACAGGGTATAAGATTGGCTCAAATGAGCCAATACGAAGGAACATTGTTTACATAGGTAACTAGGTGCGGAACAGTGCGAACACGTCGTGCCAAATTATCCGCTTTACCATTCTGAGAGCGAGAGACATAGACTAGGGAGAAGGAGACAAACTCCTCTCTATCCGCCTGGATGTCCTCCAAATAGGGTGTAAAAGCTGGCCACTCAGAAGGCGAAGACACCATCTTCACTAAGTCAGAGCAGTCGGTGAGGAAAACGACAGATTGATTATCCGCTCCAATCATGCATCGCATAGCCCAGATAAGGGCTTCAACTTCGACATGAAGAGGAGAGAGACTGCAGCGAAAGTTGGCAGCACCCATGGTGGGGGCATCGTCCCAAGGCGACGTGCAAAACCATCCTCTTCCCGCAAAAAAATCTGTTGCTTTCCACGAACCATCAACATAACAAACATAACTTGAGAAAGGCTGAGAAACCCCAAAACTCATCCTCCCACAGAGGACCGCCGTACCGGCAATAGCCAGTGCTAAGACCACATCATCCGTCTGAGCGAGAGCCCATACTTTTGCTTCATCCGCATAAATATGCACTTGTGTTGATGTAGTTTTAGGAATTGTTTCCTTTTTAAAAAAATAGGTCGACAAGTTGAATTCAGCCTCCTATGAAAATTTCAGAATTCAATCGTTTAAAGAGCATGCCAAAAAATTTGCATAAACATTAATCAATTTTTCTAATTTAACGTTTATTCAAATTGAAATCTATTTTCACTAAAATTAGAGTACAGGTTTTTTCCTTTCTATATGTTTTTTTTTTCTCGTTTGAAACGATTTTTCTTTGTTAGTTAAAAGCCCTGAAAATGAAACTTACAATACAATCTTACTATTCAAGGATCATGCATATTCTGAAGACAATGGTTGGTTGGTAATCTTTGGGTTTCGAGTTTTGTTCTTTTAGGGTTGACACTTTATTCTCATAGTCATTGCTTTCATTTACGAAGTACTATCATAATTGCCATTATATATACTATTATCTTATATAAACATTCGATCTGTTTCAACATTCTTCTAGGAGAGACACACTTGGGTTTTGACGTATCTTGGTCTTACAATCTAAGCAAAACTATCTTTTGACCGATATGTGGGCGCCAACTCAAGATTCTTTATATGCATTTTTTTTTTCATTTCTGCTCCAAAAATATTCTAGTTTTTGTAACAAATTCCATTCAAAAAGAAAAAATATTCATGAACACAATTTATATGAAAGACAAGAAAGTAAATGGTCCACTGTGGTATAACGCCAAGTATGTACACTCATCACTTTTCTTACTCCTATGGTCAAACATAAACTTTGAACATAATTTACAAATAAAAAGAAAGTGATTGTCTCTCAAGATAAATGAAATTGAACATAATATATATACTAGATCTTTGAACCAAAAAAAAAAAGATATATATATACTAGATCTTTTTTATCTTGGGTAACATAGAAGCGAAAAGAAAAAAAGTTATTTGTAACTACTGCCAAAATTTGATTTTAGCTCTAAAATAGAAGTTTTTTGTCTTTTGTTTTTGTTTTTTAAGAGATAGCTTCTTAAAAGTTTAAAATTTAGTACAATGTAGCTAAATCATTCTTCTGTTAATTCATTCGTAGAAGACTTTGAAACCCATCAACCACCTCGATGGAGCATCATTGACTGTAGACTTCTTCCAAAAAGCTTTAACGTTCCTTAAATAAGGATATATATTAGTCTTATGGAAGACATTCTAAAAACATTTTCAGTTTGTAGCTAAATCACCAAATTCTAGTAAGTCAATAAATATATTTTCACATCATTTTCAGTAAATTTTCTAAATTAGTTTTATCCAAAACTCTTCATTTATAATTATTATTTATTTAATCATCTATGTTCAACTCATTTCTCTCTTTTTTTTATCTTTTTTTTTTTTAATGTCTATCATAAGTCTTTTCCGGTACATTCATCTTTACTTCATTTTCTATACCCAGACCACTATGATACAAATATTCAAACTATCTTGAAGATTTTCTTTATAGATTTGTATAAAGTGATCTGTTGACGATTCATTTATGGAAATACTATCGACAACATGTTAACCGTTATGAAGATAAAAAAAAACTATACCTAGTGCTAGTAAGAGTAAACATTTTTAATGCATCTAGTTAATAGTATTTTTATCTTTTGATATATCAACCGAACCTAAGCTAAACTATTCAAATTGTGCTCCTTGCGCTGATGGGCAAGTCTCTTTTCATAGTTTAACCCAACTGCATGAACAAGACTTAAAAAAAAAACATAATGACCTTCGGTTTACATATATAATTCTGTATCATTTGAAATCTTATAAGAGAGAAGATTTGGAACAATCTCCACTAATTATTTTTCGATTTACATGAATAGTAGAAATGTTTATAATGTTCAATTTCAAATATATTAGAGCATCTCCATCGCTCTCATACCCAAAAGGAGTATCTAAAGGAAAACATAATAATCTTTTATTGTAATTTAATTTTGTAATTTTTTATTTTTTATTTTTTTATTTATTTAGATTGTAACATGCATTTGGGTGTCTCCGATCCATGGTTTCTCAAAAGTTCTGAAACCAGAAAACGTTTCTTTGTTCTCTCTCCTAGGAGATGCCAAATTAATTAATTTGAAAGTTATTTTATTTTTAGTTTAAAGAGATTATACTGTTCTTATTTTTCCACACCGAGAATCCAAATAAGAATGAATTGATCATATATAGATTCATAAGTGATAAGACTAATATGAAGACATCATGTATTCATGAATCATGATACAGTCAAACCTCCTATACCACTATTAAAAGTAAATGTACGTAGGGAATAAACATGAAGACATCATGGGTTGTCTTCCTTTGTTTTCTCCTGAGAAAGGGAATAAAAAGGAAAAAACATAAATTTCAAATTAAAAAATAAAAAGAAGAAAAGATTTGAAACTTTAGGAAAACCTTAGAAAAGCTAAAATGATGCCCCTTTGACCAAAGAAAAACCATCCTGAAAATTGTAACCAGTTAAAAAATTTTCCTCAATAGAAACTTTGATTTATTATCCTTTTACAGGAATTGGTAACAACTTCTGATTCGGGTAATCTGGTATATTATCTTTTCACTCTTTGGTACAAGGGATGGTTTGGCAACACGTTAAGTGACTAATTAAAAAAATAAGTTAATTTGTTAATAATCGGGGAATCTCAAGGCAAAGATCGACTAATCTCTAGAGTTGTGAAGCGTAATAGGGAGAATGTTTATATAATTTAACGCATTTACAAATTACAATAGTTATACCTTTAACTAGATTACGACCGTAAGTTTATTTTTTTAATTTTTTTTGTTAATGTAACTATTTTAATACTAATTTTGCTACTATATTCTTTTGTTAGTTTTCATGATTTAATATATAAACTGTGGTATACTGCACAATAATTTTTGTTTACTATAATCTTAATTAAATAATTCGACATATTTTATATTGGTGTTGTTAAAACATTAAAATGAGGATATAACCCGTATTGAAATATCATATTACTGATAGTTTATTTTTTAGTATTATCAATTCAATCATGTAATGTCATATAACCCGTCATGTAATATAACTCGTTTGTGTAATTTTGGAAATTTAATATGTTTAAATATTTATGATTTTAAACTTTTTATTAAGTTTAGATATATCAGTTATAAATTATAAACTTCTTAAAATTTGATAATTTACTATATACAGTAAATTTACTATATATGTATGTTGAACACACACTTTTATATTAATTGAGTAATATATGTTTGTTTTTAAAAATTCAAATCACAAGATATGCAAGAAAAATACACATTTTTATTAACTTTATGTATTATATGATAATTCACTACATTTAAATTTTAAAATCAAAAAGAGATGATAGAAGAATAATTTTTATTAATCTGGAATAAATCTTCTAAATATCTATATTAATTATAGAACATTATATATATGAATATTTAAAATATTTTTATTGTGTTTGGTTATAAGGATAGTAGAGAAAATTAACTAAACTTATTTGGCTACGAATATAAGCATTAAATTAAATAGCATTTAATGTAAAAACTTTCCAAAAAACATTTTTGAGCAAAAACTGCTGTAAAAATACAGTATAGATTGAAATAGTAGTGAGAGAAGATTGGATTCATGTCTTCCGATCCAAGATTAATTATTCAGCCATAAATTAATTTTAGTAATAACATTTGTTATGAAGAATTTGGTAGTGGATTGATGGGAACATGATAATATTAGCTAGGGGGTTACACAGGACACATCTCTAGTTTTAATAGATAACTTTTGTTATCTACAAATCAATATTCTGAGTTCTTAATTTTAGGGCAATAAACTAAAGCGTAAGTTTTAAGGTCTGTTATTTGGATATAGTACGAAAACTTGAGGTCTTTTCAAACATTTGTCTTATCCCACGTGGATGCTTTATGTAAGCATTGTTAACAGATGGTAGACGGTGTTATATATTATCGAGCTAATGTAATTCAAAAATATAATGTACTTGTGCACAAAAAAGAAAGAAAGTATACAGTACTTATGTTATTTGAACAAAACTGGTCGACTTTCATAAAAACAGCACTATTTGTCGAAGTATGGATCTTCTTAGCTATCTTCCCAAAAACTATTAATAATATATTTACAAGCACAAATATCGAACTTTTGCAGGTCTAAAAGCACTATAACCCAAAGATTCGAATCTCAAGTGTATAAGATTAAGGGAAAATAACCTCAAAAAAATAAAAAGCTTCATAAAAAAAATTATATCCTTAACGGCTATATTTTTTCCCTTCTTCTTCTTCCATTTGTTTATCTCAATTCATATTTCCTAAGATAGCAAACAAACATAGAGATCTACGTCAAGTTCACAAAAATAGTCCTTGTTGAGGAGCTCTCTGACGTATCATCATCACCTACACATGAAGAAAATCAAGCATGTTCCTATGGTGATGATGATGATGATGGATCATTAACCCCATCCATGGTGTTTGACCAGATCATGCGACCTTCTCTGATGCTACCATTTCACAAACATCTTTTACATAGCCACTATAGCAGCACCGGTTATCGGATGCCCCGAACTTCGAGAAAACGGTCTCCACGGCTACAAATGTGATACTTGCGGCTTCGCCGTCCACAAAGAATGTTTAGAATCATCACCAGAGATCAACCATCCGTCTCACAAGAGACATCCTCTCACGCTCCTAACACATGGCTTACCACTAGTAGCTGAAGATGACAAATATCGTCTATGTGGAGAAAAGGTTGAAAAGTTAGTTTATTATTGCTCCATATGTGACTTCAGTATAGATCTTTATTGTGCACGTAACCCGCTTCAGCTCATCCTTTACTTCCCGAAATGTCATGAACATACACTCACTCTCATGCCAAGGCTCATACACTTCACTTGTAATGCATGTGGTCTTGAATCTGATCGATCTCCTTACATTTGTCCTCAATGTGATTTTATGATCCATGAAGGTTGTATCTACTTACCACGCGTCATTAGCATTATACGCCATGTACATCGTATCCCCCGCACTTATTTTCTTGGTCATGGAGAATGGAAATGAGGAGTTTGTCGCAGAAGAATAGATGGGAGATATGGGGCGTATGCTTGCTTGATTTGTCCGGATTACGCAGTTCATTCAAGATGTGCCACGAGGAGGGATGTGTGGGAAGGGAGAGAACTCGAGGACGAGCCTGAAGAAAATGATGAATGTGAAGAACCTTTTAGAGTTGTGAGTGATAGAGTGATAAATTACTTTAGTCATCAAGAGCACAATCTAAGACTTGAGGATGGTCTTACTAATATCCAAGATGAATGCAGGCGTTGCAGAGCATGCGTCCGTCCTGTCTACTCTGACATTTTCTACAGTTGTATGCAATGTGAAGATTTTGTCCTCCACGAAACGTATGCTAACCTTCCTCGAAAGAAGCGACATGTACTTCACAATCATCAACTTACGTTATACCTTGACGACAACATAGTCATGGATTTTCTGATGCTTAGTGGAGCATTCTTATGTTCTGCTTGTCACCGACTCTGTAGTGGTTTCAGGTACGAATGTTGCAATATCATATTAGATGTACGATGTGGTTCGATATCCGAACCATTTTTCTATGATTGTCATCAGCATCCTTTGTTCCAAAATTCACTAGATAGCAAGGTATGTGTGACTTGCAAGCAAGAGTCGAATTATGTTTTGACTTGTATGGATTGCGATTTTGTTTTGGATTTTAAGTGTGCTACTTTACCACCTACGGTAAGTGTCAAAAGCGATTATGGGTTTATGGACTCGTGGACTTGAAACCGTGTATTGAGCCTTAATTAGCTGTGTTAGGCCCGATAAGAAATCGGTTTTGGAATGAAGTGGTCCTCACTTGTACGAACACAGGTCTCTGTTTCTTGTTGAGTAACATATCACGACAAGCTTCGGCGTGTGGGTCAAGGGAGTCTGTTACAGGGTAGAATGGGAATTAACAGAGGTGACAAAGAGGTTTTAAAGAGGGGACACACAAGCAGAAGAGTAAGACAAGATAAGAGAGTTACCTTTTGTGCAGAGAGAGTTTGAGAAGGTCTTTGGGGTTTAGGTGAGAGTTCTTCATCGTCTTCAATCTTCTCTCTTAAAGGTTTAATCTTTCAGCAAGGGTGTGTGATTCTCTGGTTGTAATCTGTTCTTTGTTCATAGTGGAACCTCTAGTGAGCGGTCAAGCTCACCGAGACATGCCTTGGCTGGTCTAAGCCTTGAGAACTCGTAAATCCTGTGTCTCTTTACTTCTTGTTCGAACCTACAAACAACAAACACAAACATAAGATTAAGTCACATACCAAGTATGAGCTAATCGGAGTTTCAACAAATGGTATCATAGCTTCAGGTTGCAGCTCAAGCGTGTCTAAGGTATTAAATCTAAGAAATGTGCAAACTTTGTGGGTTTTCTGGGTAGTAGATCTATAGGGGTTTGTAGATCAGAAACTCCTAGGTTTGTAGTGGAAGTTATTCACTTAGTTATCTTGTAGAAGAACTAGGTGAGTATGGAACCCACTCAAGGAAGGTTTGAAGTAGAAAAATTTGATGGGGAAGGAGATTTTGCTTTGTGGAAACACAAGATCCAGGCTCAGTTAGAGATTTTGGGACTCGAATCTGCTTTGTTACCAGTTTTGGTGTTTGTAAAAGCTGGAGATGCTAAAGACAACGTTAAGGAAGGGGAAGATGAAAAACAAGCAGAAGAGCGAGTTAGATTTGATCCAAAGTGGCTTGACAAGGATCGGAGGGTGAGAAATATCTTGAGCATGAGCCTACACGATATTGTTCTGAGAAAGGTCATGAAGGAACCTACAACATACGACATGTGGAATGCACTGGAATCTGACTATCAAGTTAAGACGCTGCCTCACAGGTTCTACTTGAAGCAAAGGTTTTACAGCTTTAAGATGGATAGTTCAAAGAATCTCGACAAGAACCTAGACGTGTTTAACAAACTGATATCAGATTTGTCGAGTGTGCATGTTGAGATGAGTGACGAGGATCATGTGCAATTCTCATGAACAGCTTGCCGAAGCAGTTTGAGAGCCTGGTTCACACCCTCAAGTACAGCAACAGAAGAAGTACAATCACCAAGAAGGAAGTTATCAGGACAGCTTACTCTATTGAGTTGGAGCTGAAGGATAAAGGAATATATAAGCTATAGTCTGAGAATGAAGGGTTGGTCATTCAGGCAAGAGGAAGAACATATAAGAAAGGTAAAGGAAATCAAAACAACAGTAGGTCTAAGTCAAGACCTAAAGGCAGAGAGTGTTGGATATGTGGAGAAGAAGGACATTTTAAAAAGGATTGCCCAAAGAAGATGCAGTCATCAAACAATAGCAAACACGAGGTTGGAGAAGCTAGTGTTGCAAAAGCTGAATGGGCAGAACCTGTGATGCTATTAGTCTCGGTGAATGTTGCTAGAGAAGAGTGGATTATGGATTCAGCATGTTCATACCATCTGACATTCAGAAAAGACTTGATGTTTGATGTGGAAGAAATCGATGGAGGAAAAATTTGAATGGGAAATGATTCCTATTGTGAAGTAACAACTATTGGGAAGATAAAGATTGTTAACTACAACAACACATCAGTTATATTAACACAGGTCAAGTATTCATTGACGGTTAGGAGAAATTTAATCTCTTTGGGACAATTAGAAATGCTTAGGTGTTGGTTTCAATCAAGGAACTTCAGAATGCAAGTGTTCTATAAATAGAGAGAAGTGTTGGCTGGTGATTACAAGGACACTCTTTACTTCCTAGATGGTAAACCTGAGATGGAGTAGGCTAATGCAGCTGGCAAGTCTGTAAGTACAACTGACTTGTGGCACAGTAGACTGGGTCATATTAATGCAAGAGGACTACAATTGTTAGTCAGGAAAGAGCTAATCAGCTCGAGCACGTTTATAGATTTTAGACAGTGTGAATTCTGCATTCTCGGAAAGGCTCACAGGAAATCATTCAAAACAGGAACTCATACATCCAGGGAACAATTGGAGTATGTCCATTCGGATTTGTGGGGTTCTCCTAATGTCACTCCAAGCTTGTCAAAATGCCAATACTATATGTCCTTTGTTGATGATTTCTCAAGAAAAGTATAGGTATATTTTCTCAAGACTAAGGATGAAGCTTATGAGAAGTTTGTTGAGTGGAAGACAGTCACTGAGAATCAATGTGGAAAGAAGTTGAAAGCCTTAAGGACGGATAACGGTCTTGAATACTGCAACAAGACCTTTAATGAACATTGCAAGCTTCATGGTATCTTAAGGCACAAGACGTGTTCACACAACCCTCAACAAAATGGAGTCGCTGAGAGGTTAAACAGGACCATACTGGAGAAATTATGAAGTCTCTTAATCGAGACTGGATTGGGTGAATCCTTCTGGGCTGAAGCTACATCTACTACGGTGTATATAATCAATCGAACAACATTTACACCACTAAATTTTGAAATTCCAGAAGAAGTATGGTCTGGGAGAGAACCAGACTATTCACACATGAGAAGGTTTGGATGTCTAGTCTATTACCATGTTGATCAAGGGAAGCTCAAACCTAGAACTAAGAAAGGAGTCTTCATGGGTTTTCCACAAGGTGTGAAAGGTTACAGAATTTGGAGTATTGAGGATAAAAAATGCATTGTCAGTCGTGACACTATTTTATGTGAAGATATCGTCTACAAGGATATTGGCAAACAGTCTACTGAACTAGACACGATATCAGATCCTAAAGAGAAAAAGAAAGTTACTTTCGAACTTCCTGAGGAAGACAATGCTGAACTAGACAGTCGTGACACTATTTTATGTGAAGATATCGTCTACAAGGATAGTGGCAAACAGTCTACTGAACTAGACAAGATATCAAATCCTAAAGAGAAAAAGAAAGTTACTTTCGAACTTCCTGAGGAAGACAATTCTGGTGAATCAAGTACTACAGGAGAAACTTCTGGTGAAGGTGGAGCTACGCCGGTTTCTGATCAAGAAGAGGAAGAAGAGGACTCGGAAGAAGAGTCTGAATATGGAGTCTCAAATTCACCTCTAGATAACTACCTATTGGCAAGAGATAGAGTGAGATGAAACGTCAAAAGGCCAAATAGGTATATTGAGGCAGATATAACTGCTTACGCTCTAAGTGCTGCGGAGCTAATGGATTATGATGAGCCTAATACTTATCTAGAAGCTATCAGTGGACCGTACAAAGAGCAATGGATAGAAGCAATGAAAGAGGAAATGGAATCTCATAAGAAGAATCACACTTGGAAATCTATTTCAAGGTCTGAGAAGCAAAGAACAGTCGGTTGCAAGTGGGTATTCAAGTTCAAACCAGGGATTCCAGGGGTTGAGGAGCTTAGGTTCAAAGCAAGATTAGTTGTTAAAGGATTCTCACAGATTGAGGGAGTTGATTATCATGAGGTTTTCTCGCCAGTGGTTAAACATGTTACTATAAGGGTGTTTTTATCAATGGTGGTGGATCGTGATATGGAATTGGAACAATTAGATGTGAAAACTGCCTTTTTACATGGAAGGTTAGATGAGAGGATACTTATGGAACCGCCGGAGGGTTTTTTAAAAGGTGATAATGAGGTGTGTTTATTACAGAGATCTCTGTATGGGTTAAAATAATCTCCAAGACAGTGGAATTTGAGGTTTGATCAGTTTATGAAGTCACAAGGGCATTCAAGAAGTCAATTTGATACGTGTGTGTACTTCAAATGTTACAAGGAGGATTGTTTTGTGTATTTACTACTCTACGTAGATGACATGCTGGTGGCTGATGAGGATATGTCAGAGATTGTCAAACTAAAGACAGTCCTAAGCAGTGAATTCAAAATGAAAGACCTAGGAGCAGCAAGTAGAATACTAGGCATGGACATTTCGAGGGACATAAGCAAAGGTGTGTTGAAGTTGTCACAACAAGCTTATTTGGAAAAGATTCTAAAAAGATTTAGAATGGACAATTCTACGCAAGTTCAAACACCTTTCGGTTGTCAATTTAAACTATGCAATACAAAGGATGAAGATAAAGCTAAGACTGAAGCCAGGATGAAGAACTACCTTACGCTAGTGCTGTTGGGAGTTTGATGTACGCAATGGTGGGATCACGCCCAAATCTTGCTTATGCAGTTGGCATGGTCAGTCGCTTTATGGGAGCACCTAATGAACAAAATTGGGAAGCTGTTAAATGGATACTCAGATACATAAGAGACTCTAAAGATTTGAGTCTGACATTCAAGAAATCTGAGAAATTTAAAGTAAGAGGGTACTGCGATAGTGATTATGGAGCTGACCGTGATAGAAGTCGTTCGATCAAAGGGTATGTGTTTCAAGCAGGTGGAAACACAATCAGCTGGCGCTCAGGGCTGCAATAGGTAGTAGCCATGTCATCAACAGAAGATGAATAGAAGGCTCTAGTAGAAGAAGGGAAAGAAGCGTTGTGGCTAAAGGGAATTACCAGAGAATTGAGATTTCCTCAAAAGAGTGTAGAGATCTTCTGCGATTCTCAGAGTGCGATCTATTTGGCGAAGAATAGCGTGTTCC
Organism: Camelina sativa; assembly: GCF_000633955.1. Lineage (NCBI taxonomy): Eukaryota > Viridiplantae > Streptophyta > Magnoliopsida > Brassicales > Brassicaceae > Camelina > Camelina sativa. The sequence goes on from NC_025695.1 coordinate 27,208,258, forward strand.
ATTCGAGGACTAAGCATATGGCTATTCGTCTTAACTTCATTCGAGACGTAGTGGCGGATGGACTAGTGGTTGTGACGAAGATCGGGACTAAGGAGAATCTGGCAGATATTCTCACGAAATCGGTACTGGTGTTGAAGTTTGAAGAAGCTTTAAGTCGTCTGAGAGTGCTCAGAGACTGAATTGGCTCCGGTTGAGGAGCTATTGTTCCGACAGGTAGATGTCGGAGGATGGATCCGGCAGGCTAATGTCGGGGAAGGAGAAGAGACAATAAAGTCTCTCAGGTTGTGTCCAAACCAAAATCGAGGTGGAGAATGTCAAAAGCAATTATGGGTTTATGGACTTGTGGACTTGAAACCGTGTTTTGGGCCTTAGCTGTGTTAGGCCCGATAAGAAATCAGTTTTGGAATGAAGTGGTCCTCACTTGTACGAACACAGGTCTTTGTTTCTTGTCGAGTAACAGATCACGACAAGCTTCGGCGTGCGGCTCAAGGGATTCTGTTACAGGGTAGAATGGGAATTAACAAAGATGACAAGAGGTTTTAAAGAGGGGACAAGCAGACAGAAGAGTAAGACAAGATAAGAGAGTTACCTTTTGTGCAGAGAGAGTTTGAGAGGGTTTTTGGGGTTTAGGTGAGAGTTTTTCATCATCTTCAATCTTCTCTCTTAAATGATTAATCTTTCAGCAAGGGTGTGTGATTCTCTGGTTGTAATATGTTCTTTGTTCATAGAGGAACCTCTAGTGAGCGGTCAAGCTCACCGAGACGTACCTTGACTGGTCTAAGCCTTGGGAACTCGTAAATCCTGTGTCTCTTTACTTCTTGTCGAACCTACAAACAACAAACACAAACATAAGATTAAGTCACAGACCAAGTATGAGCTAATAGGAGTTTTTTTTTTTTTTTTTTTTTTTAAAAANCTAATAGGAGTTTCAACAGTAAGGTACAAATACGATAAAAATCCTCTCAAATTATGCTGCGATGGAGACAAAGACATGACCGGTAATTACTGGTGCGAGATATGTGAGAGAGAAATGGATCAAAAGATAATATTCTACACTTGTGAAAGTTCTGGCCCGACTGTTCATATCGAGTGTCTACTCGGAGATTTTAGGTATGTGAAGCCTCAACTTCATTTTGAGTTCAATAAAATGAAATGGGAAGTGACTTTGAATGGTATAAATCGACCGGGATGCTACAAGTGTGGCTTTCGTTGCAAGGGACCTTTAGTTGCCGTGAGCGTAGACTATACTGATAATTATGTTTGTTCTCTTTTATGTTTATGGAAAGGAGAAACTCTTGTGTTCCATAATAGTACTAGAAGAGATTAAATTATGTTATCAATGATCCTTTTTTTTTTAAACGTATCATGCATCAGTTAGTATTCGTATAAAGATTATACAGAAGTTGAAATACGTGTATATCTGACTATGTGAGAACCTATCATGGCATAAAAGTTCGACCCTTTCGTTCTAGGGTTCTTTTTTTACTAGCCCATGACCGCATGTGTTAGTGTAGTCAAACAGAAAACAATGTTGATTACGTACTTAAGCGAGTGAAATGAAAGTAACGGGAAAAAATGAACTAAACGTAATAGAAATCTAGATCAAACCCGAACACAATTTTTTTAGAAACCCTAAAATCCGGCCTCGAAACTAAATTGAACTAATATGAAACGGAAAAATCAATTTATTGTGTTTAATTTTTTATTTACGTATAAATTCCAAAACAACCGAAACTAACCAAATTATATAAGTATGGTTTTTAATTTGTTTCATTTTCGTAAGAAGAATGTAATCGGAAACTTTAAAAAATTGTGAATTGAATTGACATATATTACTATATAAATAAGTATTGTGTTAATTAGTTGTGGTAAAATCGTTTAAAACAGTGTGGACAATGAAAAATTGGAGAAATTTGAAGATACCATTTGTTAATTAAATCTTTCTAAAATACGTCTGTTCTATTATTTGAAATACCACAACATACGGTTGTCAAAGAAAAGCCACAATATACAATTTATTAACTTTTATAAAATCTTATTAGAAGATTTCGAAAATTTTATAAATATTATAAGTTTATAACGCATGTTATTACATGCTTACATTGTTATAAGTTTGTAAAAATTTATATCTAGGTATTACTATTATAAACATTTATTTTGTTTGTGGTACTTCTTGAAAAATAATATCATAAAATTAGTTTTTTTTTGGGGTCAAGTTTGTTCAAAATAGTGGTAATTGGTGGTATATCAGTAAGTTAAAGAATAACAATGAAAAAATTTATCTAGCAGTAAATATAGTTACTAAGCTGTTGTAAGAATTTACAACGTCGGCAGGAGTAGTCAGAGTTCACAATCCTCAGATTTTTTTTTTATATAATAAAAATGATGGCAAAAAGAAAATAATTTCCTATTCTATAAATTCTATATAGCATTATAATTTACAAACTGCTACTACACAAAATTGTAACTGAAAAAGGTCAAAACCTCTCCACAAATCATGTCTACAGTTTACATATACTAATCAAACATTCGTGAAAAAAAAATTAAAAAAAAAAAGAGTTTATGACAATTAAAATTCGTGGGGCTAAGAGTCCTGGATTTTTTGTATAGTGGATTTCTATTTATGCCGAACCACTTTCGATAGACACATCAATGATTAGGAAACCTCCTCTTTATTCGAAATTTCGAAGTACACAATAAAGTTATATAAATAATTGAATGTATTAAACAAAATGCACGTGAACATTTACATAAAATAAACTCCAAAAACAAAAAAGGGAATGTGTGAATGTAAATAAAACATGTCGATAGATTGCCAACGGCTTGGTTAGACAATAGCGTGTTGTGAGTTTGACTATGCTAATGATAGATGGTTGCCTTCTTTTCTTAACCTTATGTAACAACCCGACTACCTTATTCAATGCAATGCAGCTACGTTACGTAAGTATCTGTATGAAAAAAAAAAGTATCTGTATGAAAATAATGTGAACCACATAAATATTTGTGTACCAAATCTCGTACTAACGCAAAAGAAAAGAGAAAACCCCATTGTCATCAAATCAATATGAAGTAAAGCCTAGTTAATTAGACGAAATTTCAAAAGTTTACAATGACCAAAGACTGAGCTCACCTCGTAGTCATGTGAAAGCTAGACGAGGTTCACTTAACACAAGACGTACTATAAAAAGGAACGAAAGGTCATTGTGCAAGGGTCAAGGGATCTTGAATTTTGACCTCCGAGCAGTAAAACAAACTGATATTTCCTACACTGTGATTTTTATATCACTAACTTATAGAAAATTAATAATTTTTCCATTTGAAATTTCATTATGCTCCCTTTCTTAGTTTGATTTCGTGCTACTTTACCAAAGATTACAATGATTGGTTTTATGAGCTTACAATCCATTACACAGCAGATCCCAACAAACAAAGTTCACTAGAAACTCTAGCCACCTCATGATATTGGTTTGCGAGCTCACATATTTTGTAACTAAGATTATGAAACCAATTAACCGCAGGAAACTACGTACTACAAGTATTTATATATATGGTGTAAAAACTGGTCTGATGTCTCAATTTCTTTAGCTCTAGCCTCTAGGTGGGAAAATGGTAAATTTCAACCCGTACTACTTCAAAAGTGTAAATTCCTACCCAGACAACAGATCCGTGTGTTTTTCTACCTAAACTCTTACATAATTCAAATTTACTACCTAGACTTCGAATCGTTACCCATATTTCTACATTGACTCAAACAGCGTTAGTCAACCGTTAAATGTATTGATCAATTTGACATGTATGCGATGATCTGTCAAGGTCATTGGGCTCAAAACTTTAAAACGACATCGTTTGCAATTAAGATCTTTCCCCCAATTCAAAACACGTTGTTTTAACCTTTCATTGCAAAGGACGTCGTTTGCAATTAAGATTTTTCCCCCAATTCAAAACACGTTGTTTTAACATTTCATTGCAAACGACGTCATTTTAAGGTTTCGAGTCCAACGACCTTCACACATCATCGCGTACGTGTCAAACTGATCAAAACATTTAACGGTTGACTAACGTTGTTTGAGCCAATGTAGGAATATGGGTAACGATTCGAAGTCTAGATAGTAAATTTGAATTATGTAAGAGTTTAGGTTGAAAAACACACGAATCTGTTGTCTGTGTAGGAATTTACACTTTCAAAATAGTATAGGTTGAAATTTACCTTTTTCCCCGCCTCTAGGTATTAGGATATCCGTCATCATCTTCTGTAGACCCCTATACCCACTTTCGATTTTTGGATCATACTATTTTCTTGACGGTTAATTTCTCTGTCATGGAAGTTCAAATAAGTTAACTTTTCAACTAGCTCTGTAGATAAATAAAAAGATGATTCGTGTGTTTTTTCTTTCTCACTTACGTAGTATCGCAAAACCACTTACATTAGTATTACAAAACACTTCATAATTAATACGTGACTCATCCTTAAGTTGATCGATCTATCCTTTAATTCGTATTGGATTCTCTCTAGTTGAGTTAAATAAAATATATATGCAATTGGTTATATTGATAGTCAAATTAATAATTTTAAACATCTCTACATGCACGACGATTTTTCAGAATATAGGTATAACAATACTTTCACTTGCAAAGAGCAATATATCTTCATTGCAAACCAACATTGTTACTCCCAATAGCGTCAGTCTACAATGCTCTACACTACTTTTAGTATGACTCATACCACTTATGAGAGCATTTTTGTTGGTGATATTCAATATGGATTTTTAATTATTAGTTTATTATTTGTCTATAGAAAGACACTATATAAAAAAAAGATGAGTGTCTATAATCTTTATTTTTTTCTATTTTTTTTTAAAGACACCACAACCCCTCCATCATCTTTACCAATCGAAATGTTTAAACGGTTCTACAGTCCACCGTCCGTAAGCACTCAAAATCACTTTCGGCTTGTGTACCTCATCTTCATCCAACAACGTACTGGTAATATGCATGCAACACCGGTTGATGGATTTTAAAAAACAGTTTTGATTAGTATTTTACATACATCACAAAACAAATATTTCGTGTTCCATCCTTACTAACACAATACTAATTTTCTTAATGCATAGTTCTCTTTGAAAGTGTTGCAGAATACAATTATGTCTACTTTGGTAATATAAAAGAAAAATTCCATAAATACTTCATAATTTTATCATAAATCATTAGAATTTAGAAGTATCTTATGTAAAGATAATGTTCTGTTAACCCTTTTTAGTTTTACTACCATTTTTTAGAATTTGAGATATTGCAGATGAGTAATCTGAGTTTCTGTATTTAAACGACTTGAAAGTACACCAAGAAATGATGAAAAAAAAAAAAATATATATATATATATATATATACAGAAAATATTTATTTTTTATGATGATTTATGGGAAATTATATAAAAGAAACTATGAAATGTTAATGTAAATTTATATGTGAAATCAGTCTATAAGAACCTAATAAAGTACAGTAATGTAATAAGTGAATGGCATGGTATGATATTGTGAGATGTAATAACATTTTATATGAAGAGTAGTTTCTAATTTGTGCATCTTAACTAATGTTTCTCAATATTTATTTTTATTGAATATATATATATATATATATTTACTATGATTGTTTTGTACAATAGTATTACATGAGTAAAATGATTTAACATGATTTGCCCTACATTTTAAAGTTTGTATATATAAATTTCCTTACAAATTTCTCATTTTAATACAATTTGCAAAATGGTACTAGTTTAATTTAAAAAACAGCTTTCATTCTAACATACTAGAGATTTAAAACAATGATCTCTGTTACTTACTCCCTTTGTTTCCAAAAATTTGATATCTAGGACTTTTTTACATAAATTAATAAATAACAAGTACTAATCATAAATACATTATTCTCTCACCAAAAATAGTTATTGAACTATAAAAAATTATATTTTATAAAAATCAAATATTTCTAATTATTACTTTGTGAAGTTTACAAATTATTTAATTATTTTAAAATGTGTAGAAATCGATATTTGTGAAACAAGAGAAAGTCCAAAAAAAAAAAAAATCCTCCTTCTAAGAACAGAGGTAGTATTCTCTTTTATTAATCTCTACAATGTATGGATCTTAATGTAGTTAATAGATTAGATGATCAACATCAACTAGTTGGGATGATTTGAATGTAAGGTTAGGAATTAAAAGGTCTATAGGTCCCATAATTAATTATCCATTAAATCTAATAAAGTAGGCTAAATCAAGAGAAGCTATAATCTATATACTTACATAATTCATATGCACTACATAATAATAATATATTTAGTGTAGTGATTACCATGATATAATACTGTCCAGAGTTTAATTTCATTTTTTTTATCAAGGATGTCTAATTTTATATATAGTCTAGTTTTAGAAAAATTTTGTTTGCAAAATTTCAGTTGAAGGGAATAGTAACTACGTTTAGAGTTTAGACAGTATTACTGTATTAGGTATTGCAAACAGAATCCACAAATCTGATCTTGGTGTTAAACAAGTTTATTCAACTATATATATAAAACAAATTAATGTAAATTGGACAGGTTTGGTCGTTTATCAGAACTAAATAATTCATATATCGAATTCAAAAGAGTTGTCCCTACATTGGGATTCGAGAAAAAAAATAATACTTATATGTTTGAACTTTGAACATATAATACACACATAAAATATAGCTACACATCTAGCTTAGCTGGATGAACAGAAGATCTACTATGTTTGGTATTAATATAAAAAAGTTTAAAAAATTGCTAGCATCTGTCTAGTGTGTCTACCCCAAGGGAGCATTATATATGTCCAATAGTAATTACCTTCCTTCCTCTTTTTCTTTCCTTCAATTTTCACTTCCACTTAACTTGTTAGTTGGGATATACACAAACATGTCTACCTACACAAATTTTATTACAGTTTTTACATACTTTATAAGATATTGGTAAATTCGGTTATAACTACATTTCATATTTTATTTCAACCCCTTTCTTTAAAACGAATTAAATGTGATTTTTGTGTATATAATAATACTTGCATTCGATTTATCATATAGTTGGGTAAAATATATTTTGAATAACGAACAAAACAGCTGAAAACTCAGAATATGAAGTATCATTTCTCAAATTTACTCCGTTTTTTATTTCCTTTTTCTTTTGTTGAATTAAAAGTTCAACTTTGTTCTTTCTTGCTAGACAACAAGAGGATAAACTACTCTCCAATATCGGGATTTTATTATTTCAAAGGAATTGTGAAATAAGAACAAAAAATATTATGGACGTACGTGGTATATTGTTATGTCTGTTATATTTCTTTGCATGTCTTTTTGGTTTTACTTTTACGTATAACTCTTTTTTTTTACTTCAGTCAGATTATATAACTCAAACTATACATTCATATTAGATTATCTCTTTAAAGAATATTTGATCTCCCGAACCTATCTTATAAGAAATTATATATGGGTGGTTAGAAACATACTAAACCGTTTTCATTAATCTACATATATAACCTTATGGGATATACAATCCCTTCTAACATGTTGTAGTATAGTTTACAATACCTATTACAGTAATTATCTCATCAAGTTAACTCTTTAAACTCTCTATGTGCTCAGCGGCTGTATCATCTTTATATCCAATTGTCGCAAACTACTTAGCAACATGATTTTCGTAGATATTGGCCGCTGATTTTTTTACATATATCTTTTACTTCACCATAACTAAACATATTTTATGATACTGTTATATTCTATGAATTTTATTTATGGAAAAATGTAAATATATATCTACATCCGTTAAAATGGGTAAATCAATTTAATTCGTTAGGTTGACTTATTGGTAAAAGAATGTAGACTTTACCATATACAGACTTTTCGGAGAGACAGCAGCATACAACATGCCTTCTGTATATACATATATACAGAACAATTTAGTATATACGTCACATGGAATTATAAATATATATAAATAGAGCCAGGCTCGACTAATCATGCATCACCGACTCAGCCACCTTCCCTCTCTCTCTTCCCTCTCTCTCTCATCGGGATCAAGAAAAGTGAAAAAGGATGAGAATGACAAGAGATGGAAAAGAACAAGAATACAAGAAAGGTTTATGGACAGTGGAAGAAGACAAGATTCTCATGGACTATGTCCGAACTCACGGCCAAGGCCACTGGAACCGCATCGCCAAGAAAACTGGTCTTTTACTCTCTCTCTCTCTCTCTCTCTCTCTCTTTCTCGCTTCTTCTATCTTGTTTCTTGATGCAAGAAAAGAAAAGTACTAAAGATCGAATTTGAAACTGTTGGATGATAACTAGGGCTCAAGAGATGTGGGAAGAGCTGTAGGTTGAGATGGATGAACTACTTAAGCCCTACCGTAAACAGAGGCAATTTCACTGACCAAGAAGAAGATCTCATCATCAGACTCCACAAGCTCCTCGGCAACAGGTTCCTTTTCTTTTCTTTTTTCTTTTCCTTTTAATCTATATATCCAGGGATTATCTGGCTCTATTAATTTCTTTTATACAATTCAATTAATTATATGTGTGTGAGATCTGTGCTTAATTCACGCTAAATTGTTTAAATGTACAACTACCAAGGTATATATAACATATATCTAATTTATATGTAATATATACTTCGTGTTCGATCCTTAATTCACGGTAATTTCTAAATTGTTTAAATGTTCACATCTTAGCTACGTATATCACTTATATATAACTCATATATGATATATCAGATTGATTCATATACATATCAATTAGGTTATATAATATAAGTGTACCTTATTAATCTATTTACACAGACGTCCACAATCATATGATGGTTATTCAAATTTGTATAGTCGAAAGAAACGGATCGTAAATTTGAATCAAAATCTTATATCTGTCCTTTGGTTTTTCGGCCATTAATTTATATATAGCTAGGTTTTTATTCAAAAAAATATGTTTCTCGAACTTTTACAATGACTCATAATTGTAGCCATTTATGGATCATCTGCATATAGATACCTGTCTTATGTAACATCTACAACATATAAACACATGATCTTGCTACATGTATTACACACATGCTCTATTTTAGGACCATAGGCATTAACTCCACCTCGGTATAGAAATTACTCCGATTTACAAAATTGCTTGTTTCAAAAGTTTTGCCACATATTTTAGAAAACATTCGAAATCCTCATATGCAATATTATAAGTATCTATTTACTTTTTGTTATTATTGAAGAAGTGTAACCACAAATAAACATAATAATTGATACCGTACTTTTTAAAATATTTAGATGGTCGTTGATAGCTAAAAGAGTCCCGGGAAGAACAGACAACCAAGTAAAGAATTACTGGAACACTCATCTCAGCAAGAAACTTGGTCTGGGAGACCATTTATCTGGGGCCAAACCGGCTTGCGATGCAGAGTCGCCACCATCTTTGGCCCTCATAACCACAACTTCTTCTAATCATCAAGAGATCGCCGGCGAAAAAGTTTCAACTGTAAGACTCGACACTTTAATTGACGAGTCTAAACTCAAGCCAAAACCAAAACCGGTCCACTCATTACCAACTGACGTAGAAGTTGCAACGACGGTTCCCAATCTATTCGACACTTTTTGGGTTCTTGAAGATGACTTCGAGCTCAGTTCACTCACTATGATGGATTTTACTAATGGGTATTGCCTCTGAATATCTTATATGATTAGCTTATAAGAAGTAATTAATCATCGATTATTAGATTATAATGAACAAGAATAAGAATATGAATACAACCGATTTTTTTTTCTCTATATTTGCTTGTAGCTTTTGTACTTTTTTTCTTTTTGTTGTTTTTTTTTTTTTTTGGTAGGACCTTTTTGTTGTTGTTAAAAGTAAGGATGATCAGTTGATAAGCAAGTTATAGAAACTTATTTGGTTATTTCCCTAATGTAACCAAATTAAATCCCTTATTAGTTTAATTTTATGTGTCTATATTGTGTACTTCATTCATACATATTTTGGTATAGAACAAAAAATAATACTATTATTTAATCAAAATACAAATAAAATTGAAGTGGGTAACTAGTGGATTGTTAGGAAGCTGTGAAATTTATCTCTTGGGTTTTTCTTTTTCCAATTTGGGATACTCCACAAAAATTCAATCCCAACTTTTAGAATGGAAAATACAGACTACCTTTTTTTTTGCTTTAAAATATGATATATACTCGGACATTTTGTAATATATTTGGTAGAACTAAATTTATATAAAGTTTATAATATACGAAAAGAAAATCTAAAATGATAAAAGGAGAGTATAATATAATCTTTGCTTGTGCTTTCCACCAAAAACAAAATATATAATCTTTGCTTGCACAAGGAGTCGAAATTTTGACATTTTAAGTCAGCAATTACGGTCAACAAAGATAAAGGCACTCCCATCGGTAGTGTTTTCCATTGAGTATAAAATAATAATAATAATAATAAATAAAAAGAACGAGAGATAAGATTAAATCTTCAGATAGAATGTCTCTACATAGACATTTAGAGGCACCGATGAGAAAAAAAGTTTACAACTGTTTTATTCTAGTGGTGTTAGACAATAAATTTAATTAAATAATAAATAATATATATATTAAAAAAAAAATTTGAAACCCTTCAAAACAAAGATGACCATAATAATGCTATAATAGTACAGCTGTTACAACCTTGATTCTACACATCACGGCTTGAAAGATTTTTAAAGGAGAATGAGGTCTTGTCAGGTTAGGCTCTTGTGTCTCTTACTTACGTACATTAATTACATAGACAAGTGTTAGAGTTGGCATTGTAATCTGAAATCAGTGACGATTAACCACGAATTTAATAAATCATACATTCATGATATAAATAAGACCAGACCTCGTACGTTGGAATTTGAAAGTTAGTTGAGGACGCCAAGACTGTTAGAGATTATTTTCCTCGTTGACGTGAATATAAATTGTTCCAACAAAAAAAAGTAAACCAAATCATTAAAACGTATTTATTTCTTGAAACAAATCATAAAAGGTGACTTGGTAGATTTCTTGACCGCGATGGATATCTTGAATTCTCATCTTTTATTTATTAATCGAGGTAGATTTTTTAAAATAGACAGGGTTGTCTATGGTCCATCCATATCCAAAAATTGAGGTAGAGCTTTTAAAATAGGCGGGGTCGTCTATGGTCCATTCATATTCAAAATATTATAGATCGATTATGGACAAGCTCATATACAAATAAAAAATTGACCAAAGAAAAAGTTGTACAGTAAACTAATCAAAGATAAGTACAATTTGTTCTTTGTCAAAAAAAAAAAAAAAAAAAAAAAAAGTACAATTTGTTTTTTTTTTTAATGTTGAAAACAATAAATTACATTTACAATGAAACGGAAAGACTTTTATTTTCCTCTTGGTGTGTGTGTGTGTGTCAACACTCTCCATTCGAAGACCATATCATATATCTAATCTAACATAAGGTTGTTCAAGCTTATCGTCCTCGCCTACATGATCAGTCTCTCTTTTATTTGACAAGTGCATATATATATATATATAATGAACAACGATGGGTTTGATAGGTATTTTAGCCTATCGGCTTGGCCAACCTTTTCTCCACTCCGGCACTCCCTTTCTTAAAATAACAAAAAAAAAAAATGATTTATAAATACATATGGATACTGGATTCTCGTCCTAATCGAATTATGTTATCTCATTCGTAAGGATATAAAACTATATAGCAGTGTACCTTCTGTTAGTGTAATGGACAAGCTCAAGTTAACGAGAAAGTTGTACAAAAACTATCTGTAATAACTTTTTGTGTAATAACTCAACACAGGAATTTTACTGTTAATAACACAGAACTTGATTCAGAGTTGAAAAATGCAGCAGATTCTATGGAACTGAAAGATGATGAATCCCTAAGTTGTTGTACTTCCTTTGTTCCTAATTGATCCCATTTTTAGATTTTTTTCACACATATTAATAAAACATATTAAAACTTGATTATAAATATCTTGTTTTTTTGTAATTTAAAATTTCTATAACTCTAAACCAATAGATGTTTTTATAACATCTTATATTATTTTAAGCTCATATACAAATAAAATTTCTATGTTTTTATAACATCTTATATTATTTTCTTTAATTATTATCGTTTATAATTACTATATTTTCTTTAAAAAGAATTTGCAATTCACAAATGTTATTTGTTTCATAATATATGATGTTTTCATTTTTCTATGCAACTTTTAGATTAATTTAATATTTGATTATTATTTATATTATGTAGTCTTGTTTTATTATTGGTTGAATTTTTAAAAAATAATTATTTTTTAATATGCGTTCTTTTAGATAAAACATTTTATATTTTAAAATGAAGGAAATATATACCGATAAATTAATGTATTTATTGTGGATTGCTTTTTAATTGTAAAACATAAAAAAAAAAAATTGCTTTTGGGAGCCAAACCGTTTTCGACCATTGGTGTCCCAAATTTGGACCCTGATGTTCTTGTCGCCAATGTAATCGTATTGTGACCGGTACTCAATGCCAATCGTCAAATGTGATACAGGTTCGAACTCATCAACTGCGATAAAAGGCTTGATTTTCCAACATTGGAATCGCCTAACATCACAACTTTGAAAAATATATATTCTTTCTGCCATACTTCTCCGAGGAACGGAAATAAAAAATTAGTCATTAACTTAGATTGCGACAGGTGTCAAGCCTATCGATAAAATATTAACACGTCAAAAATTTTAGAAAAGAAAACTAACAATTTTAAAATGTGTCAAGTTATAAATTTAAGATGTTGACACGTGTCAATTTATCGATTTGAGATTACGAAACATGTAAAAAAAAAATCTATTTTATGTTATATATTCTTAAAATATTATATAAAAGATTGTGACATATGTCATGATTTAACTTATAATTTTATATTATTTATTTCAGTTTCATTTTTCAATTATAAATTCATGATGATTTAAAATAAAATTCTATATGTTTTTTCTTTTAATTTCAGTTTCAATTAAGGATATGTATAATCAATACAGTTTGTTTATTCCTTCTTTTACATATTTTAGTTTCACTAAGTTATATTATATTTAGATTTTAATTATATTATTTAGTTTAGTTTGATTTTTAATCAGAAATCCATGATGGTTTAAAAGAAATTTTCTAAAAAGAGAAGCATTATTAAAAAAACTTGTTTTTTTTAGTAATGAAAAATAAACTTGTATTTGATGATATCTAATGCTATTGTAAATTAGTGTAAAACTAATAGATAAATATTTTTTAGTAATCAATTAAGAACATCGTAAGATTAGCTTTAACTAAAATATTTGAGATATATCTAAAAAATCTACAAAAAAAAATCCAACTCCTTTGCAAATAAAGAAGAAAAAAAATTATTATTATATAAAGCTTGGTTTCAAAGTTAGCAATTACAGAATTTTGACACGTATCAATTGTATTGATAAGAAATCAACAAATATCAATTCTAAATTTACTACTCCCTCTGTTTCACAAAAAGTGTCATTCTGTACTTTTTTATTTGTTTCACAAAGAGTGTAACTTTACATTTTCAATGTGACTTTTTACATCAAATTTCTTATTTTACCCTTAACGCTATTTCTATTAAACTTATATAATTAACTAGTCATTAAATAAGGATATATTTGTATAATTCTAGTTTTTCTTAATTTGTGTGCACTGTATCAAAATATCTTATCAATACAATTGATACGTGTCAAAATTTTGTTAATTGCTAACTATCAAAATGACACTCTTTATAAAATAGAGCGAGTAATATATATGTATATATTAAACTAAAAGTTCTTAACTTATCATAAAAAAAACTCTATATAAAAAATAATCTTAACAAGTTATCAAAAGTATTTAGTTAACAATATAATTCTTTATTGTAGTTTTTAAAATTTCACTTATATATTATTCTTTCAATACCAAAAAAATTAACACGAATTTTGTTGGGAAACTCTATTTCCCTTTCCGGTAGAGTCTTGTTTTAATTTTTCAGTAGAAAAATAAAAATTATAAGACTTTTCAAATATTTTTTTTTTTGAATTTATAAAACAAAATTTTATTAATGGGCCTTTCCAATTAAAATTGGGCAAAGCCTGTTTAGCTTGTATTTTTTACTTAGTTCCGTTCGGTTCGTTTAGGTTTTGATTATTTAGATTTACGGTGTCTCTCCCCCATGCAGTAATAAACTAATTCGTTATTGTTTCACTAATGGAAATTAACTAATTAAGCATTACTATTTTACAGTAAAGAAAAACCCAACGACATGTTGCTTGAAAGGTAGATATGATTTTCTCTTGTCTTCGTTCTTCTTCGCTTTGTTTCTCAGATAAACCTTCTCATGTGCACAAACCTTCTCCTTCTTCTTCGTAGACTCGTCTCTGTTTCTTGAATTCGAATTCAAGAGCTTAAGAGATTGTTTCCCTTCACTATAACTTCTCTTCAACAAATCACTAATCCTCCACGACGTCGACGATGATGCTCCCGTCGAGCTGCTCTTTCTCCAACCTCTCTTTAGCGATTTCTCACTCGAGGTTCATGAACCTCTTCTTCATCTGACGAAGATGATGATGATGAATACGACTGATCTTCGTGGAGGAATAAATCTCTCAGCTGAGTTGTAACCGTCGCCATTGGCAGCATTGGCGACTCGTCTTTACCGATGAGGTTCTGATTGAAAACAGGAAATTCAAACTCATCATCGTTGTGTTCATCCGAAAATTCGAGTCGAACTCGCTCGATGGTCTCAGCGGTTCGGTCGTTGGTGGTGTAACTGTTAAAGCTAAGGCAAAACGAAGCCGTGTAATCATGTTCTTTCTCCATGCTTGTCTCTCTAATGGTGTTTTTGTATCTTTCGGTGTATATATATACGTGAAATATTATTGGCTAATAAAAATGGCAATTCAGATAAAATTAAGGAATTTAACAAAAAAAAACAAAAAGATTAATTAAAGAAATGGTAATGTATCATTGTATCAATAGTTTAGGTGGAGTTTTATATTTTTCTTTTTTTCTGATTGATTAATTGACAATGAGATGTTACCTGATTCTTTTGTATTGGATGTATTAATTACGCGTAACACATATAATTATTCCTAATAAGGACGAACATGCTGTAAGACTGAGTCCTTAATAATTAAGATGCAAATAAAATTGTTCAACAAAAAGAGGCAAAAGCTTTCAAAAACAAAATTAGCTAATGCCAAATTTAAAATAAAATAATTGATACAAAATCCTTATCATCAATCATATTCTTTTATAAAATCGAATGTAAAAATAATTCAATCAAGAAAAACGTTTAGGCAACTTGTATAACCTTTTTGTAAAAAAATTAGGAGAAAATCTATATAATAATAACAATCCGAATAAATGCGACCAACAGTTGTGTTTTTTCAATCGTACATTTTGGATATTTTCTGAAAAGTCATGATGGATCATTAAAACGGTTATTTATGAAAAGTTACAACTGTTCACTGTAAAGTTGTGTTGATTGGAACATTCATATCTTTTGAAATCTATATATATTTGTCTGTTTGAAATGTTTTCATTTTTTTGCCATGACACAAATTCAACTAAAATTTCAATTTCAACGGTTTATACATTTTTCTAAATATTTTCTAGCATGCATTCTTTTAACAAAAGATTTTTGGAATGATGAATCTAATTTACATCTTTTAGTTAATTTTAAATATAAAAGTTTAATGAAAATACTTAAGAGTGTTTTTCCAAGAGTTAGATGGATTACATAGTGAGTTTTTAGATTTGACTTTTCAATATGCTAAAAAAGATGCTTTCATATATAAAAATTTAATGAAAATACCTATATATAATAGCAATCCGAATAAATGCCACCAAAAGTTGTGTTTTTCAATCGTACTTTTTGGATAATTTTCCAAAAAAATCTGTAGAAAATTTGAATTGTGTGTTTTACAAGAAGTTGTGATTGTTCATTGTAACGGTTCTTTGTAAAGTTGCAACTGTTCATTGTAGAGTTGTGTCTATTTGAATATTCATATCTTTTGAAATCTATATATATTTGTCTGTTTGAACTGTTTTCATTTTTTTTTGCCATGACACCAAATAATATAAAATTTCAATCTCAATGGTTTTTACACATTTCTAAATTATTCTCTAGCATTCATTATTTTAAAAGTAAAGAGATTCCTCCAATTCTTGATTTCACAAAAGATTTTTGGAATGATAAATATAATTTACAACTTTTAGTTAATTTTATACCTAGAGTCTTTTTCCAAGAGTTAGATGGATTATATAATGAGCTTTTGGATTTGACTTTTGAATATGGTAATAAAGATGTCTTTTATTTAAAATCAGTTTATATGAGTTTGTAGGTATAATCAAGTGCAGACACAACAGTTGCGATTTTTCGTAGCACCTTTTCGTAAAAAAATGTTTTTTTTTGTTTTTTTTTTAATTCAAACGGTTGTATCTGTTCATTGTAGAGTTGTGTCTTTTCACTATATTTTATTTATATTTTTTCATCAAAACTTTTCGTTCTAATAGGTGTGTCTATTTAAATAGTCATGCTTTTGAACTCTCTTCATATTTGTCTCTTCATCACTAACTAACAAGTTCGTTGAAACAAATTTTTCATTTTATGTTGAATCTAGATAATTGAATATATTCTATAATCTAGCTAAAATTTTAGAAATGATTATAGCAATAGAGAAAAATACAATTTAATATTGAATTTACAGTTGTGTCTATTTATCTTAACTTTCCGTTTAAAAAATATAATAACAATCTGAATAAATGAGAACAACAGTTACGACTTTTCGTAGTACTTTTTTGTAAAAAAAATTCGTTTTATTTGTTCTTTTTAAAAAACTCAAACAGTTGTATTTGTTCATTGTAGAGTTGTGTCTTTTCACTATATTTTATTTATATTTTTTCACCATAATTTTTCGTTCTAATAGGTGTGTCTATTTAAATAGTCATATCTTTTGAACTCTCTATATATTTGTCTCTTCATCAATAACTTACAGATCATTGTTCGTTGAAACAAATTTTTCATTTTATGTTAAATCTAAATAATTTGAATATTAATATCTAATATTTAACGTTATTCTATAATCTAACTAAAATTTTAGAAATGATTATAGTAATATAGAAATTTAATGAAACTTAATATAGAATTTACAGTTGAGTCTATTAAACGTAACTTTTCGTTAAAACAATTTCAATATTTAAAATTTATTTTATTTTGTTCTTAAGAGTTATGTATTTTAATTTTAATTTTTTTGTTGATACTTTTTCACTCATTGTTAAATAAATTTTTAATTATAGTTTTTTCATAGAAAATTACATTACTCATTATAACCATTAGTTTAATATTTTCACTTTTCAGTAAGGATCACTTTTTCATAATGATTTTTTTTTTTTTTAATTTTAGCTCTTTACCATAATTCTTTACCATAATACTTTAAACAATATGTTTTGCAAAATTGCATCTATTCTACATAATATTTTCTTTTATATATTTTGATGATTGTGTTTTTAGTAACAGTTTATGTATTCAAACTATTCTATTACATTCAAATAATTCCATAACGTATAATTTTAAATTTTAAATTTAATTGTTTTTTTCTAAAAAATTTCTCCCCCAACATCACACAGGGGAGAGGAGGGGTCTGAGTCCTAGTTAAACTAAAAATAAAATTGAGAATATAGCCATCAAACAAAATGTTGTTCGATAAAGATATAAATATCGTTCGTTAGGAAACATCAGATAAAATAATGCATACGTAATTGCTGACGAATGAACAAGAAGCAGGACTACATTTGTATTGTACTCCAACGATTATTGTTCCTCTGGAAAACGAAGGTTTGATTGCTTCAGTTTCTTAATGTTACAGCATTTATTTATTTGCTCTCCTCCCAACAACACAGAGTAGGCTTATTAAAATCAAATAGATATTATGTGTATTGTGATACTATCTAATCTATTTTATATACTTACTAGTAGTAATAATTGGTTGCCTTGACAAATCTTAAGGCCGAAGGTAAAGACAATTTTTGTATGTATCGATCACAAAATCAAATCAAACTAATCAATAGAACAATTCATAATAGACTAATAGTCATTCTATATCTCTAACAACTCTTTAATCTTAAATTTAATTGTTACTTACAGAGTAATCTTTTTCAATAAGTAGTATTAAATCATGTTATAAAAGATTATGCATTATCTAAACTATACTAGTAGTTACCAAAAGAAAAAAACATAGTTACCGACCTCTTAAGTTAGGGATGTTTAAATTTTTTTTTATGTGGGTGACACAGTGGTATTAAATATATGGCTAAGGACGTCAACTCGCATATGTTTGGTTTCATTGTTTCACTGTTTTTTGGGCATTGGCTCGTATAACTCATATATAGGCATGATCAGGTAACAATAACGCAAAGTTAACGTCAAAGTGGTAGTGTATATGTCGACAAAAAAATTGAAAAGAAGTAGTAGTAGTGTGGTTTTTGTAAGTGTATGTGAGCAAGCTCAAGTTGAAGATGAAGTTCAGGAAGCTGTATAAAATATGTCTGCACAAAGTTCTATCTCGGCACATGCATCTGATGTATGCTCAAACCTTTGTCCTACAAAAGAGCATTAGAACCCTGTTGATTTTGTCTATCTGTCTCGGTTTTGAAGATTTATGAAGATATATTTAAGGTACGTTTTGGGATATTACTTGAAGGTAAAGCACGAAGAAAAAAGAAGCTTGAAGATATTTAGAAGATTTAGTGGGATTAGGAAATATTCGTTTAACAAAGAATAAAGTTAAATGGAATATTTCTTCTTGATTTTAGGAAAGTTGATAGTCTTGGGAAAGACACGAAATCCCTATATTAATATAGAGGGTATAGGACTTAGAAACTTATCTCTTTAGAACGTGAAAAAAGAGGAAAAACCTTGTAAGCCTTTTGGCATCTTTGGGGGAAAATGGTGAGGGTTTTTGTTTCCAAGTAAGAGTCCTGGGTGTAGATCAGTGTTGTTGATCTTAAGGATCTTTTAGTAGGTTGGGAATAGATTGGAAACAAGTTAAGAAAAAATCTTAGGTTTGTGTAAGTCCAATATTGAGCACTAACTGTAATTGTGCTCAAAAAGTATTACCAACAAAGTTTGAGGACGTAGGCATTTGCTGAACCTCGTTAAAATTTTTGTGTCTCTTTCTACACTGACAGTTTTAGATTATAAAGCCCAATATTATAAACACTAGAGACAATTATTATGTGCTTAATTAGCTATTAGTTCCCAAGGGTTTCAAATGGGTTGTCTACGTCCATTTTAGACCTATCCAATACTGCAATATTGAACATTTTGATTGCGGATAAATGGCCATGTTCATTGACAACAATATCAATTAACAACAATGTTCAAATGGGATGTCCATTAGTCAAATAGAATAAACTTTTACGTTTACATAAATGTAGTTCTACGATTTTGACGAAAAACACGGTTTTATGTGAAAACATTTTCAATGTTAAAACAAAATTTTGTAGTTTTGGCAGTAAAATCTAGTTTTGCGATTTAGACGAGAACATGGTTTTGACATAAAACATGGTTTTGTGAAAACTCATTTTTAGTGATAAAACGCAATTTTCGGTTTTGACAAAAACTCAGTTTTGCGGAAAAATAAGTTTACCAATCTCTTCAAAATCTCATTTGATTTTATTCGAAATGAGTGGATAAGATTGATTGGTGCGATCATTTTTCAGTTATCTTCTAATAAGTTTAACCAATGTTCATATTTTTAAATCTGTTTTGTCCGTCGGAGAAGATAAAAAAATAATCATTTAGCTTGAAAGAGAAGATCAAAATCCATTAAGCTTTTCAAGTATTTTTGGTCAAGCGATGGTTTGGATGTTTTCAAAATCCAAACACTTGCTTAATTAATGGATTTTGATCTTTTGTAATATGATCATTTTTCAGTTAACAAAACGACAATTGCCTAAAACTATTGCATGCTAGCCCAGTGTAGTAGGGTTTATTACTACAGTATCCCAAACTCAAGAGAGTGATATACCAAAGCCCAGTGTAGTAGGGTTTACCGATTTAGTTTCAAATTTTGTAAACTTGAAAAAGTCTACACAAAAAAACAAAAAGGAACATCGATCTAACTCTCTAACCTATGACAAAATTCATAAGTATCATCATCTTCTCAAAATAGTTTTCTTTTTGTTTTGCAGAAACCATAAATATCCTAAAACCTGCAGAAGTCTCCTGAAAATTCTCAACCAACAAAATAAAAACATAATAGCATAATCCTAAGAAGATCTCATCTCTCTTACTTTCTCACTTTCTCCAACAAATTTACTATCTCACCTTCAAATTTCACTCTCACTTCTTCAGTCATTCCTCCTTCACATCCGTCAAGTAACATTCTCATCTCGTCCATCTTTTTCTTCAGATATTCCACCTCCACTGTCGTCTCTCCAACTTCAGCTTCAGTTTTCTTCTCCTCTGTTCTCTCATTAGGATACTTGAGCCTGAATTTAACGGTCGAACTAGTAGTAAACGGGCATTTCTCTTGTGAGGATTCAAAAGCTTTTTCTCCATCAGGTACATCCAAGAAGGCAACACGGGCAGACGAGATGTTCTCCAACATATCAGTTCTTTCTTTGTCCAATGTCCCAAACCTCTCATATATTTCAATCAGTTCTTCCTTTTTAGGCAAACTCGAACCAGGACCAAATGTAACATATAGCTCAGCTCCTGCAAATCCCTTTTCAGTTTCTTTCTTTTTAGACTTTCCTTCTCTTTTCTTCTTCTTCTTCTTCTTATTCTTCTTCTTCTTCTCAGGTTTCACAGTCTCACTCTGGGTTTCTTCTTCGTCATGTTTAGGCTTCTTGCGTTTTCTCTCTTTCTTGGTTGGCTCACTCGATTCTTTCTGGGTATCCTTTTCTTCAACCGCTTCCACTTGCTTCTTTGATTCAGACTTCTTACGTTTTCTCTCTTTTTTAGTTAAGCCATTTGCCTCTTTCCGAATTTCTCCTTCTCCATCTGCTTGCTCCTTTGATTCAGACTTCTTACGTTTTCTCTCTTTCTTTGTTGACTCACTTGACTCTTTCCCGGTTTCTTCTCCTTCATCATCTTGCTTCTTTGTTTTAGACTTCTTATGTCTTCGCTCTTTCTTCATTGTCCCATTCTTGTCTGTCTCATGCTCTTCTTTCCGAGTTTCCTTAACCTCCTCTGCTGGCTGCTTCACTTTACGCTTCTTATCTTTTTTCTCTTTCCCCTTAGTCTCGGGATTGGGCATCTCATTCAGGTGATCTTTTTCTTTATCTGAACTATCATAACCCCCTAAAATCTTGTGAATGGCTCCATCATGATATGTGAAGCTTCTATAGATGGTCATGAATTCTCTTACCATGTCTCTTGAGCTACTGTCTTTTGGATATTGTGTACCAAGAGCTGATACACGAATTAGATCTTGCATTTCCTTTGGTGTAGCTCCCAACCTCAGAAAATCGACAGCGTTACTTAGTTCCTCTGACAGTTCTTCGCGACCTAACCCATTATCAAATGAAGGTTCACATGGTAAATCCAACTCATCTTCTTCCACTGCCATGATGCTGTCATTAGCATCGGTTATTTGCTCTCCTACTTGGCTCTGACTTGAAATGTTAGAAGATTCAGATACAACCTGACTCTTTTTACTCCTTTTGCGTGAAAAATCCGACAAGAAATCAGGCGAAAGGTACTTGCTCTTCTTCCTCTCCCTCTTTAATGATTGTGTGGCGGTCTCGCCACTTGCATCATTCTTTTCAATACTGGAAGCATCAAACCTGACCTTTTTTCGCAGTGAAGCCAACGGAGTTGAATCAATATCTATATCCATATTCGAAGCCTCGTTTTTCTCTGTCTCTTCTCTGTTTCCACTCCCATCATCATCATCCACAGCCCTTTTCTTTCTCTTACTTGAAGTTTCGCTTTTGCTACCTTCTTCCACTTGCTTCTGACTAGCATTTTCAATTGTAGAAACTTCACTCTTTCTTCTCCTCGGTATAGTGGTGGTAACATTTTCAAGCTCACCATTAACTTCATCAAAGCGTTTTGTTTTTTTCCTACCCGACTTAACATTTGACTTTACATCTCCATTCACTAGTTCTGTCTCAAATCTCACCTTAGCAGAAGACTCATTCTCCATAATATCAGCAATGCTTTTCTCCTTCCTTCTGTGGAGCAGCCTATGATCAGGAAACCCGGAACACTTCTCTAACGATCCTTGAAGAGACGACTCTTCAGGATCCAAAGCTTCTGCTTCCTCTACGCTAGAACGTTTAGCACGCAATTCTAACCCATCATCAACATTCTCGTCTTCTTCTTCTTCTTCTTCTTCTTCTTCTTCTTCTTCTTCTTCTTCTTCTTCTTCATCATCACTGTTGTTTTTGTCTTCAAGTCCTGGAACTGACTGAGGCTCATGATACTCAGGCAAACCATATCCTCTTCCAGACCGATAAAACGCAGATACCTTCCTTTTCAATATCTCCAGCTCAAGCAACCCACCAAAGCTAACCGTCTCTGCAGAGAATTTAACATCTTTAAGAATCTCTCCATGTTTCCCAACCAGCAAAGACGAAATCATTTCCCGTCTCAAATCGCGCACCAAAACCCCTTCCTTAATCCCGGCATTGTTAGCCGCACGGCTATCAAACTTATCCTTCCCCTCAGCACAATCACACACCAGCAAACGCTCAACGTGTCTCCCCATCTCTCCAACCGCCTCTTCCACCGCAACGAGGAAACTCCTCGAATTACTCACCTTCGAACACTCTTTAAAACTCTCCGCAAACGGTTTCAACTGGGACGCACCGCACCAAGCAAACGTCCCGTCACCGAAATACGCCACAAGCAATTTCCCCTTCTGCTTAATCTTCAATGCCAAATCAGAAGCATCAGATGGATCGTAAATCTGACCAGGCCACCATGGATGATTCTTGATTTTGCCCCACACAAAATCTCCAACACAGTACCCATGCTCTTCTTCTTGCTCTTCCTCTTCCTCTTCTTCTTCTTCATCATCATCACCACCACCATCTTCTTCTTCTTTCATATCTTCCTTCAATTTCAGCAACGAAGAAACACCATTCATAACACAATCTTCAACAACAACACCAGATTCGTTCAAATTCTTCTCAGCCTCAACAACGTTTACCTTCTCCTTCTCACCCTCACCCTCTCCGTTTACAGAAACCCTAACACCGTTCTCTTGAACAACAACAACAACACCATCATCCTTTAGCGTATCCTCACCTGAATCGTGTTCCTTAGCCGATTCAATCTCCGAAGCACAACTAGCTTTAGGTTTCTCCTCTTCTCCGATTCCCAAAACAACTTCCATTTCCATTTTTTCCCCCTAACTTCCTCGCCGACTGTAGATTTAAAAAAAAAAAAGAAAAAAAAAAAAAATTCAGAAAACGACAAAAAAATCAAACCTAACTAGTAGTCAATTTACGCATAAACACCAACGATTTCTCCAAAAAAAAAACACCAAAAGCATAAATTAGGTTAAAAATCTTATAAAAATTATCTGTCAAAATTAAATCTGATTTACCTAGTTTTTGAGCTCCGAGAGAAACGAAAACTACGACGTTCGAGCGAATCTTCAAAAAGAAAAGCAAAAAAAAAAAAAAAAGTCTAGTAACAACAAACAGAGAGGTAGATAGAGAGACTCAGAGGAGCTCTCTGGATTTGGGATTTCTGAGAGAGAGAGGGGAGGAAGATGAAGAGGTATCGTTGAAAGTGAAACGCGGCTGCGAAAAAAAAAAGTTTTAGCTTTTCGGAGAAATTAAAGGGTACTTTCGTAATTAATGTCTTTTTTTTTTTACCTCAAGAATAAAGACAACGTTTTTAAAAAAAATTTCCCAAAATAAGCCTGTGGTCACTTTCACGACTATACCAGACCAACCTTCGAGAGTAGAGAACTGTAACTTTACTCGCTTTCTCTGTGTGATACTTATGTTATCAAGAGTCTTACGTGGCGGCAATCGGAGAAGAGAGTGAGTAGCAAACGGATATAGAGGCGAGTTGAGGTGAAAGATTTGAGAGCCGCGTCAGAAGCTTTAGATGATCGACAGCTGTAATATGTGGTGCTTCGACGGCTTATTTATAGTTGCAGTAGTAAAAGAGCAGTGAGATTTTTCAAGTGGTCTATGAAACGACACTTATATTTGCCGTTTTCTCAAAGAAAATATTGTTTTAATTTTTATGGATATACTCGGTCCGCTAAGTCTTTCGGGATCTGAATGGTAACCACAGTCAGAGCGGACAAATACATTTGTGGATCGGACCATTCTTTTTTAAGTGTTGATAACGAACCGCTGCATTCCAACTCTATTTTCAGATAAAAGCGGTCCGTAATTGGTTCGCTGCGGTTTTGTCTTTGTTTCTTTTGGACCGCACCACTGCGGAGTAAAATTAATGAAGGGTAAATAAAAAACGGTTTAATCTACAGATATATTTATTCATCCCAACCGCTGACAACCATTCACACCCTTAGTATCTCTTAATTTTGTTTCGTTTTAGTAAAAATGACTAGTATAAAAAATTTAGTGCTTATTGTTGATTAGTCATTTTTCTTTTATCAATCATTGATCCGTTTAAGAGAATCTACCAATTAAAAGGACCTAGACCATAGGTCCTACGGTATTTTTATTTTATTATTAAGTAGACCATGCTTTTTAGTCAATAATTTTTTTCTTCATTGCATTCGAATAATTAACTCTTTATAGAAGTCTTGGTTATATATATATGTATTACTACGAGGTTTTCCTTATGAGTCAGTGTATTCGAATTTGGATTGTATTTACTGGAGAGGAATTTCTCCTTCAGGAGATCCAGATTATCTTCATCAGTTATCCTGGAAATTATGGTTGCTTTGCAAAAATAGGAATAAGAAGGTTTTTCAAGGCACACAGCTGGAACCAGTTGATGTAATTAATCAGGTTGTATGTGCAAAATTATTATGGAAGAGGTGCAGTTTCGGGTAGAGGCTTTTTCTGGTCACTAAAATCCATTGATCTCTCTGGTTCCTAGAGTGAGCTAGGGTCAGGGTCCCCATTGTCAAATACACGGATCTTGGAAAGTTTTTGAGTCTAATTCAGGTTTGTGTTTGTGGTGTTGTAATGGTGAAACTCATACTTTATTGTTTGGAGCTCAATGTCCAAGACGAATTCCTTCCCTGTTTCATTCGGAGTTGGAAGGCCTGCTTTGGGCCATGGAGAGTATTCTTGCCACATGATTCATCTGCCAGAACTTTGAGACGGATAGTGCGGAACTAATCGTGATGATTCAAACCCCTAAAGACTGCCCTGCCTTCTCTACTCCTCTAGACAATTTTCACAAGCTTGAGGCTTCCTTTCCTTTCTTCTCCTTATCCAAGATTTCTCGCTCCTCGAATCTGAAGGCGGACTGTCTAACTCGGTCGTCCAAATTGTTAATTTCTGAAATTTCTTTTGTAAACTCATTTCCTCTTGTTTGGGATACCAATTGTGGAGTCGTATACTAATTAATGTTTGGTTGACAAAAAAAATCAGTTGTAAAGCGCTACAACGGCAATGACGACTGAGTTACGGTATGTTGCAGTTGATTTAAGGAAAATTGCTGAGTTATGATCAAACGGGTGACTTACGATCATAACCCAGCCTGGAGTTACGGATGACTTCATTAAATTTATCTGAGTTATGAGAAAATGGCTGAGTTTCGAGCATAACCCATACGTAATTATGGCTGAGTTTTTATCTAATGGTTGATTTGTCAAAAATTTGGCTGAGTTAATACTTTGACATGGCTGAATTAACTTTCTCCGGTTGGCTGAGTTATTAACTACGCTTACTTATGGGATGTCGTTACAGCTAATTTACGGTTAAGTGTCATAATATAGCCGTAATGAGCTGAATTAACAAAAAACTCGGCCATTATACAGTTGACTTATTAGCGAAAGATTAATTACCAGAGTAGCATGCAATTATGACTGACTTATTAAACGATATGACTGAGTTAAAGATTTTCCGTTGAGTTACGACATTAAACGGCTGAATTTGGCAGCCATTTTTTTGTTTTTTAAATATTGTAATAGCACTCAAGTTGCGACTGAGTTATAGTTTTGTTTGATTGGTGGTTTAATTAGGCTGATTTACATGTTCCTTTGGTGGCTTACTTGACACCTCATCAATTTAAAAATGATGTCGGATGCATCATTCCATGTCATCATCGTAAAAGGAAATACGAAACGTCTTTTTTCTACTCGTCTTTTTCTTCACCTTGTTCAAAAAATATTTACATGTTCTTCACCTTGTTCTTCACATCAACAGAGATATCCAGAACTTTATTTTTGAACATCCAATTCGTTATCGTCTTCCTCATTCTTCTTCATTTTTGTTCATCCTGCTCTGATATATGATGGATGTTCAAGTAATTGTTGTTTCCAGTAATTGGTTAAAGAAACAAAAAATATGTAATTAACACCAACAATAGAGGGTGTACAATTGTGCAGATTGATGCGTAAACAACGCACGACAAGCTTGTGATGTCGGTTCTCGATGACTACGGATTGAACGCGTTGAGCCATCAGCTAATGCTGAACTACATGATCTCGAACAAGGCTATGAAACATATGTCGTAAGATACTCGACCAGTTTATGTCTCCACTGATCGACAGTTGCAATGTTTTCTAAGCATGTGGAAAATCGATCATCTATGTCTTTGTGTGGAGTTTTCAGCGAAAAAGTCTAGCGAAATTAGTTAGAAGAACAAATCTCGAAGAAGGATGAAACAACCAATCAATTCTGACTCACGGATATAGTTCTCTTTCATGCCTTCAAGAGAAGGCTTAATTAGTCATTTTCTAATATACACGTATTATTTATTTCTTTTTTTCACTATGATGCTATATATTTAATATTTTTTTTTCAAAATGGCTAATTTTGCAAAAAGGTTACCTTTAAAAGAAAACAAAATAATAGTCTTAAAGTTAAATTTGCCTTAAATTTTTGTTTTGTCGGCTTTATAAAAATAAATGCTGGCAATAAAATAAAAGACAAAAAATAATTAATGTTAACAAAAGTAAATATGATAAAAAAAAATCTCAGTCAAACTATGCCTTTATGAATAGTCACACCAATCAGACCCACAACTTAATTTGTCCTTGTAAAAAACTACGATCACAATCTATGAAAGATTCTTTCACAACTTTGCAATCTCCGCTTGGATCCAACTCTCTTCTTATTCTTTCACAACTTTGCAATCTCCGCTTGGATCCAACTCTCTTCCTCTATATATATGGAATAACATTTCATTGAGAAAATTTGGAGGCTAAACAATCATGGAAAGACGTGATTTAGATTCTTCGATTTCTAAAAAAACGACGGATAGATTCTACGATAACAAAAAATATCCCAAACCTTATGGGCGAGGGTAGTTCTAAGGTCGGCGAATCTATCTGTACGACAAACAAATTTGCTGATAGTACAGTTTACAGATTGTACTTCAAAGGTTTGGTGAGTGATAAAATGACGACATATAATGAAAAGATGGTATTTGCTGCTATTGGCGTTGCGATTTGCGATGATGTGGATAATTTGCTGTATGAAATGAAGGAATCTGTTGACGCCACCAAGATTCTCAGCCGAGTAGAGATTCTAGGAGCGATTTGTGGCATAAATCACACAATTCAATTGGGGATAAAAAATGTGGTGATTTATTGTGATGACCATCGAATTTACCAATTGGTAAGTGTTTCTTTTCTCTGTTATTTTTATTGGTTAGTTTAAGAATTAATTAGGTTAAAATAGTCTGAATGGTAGCTATTGTTTGCTTTTTTTTTTTTTTGTTTAAATCTTGCTTTAGAGATATATTGTTTGAATAAACTTCATGAATTGATCTACCATATGTTTCAATACTTGTCTGATTTGATAGCATGGGCAGAGGTATTTGGAGAGGAGAGGTCAATTGACCCTTTTATTTATTATAATATCATATTCTCGTTTACCAATTTTTTTTTTGGTACAACTAACTTTCCTACCACTAACTTAGGTTTAGTAATTGCATTTGGAGAGATTGGTAGAGTTTATATATAGTTCCAAACAATTTGATTGTAAATGAGAACTAGAATAAACTAAATTATTGGCTTTGGTTTCTAATTATTTTCACTGCAGATAAATGGTAGAGGGGATCCTTCTACGCAAATGATGGAGGATCTCGTTGGAGAATTCATACACTATAAAGAGAAACTGGCTTCAAGTGAGATTGTCTTAGTTGCACCAAATGATGTTAAGTTTGCTTATAGACTTGCAAGAGATGTGATAGCTTCTCAAATCAACAGCAACACTGATGTGGAGGCAACACAGGGAGTAGTAACTTGTCCCATTTGTTATGACGATGCTGACGACCACATGTTATTTACTAACAACTGTGGTCACCGTCACTGCTTTACCTGTGTGAAAAGGTATGTGGAAGTGAAGCTGCTCAGCGGAGTCTTTCCAACATGCCTTGAGCATGGATGCATGTCTAAGCTCACCCTTGGAAGCTGGCTCATGCTTTTCAAACCAAAGCTGAAGGGGCTGTGGAAACAAAGGATGAAAGAAGACTTGATTCCCGCTGTAGAAAGAATCTGTTGCCCATACCCAAGCTGCTCAACGGTGATGTCCAGAGCCAATCTTGTTCCCATTCAAGGCCACCCGTTCAATGTCCGTGCTTGTGTTAAATGCTCTGGACTCTTTTGCATTGATTGCAAAGTACCATCTCATTCTGGTTTGTCATGTGCTGATTACAAGAACCTTCCCCGTGAAACTCTTGTTAATGAGATGAAGCTCACGTCTCTAGCAAAGGAGAATATGTGGCGTCAATGTGTCAAGTGCAGGCTCTTTATTGAACGCGTTGGGGGCTGCATACAAATCAAGTGCAAGTATAGATATAAATCAAATCCGATTAATTAGCTACTTCATATATATACACTATTATTTAACAATGTCTTTTTTTTTGTTTTTGTTTTGTAGATGTCATTATGAGTTTTGCTACGATTGTGGGGTCGAATGGATGGATTTTCAACGAGAATGCCCTTCTGGTTGCGTAGATGACTATGATGATTATGATGTTGATGAAGAAGATGATGATAATGATGATGATGATGAAGATGATGATGATGATGATGATGATGGCGATGACGGTGGTGAGCCTGATGACGGAGATGTTGACTTCGAAGAGTTTGCTGTTTACCAAATCTATTAGGCTATTTACCTTGATATGTCAAATGAGCAGAAAGATAAGAGCAACTGGATTTGCTCTGATCATTTCTGAAGTAAACTGAATTGCTCTGTTTTCTTTTTCTTTTGCTATTGGAAGAGGGCAAAGATGATTTTGGTGATGAAAGTATAGATGGAAGGGAGAAGATCTCGAAGAGACAGACCTTTTTTTTTTTTAGTTTTTTAATTATAATAATATATTTAAGTGTTAAAAAAAACACAAGATATCTGGGATCGGCGGATACGGATCTGGAAACTAATTTAATAAATCCGCCGGATACAGATCCATATCTGGATACCTCCGAAAAACCCGGATATCCAGATCCATCTTAGGCCTACTAACCAATTCTGGCTGATTGATTAACCAATGATATTGATACTCTCTGCTTCCATGTCTTAGTGGATCGTTAATCAAGTATTTAGGTGTTGGTAACGGTGGGTAATATTCGTTCGTTTCGGCCCATTATCTCTTTGTAAAATATATATTTTTAAAAAATTAATGATGCAATTTTCTCACAGTTCTAAATTAAAATAATACATTATACTATAGAAGTTCTTTTGCTCCGATGGTTAACCAAGAGTTTATTAATACTTCTTCATTTAGTATGGGGCACGAGCAGTCTAGAGTAAACACATTACACTTATCTTGCGTATCGCACTTGACCTAAGAGTTTTTTTTAACTTTTACAAACTAAAACTTATAAATCAATAATTCCACACTTAACCATCGTTTAAGGCCATGTTCGTGTCCTCAACGTAGCGATAAAATAGAGCTACACCGGAGAATATAACAAACGACGAAGAGAAATTTGACATTGTAAGACATCTCCACTAGAGCAACTCATATGAGTTGCTCATAATTAAACTAATTATATAATTTATATTAAATTAATCAAAGCAATCCACTAACAACTTTAACAAAATCACCCTTCCACTAAAGAACCCCTATCAAGTTGCTTAATCATTAAAACCAAAATGCCATATTACACAATTTGATTCTTTGCTTTATAAGATGAATGAATGAATTGATCATCATCACTCGATGAGGGTTGGTTGAAGAAACTATTCATGGACTAAAGAGTGTTAGTTGAAGTTAACACAATTCATATAGCACCTAAAGATCTATTTTTACAAGATTGCATAAACTGAACTATCCAAGAACAAATCAATAAGCAAAGATCCAACACTACCATTTACACACAAAACACATGAGTAATCAAAACCGTTTCATTGATGAAAATTTTCAAGAAATTGAATCAGCATCTGAAATTGATGCCAAACCCATGCTTGTCATGAGCTGATGAGCACACCCAGGTTTCAACTGCAAATACGAACATCTCTTTCCCAATTTCCGAATCCTCTGTCTTTTAAGCTTCTTGCTCACGCTCCTTGGTACAAGCTCATCATCAAGATCATTATAATCATCTTCATCATCAGTATTATACACAATTTTACTGCAAAATGTTTTTTTCATACCTTACACTTAGCTTCAAAGTGGACGAGAACAGAAGATGTATTGAGTCAAAGACACCTATAACAAGAAGAATCAGTTTGATGTTTTACCTTTTTGGTTATGAATCTTCTTCATTTTTCAAACCCATATCATATCTCCAGTCTGCACAAAATAGAGAAATTAGAAGAAGCTTTCTTAATATATTTTCTTTTAAGTCTAAATTATAAAAAACAGCCTAATGTGGTAGCGATTTGCTGCAGGGCATCGACTAAGCACAGAAGCAAAACATCATCATATATCAATACAGATGACTTGTGCAAGATCATCATCATCATCATGTGAAAGGTCTAAATAAGAGTCATCAAATATGTATGATTGCTTCAAAAAATATATATAGAATTGTTAAAGAAACTGCCTTTTACTTGACACAAGATCATCATCATCATCATGTGAAAGGTCTAAATAAAAGTCAGATACTGAGACATGACAAGTTTCTTTGCTCAAGGAAACTCAATGGTCAAAGGGAATTCAAAATCAAAATCATGATGGTTCAGTAAACGCAAATGGAACTAATCACCCAATCAACTAATCAAGATTATATAATTCTCCTATAGATTCTGGTCTCGACTACTTCAACTATAAAGAAACAAGAGCAGCAATGTGAACCAAATGGTAAAGAGAAGCCGTTTGCCACACCTGAAATAAATAAATAAAAACCTTAACATTATTAGACAAATTCAACAACAAATGCAAAAACCCAGAGAGCTAAATGTCAAAAAAGTAATCAAATTTTCGAACAATCAACACAATGTTGAACCATCCAAACAAACTTAAGCTCCATGACAATAGAGAACTCCGACACTCAAACAGACCAATAGCTATCAAGTTCTCCAAGATAACCAACACAACGATCAAAGTACTAATCTTCAAAACTCACAACATTAAAAGTATCTATACACAAACAACAAAGCAATCCATCTCAACCCACAAGATAACATGCATTCACTCAAGATAACAGAGCCGCCAAATCTGTATCAATGTTCAGGTCAATCTTAACCGCGTGTTCCATCAAACATGGTGATTCTTGTTAACAGAGAGCAGCTACCTCAAAAAATACAATGAGATCACAAGTGTAAATCAACTAAGATCAAGTCGAACACCAATCCTTGAGCTAATCGGAGCCAAGATCGAAACAATTTCCAATAGTTTGACGGATATAAATCCAACCAAAATCAAATCCGAATAGTAATCGAGATCCAACACAAGAGCAAGTAGTAGATCCGAGGGTTTATTTACCTTAAATCAGAGGAGAAGATCGAGAGATCGAGGAAGAAACAAGAACCAAGACGATGAGGATCTGTCTTGCTCTCTCTCTCCGAACTCTCTCTTTCTTGTCACTGGAAAGTACAACGGCCGATGAAGAGCTGAAGACGACGAAACAACTCAAAGAGGGGAAAGTGTAAAATTGGTGTCAAAAATCAATCGATTCAAGGGAAGAGAGTCGTTGTTTCCGTCAAGAGAGTCGCAAAAAACAGAAGAAAACGGGAAGAACAAAATTTATCTTTTCTATTTTCTCATTACCCAACCAGAGCTTGACACGTATGAGTTTTCTGGGTTGCTTCCGGATTGCTTCCGGGTTGCTTCTGATTCCTCCTGCAGCAACGGTTCTATGTTAAATAGCATTATTTTAAAAGTTTTTGATTTATTTTTGAACCACAAAAATACTGAGCAACCCATTGAGCAACACCAGTGGAGATGCTCTAATGTTATATAACTGTCGATATATAGTGCTCTTGAATTCATTTTGACGATGCCATAAGGAAACAAACAGGCCCTAAAAGAAAGCTTAATAAACTTGAACCCAACTTTGGGTATACCATCAATCAATCTCAAAAGTCCAAGACCCAAGGTTACGTGATTGACGGACCATTACAGTGAAAATAGAAGAGACAATATAAATAAGTAGATGAAACTCAAATCCATGCACGTTTTCTATAATACCTAATTGTAAGTTGTGCTGCACGACCCACCATGTCATGTTTTCATTTATGATTCACATGGGAGATTCACATTTTTCACACGAAAAACATGTGGGCAAAAAACTAAAAGGATACGCAACCTAATTCAATAAATTTTATGTTTTAGAGTACTTGCATCTAATGCCTATATCTATAAATTACGATTGAAGATGTGTCAAAACAAATATGATTTGAGCGTATGTTCTAGATTCAGTTAGAATATGTACGCAATACAATCTAAACACTATATAATAAACAACTTTGGTCATGAGGTGAATGCTATACAACCGAAACACTATAAGCAACTTGGTCCTGAGGTGATCTATTCTCTTTGGACGTGAAATCTTACATCAACGGTTTGTCATCTTATAAGTTTTTTTTTATTTGTCAATATGGAAATATGGATTGAGATGAGATCCAAGTCTCTTTGGTGTGAATCGTGTGATGAAAACATATGATCACCATAAAACCAATGCATCTACTCTTAGTTCCATTTCTACTCATCCAAATCTTGATTGTGTAACTTAAATTATGGAGTATATCTTTTCATTTGGACCAGTTCAGAAAGATATGATTTCAATAAACAGGTAAAAGAAGAAGAGCGAAACCATATTGCAATAGCAAACTTGATTTATACTCAGTTAAGATGATAATCTCCACGACTCCACTACGTCATATGTGAAATTATTTGTGTATATGCAAACCTAACATTTGATATGGATTATATTTAGTTTGATATATACATATATTTGGTTATATATGTATGCAAGTATTAATGGCAATTTGGACAAAAGGCTTCATTGTATAAAGCAAAAAGTTTGGTAAACCTTAAATACTTATGCCGTCTTACTATAGTGAACTCACTCCCTTACCGAACTTCTTGTCGTCCACGAATAATATCCTTGTCGGTCCGATTATTCTTTTTTTCATAATCAGATTTATTTTGGATTAAAAATTTTAAGTCAATCATCCTGAATATGATCTCGTCATGCTAAAACTCAAGTTAGTCTAGACGTTAACTGGTATAGCATTCTAATATACTAACAGAAAATTTAGCCACTTTGTTTATTCTACATCAACAGTATCTTTGGATCGATTATTATAAACAGTTGTTTCATTCATAGAGCCTTACTCTATAATGGAAATTTCTTAGAAATATTTGAGTTTTTGAAAGTTCGGTTCAAAGAGTTAGGCTAACGTCGGGTTCTACATGTTGCACAGAATTGAATACAATGGAAATAAGGGTAATAAGAAGTGGCGCAAGTGTATAGCTGTGATGCATGTTCTATGACTATATATATGTTGGATTAGGTTATGCATGTTGATAAATGTCATCATGTGTGCCATGTGCTTTCATTCATCCACATGTACATGTATATCCACCCAATAAATCGGTATCAAAGTCGGGTCTACGTTTTTTAGAAATTCAAATATTGTAAAAAACGTTTGATGTACTCTTAAATTATCTTACCCTGATTTCGTTTCCATTTAACTGTTTAAATAGCTTATTTATGTAAGTTTTAAAAATTAAATAAATATATAAGTGACGAAGAGATATATCTCCTTTAAGTCGTTGCAATAGAAATAACTCCATTTTTTTCTCTATACTATGTAACATAACTGTTTGTAATAGAAATAACTCCATTTTAAGTCGTTGCAATAGAAATACAGAACTCCATTTTATCTCCATATGTAACATAACTGTTTGTATTAGTTTTGTCGTTGTATCGTTAGTCGTTTTAAAACATACATAATGCATATTATTGAAAAGATAGATAAGGTCAGAAATTATTATTTCCCATAACTTTCTTCTAACAGAAGTACTATAAATAGAGTTATTCGGTAACATAAGTACGTACACAATGAACTCCCGATTAGATCCCATTTCTTACCCAAAAACAAAAAAAAAAACAAAAAAAAACATATTCAACACACTTACTTAAACAAAAAAACACACATACATTAAAAAAGATAATCGTATGTTGACACAAACATAATATAAATTGAAGGGTGTTCTTGTACATCAACAATAAAGCACTGACCAATTATTTTCAAAATACGTATATATATGATCCATTTCCGTAGTTTTATTTAATTTAGGTATAACCTCGAATGGATACCATAAAAGTCTCCAACCTGATCTTGAGTACCTACCTCTAAACGATATGAGACAAACCCATATAGTACTCTCATATCTGTTTTACCTTTATATTAAGCATATCAGGCCAAGAAATAACCGATCGACGTTTATTTACTCGTATAGTTGTATATAAAATATTTATATCCCTCTTTGGACCGCAATTTAAATAACTTATTAATTAATTACCATTATATAAATGCATGGGCCAAAGATCATCGACGCTCCAATAGTTTTGTTCGGATTGATCAACTGATAATGGTATCATGGTCGAATCCGATTCAGGCACATAAGTGTTGTAACTAAGCTGATGATCAATATTGTTGGCATGTTGAGAATACATATCCATGGGTTCTTGAGTATCATTCAAGACTTGGCCTGTGCTTGTGGCATGATGGTTTATGATCTCAGAGCTTTGTGATCCAGCGGTCGTCGTTTCTCCGTTCTTGATGATGTATTTCTGGATCTTGGTCCTCCAAAAATTCTTGATCTCGTTGTCGGTTCTTCCTGGTAAATGCTTTGCAATCTTCGACCACCTAATCATAATCAATAATGATTTATCATCAATAATTTAATAATTATGTATTTGTGTTAAAACTTACCAAATTATTAAATTTAGGTTTATCTTGGGCGGCCAACTAAAACCCAATTGGCAATAAGTGGAAAGATCCTAACCCGTTATATATTATTTAAATTCCTTCACACCTCATGCTTAGGCATGACCATCTGAAGTGTGGGCATATGTGGGAACAACATCTACGAGGTAGTCCAACAATTTCTGATACTATACTAAATTTAGGTTTTACTGTGGGCTTCCAACTCAAAACCAATTGGCAATGAATGGAGAAGCTCTAAAACCTATATATATATATATTATTTAAATCCCTTCACATATTTCCGACGTGGGATATTTTCCACTAACACAAATGATTATATTAAGGTTAGATCTAAGTTGTGGCTGCAAGGAAACAGCTACATACGTTGACCAAAATAAGGTTTGCATTGAGACTTTTAAAGCTTCCATATCAGAACAACATTAGCCAAATATTGCTACTGTTACATATGCATGGTACGGTGTGAATGAGTTTTTTTTTTTAAAACAAAATTGAGAGCTAGACCCGAACATTCAGTATTTAAATCAAAATTTCAATCATAAGACGATATCTATGAAATATCTAACTTTCGGTATACATCACTTTTATGCGCGTGTATATACGATTCCCTATCAATAAGTATTTTCGTGTGGAAAAAAAAGATGTATATAAATTTGGTACTTGTCTTTGTACATGGTCGTATAAAAGAATTAATCATAACAACTAGTACGTGGAAGAATTGGCACGAGGTTTAATACTAGTGGTGAAGAAATTTCGACACGTGTGGAAAACTCAAACAAATGGTTGAAAAGAATTGTAAGTTTTGTTATACCCACCAATATGTTTCGCCTCTTCACCTAATGTCTTGCTTTGATGTCTTTTTAAAGATCCTTTCAGTCTTTAGCCTCAAGAATATATAAAACCGATTCAAAGTTCGAAAAATTAGCTTTGCTTCTCTCGTTTTATACATATATATAACCTTATATATTATTAAGTTTTGAGTTTTATATATGTATATTGAGGTATATATATGAACAAATTACTAACCTATTTCCCCATTTGGAATGAAGTTCCATGATGGTGAGCTGTTCTTCTGCTGTGATATTTCCCCGTCGCACATCTGGTCGGAGGTAGTTCAGCCACCGGAGCCGGCAACTTTTTCCGGTGCGTTTTAGGCCTATATTTACATAAATTATAATTACAATCAATTACCAAGAAATAGACTATCGATTGTGTGCATGCATGTGTGTATATATATATATATATATCGTACATATATGTACTACTTAGGTAAAATATATCATTTTTTTTGTCATTTTCTATTAGTGTGTTTCAGCTATTTAATATAATTAATAGTATTATTCGGATTTTTAAACCATAATATCAGCTTTACTGGACTGCAGTAAAAATTCTAACCAGACAGATTAGGTCAGGTCTAACAAACGTTGATATTAAGTGTTTTATATCGAATTATTTAGGATAATTTTGTTTATATACATCGAGAGTGTGAGAAGAAATTAAGGTCAAAACTTTAAAACCCTAGCAAGATAAAACTAAAGAGTTCCAATCAAACAAGGTCTGTCGATCTATGGAAGACAATATTTTTCTCCACAGCCAAAAAAATAATTTCTAAATTAAGTTCATACATATAACAGAGATTTTAAAGTGGTTGTTCAGAAAAAAAAAAGTGATGATTAGTTCCCGTCAAAGACCACGTCTTTAGAGAATTCAATTGATTCATTCAATTTAAGATCCGGATTCAAAACTTTATTTTCTTATTGAGTTTGCTTATAAGTGTACAAATTTGGGAAACTTACTAAAATTAATATTATCCTTGAATTTCAAATAGTTTGAGATAGATTTTTGCTTACATGTTTTTTAAAATATATGAACGAAAATTCCCTTTGTTCAAAAACAAAAAAAAAAATAAAATAAAATATGAACGAAAATTCCCAATTCATATATATATATTAGAGGATGTCACAAACTTATATAATCCTATGGAAACATATTTTAGAGATTGAAATATAAAATCTTCGCATGTGAAGCTCAAAACCCTAGTTCATCAACACACACATACACACATGCATAACTAACAAATATTGGTGATCAATTGTAATTTATATAAGAATTTGACCTGCAGATTTGGCGAGAGAGTTCCAAACACCTTCACCATGATTGGCGATACAATTGATGAGAATCAAATCTTCTTCCATGGTCCATGGCCCTTTTCTCACATCTGCATCTCCTGATCCCGACCCACCAGTACCACCTACTCTTTTCTCCATATCTATGAAGTTACTCTTAATAACTCTACTATATAATTGATAGAGATGAAGATAATTTCTAGAAAGAGAAATAGAAAAGGAGAGTTCTGAAAGTCTGGGAGAGAGTTGATATTTTGAGGTAATATAGTGGTGGGCTAGCCACTGCTTTTATAGAGAGAGGGTTTCTAAATTTAAGGCGTTGTTACTTTTAAGTCCAAATTAAAATCTTAAATGACTTTAGATATAGTACTAATTAGCCACATTTCTTGTCGTTTTTTTATTTTATTTTACAGAAATTGTAATATCACATGGGAAGATATATAGCCTCACGACCTAATTATGATAGTGTATGATCATATTGTATGATATCTATCAATATCTCTTCACCCTACATGCACATATATGCATGTATATATGTATATAATGATTTTTGCATATGTATATATAATATTCAATTTCATTTTTCGATGTACAAGTACAATCCAAATAAACCAATATTGTGAATCGAACTCAAATACTTAATCCGGACATCGGACCATATCTAATAGCACAGTTTAAAAATAATTTGTTTTATTTATGAGTATCACAATCCTAGCCAAACGGTAAAAAACAAAAAAAAATTTATCTAAAACCATTTTTTCTTGATAACTGATGATCTATTTGATAACTGAGAAGTGATTGTATGTCAGTGGTACTTCCTTCTTACAGATGAGTGTAGGCCTGGGCATAAAAACCGTATCCAAATACCCAATTTGGAACCCGATCCAAAAAACCGGGTTCGGGTTGGGTACGGGTTTGCCTATAAAACCCTATTGGGTTTTATTTTCTAATACCCGTGGGTTCGGGTTACAGTCAGGTAATATCCAGTACCCGTTTGGTACCCATTAAACCCGAACATATAAACATATTTATAATATTTATCATTAATATAATGCAATTACCCCAAAATTATGATTATAATTTTGAATATTTCATTTAGTTTTATACCTAAATATCAAAAATAATCAAAATATCTCAAATATTTTGTTATGTAAGTCAAAATTTAACTAAATTTATTTAAATTTAATTATATTTTTTCGGGTACCTGGTAGTTCGGGTACTAATCGGGTTCTAAAATTTGTAATCCAAACTGACCCGAACCCGATAGTACCCAAACCGAACCGAACCCATATATCTAAAAATACCCAATGGATTCTATTTTTCTAAACCCGTTTACCCGAACCCGAATGGGTAATACCCGAACCTGAACGGGTTACCCGAATGCCCGGCCCTAGATGAGTGTCAGAGGTCTTGAGTTCAAGTCTCTCTGCCACCACGGTGGTACTTAGCTTCTCCAAATAAAAACTTCTCCATACGAGTAGGGGCAAGCGGTGTACACTAATCCATAGGTCCAAGTCGGAGGTGAAGTTTTTCCTGGATATGGGGCTGCTTTGCGGTGGGACTA
Source organism: Camelina sativa (assembly GCF_000633955.1). Classification (NCBI taxonomy): domain Eukaryota; kingdom Viridiplantae; phylum Streptophyta; class Magnoliopsida; order Brassicales; family Brassicaceae; genus Camelina; species Camelina sativa. Next base: position 27,247,483 of record NC_025695.1, read on the forward strand.
GTCACTATAAAAAGTTTACCCTAACAGTTTTACCAAGCGTCGATAGCTCAATGGGTAAAGACTCTCTGGCAAAGTCTAGAGGTCGCCAGTTCAAGAACGGCGTTTGGGAGGGGACCATATAAAATGCTTTGGTACCTGGCATGAGGGGCTGTACGGGCCTAGGCCCGAAACCTCTTAGTAATTCAAAAAAAAAAAATTCCCAAACTAACAAAATTATACCAACCCCTCTATAACATATTCGATTTTTATTTGGATACCATCATATATATATATATATACTGAAAATCTTAAAGAAAAAAAACGAATAACCTAAAACCAAATTGAACACGCTAGATCCTAATGTACACCTCATTTTAAGTGCATTTACTCGCATAGTTATGGTTTATAAATTACTGAGTCTTTTATATAACTGTACAGTTTTTTTTGTTGAAACAAAAGTTAAATAATATATAGTTTATGAATAAGAATATGAATCAATACAATAAAACTTGAATGTTTCTCTCCAGAGCATGACACATTAGTATTGTGAAACATTCTAGATATGACACATCAATTAAAACAGGTAACCAATGAAAACATTTTAATTAATACAGCTCATCATTCTATTCCAATAATAACCATTCACTAACCTATCAAATTAAAACATTAATACATATCAGCTTTTTTTGTCTAGATGGACACATATTTGTTCTCTTGGATGATTCGATTTCTTCTTCTTTCTAATTAGCTTTCACCGTTGGTTCTGATCTAATCGGTACAAAGAGAGCCATGAGATCACCAACATTGCGGATTCAACGTTATTTTCGCTGGTGTAACGAAAAGGTTTGTGTGATCTTGTGAAAAACACTTGTATCGCCGACTTCGTTCAACAAGGAGGGAGAGAGAGAGTTGGTGTTGAACCCTATCATCACCGCAAGAAGGAGAGAGGAGAAGAGAGGTAGCCATGAGACAGAGTATGGGAGAGCAAGAAAGATCGTATAAAAAATAGAGAAAAAGGAAGAAGAAAAGATGGTGCCAAGAGATGGAGGTGGGAAGCGGCGAACCAGATGACAATCAACGGAGAAGAATACCTTGCGGAGTGGTGGATCTGGTAGTCATTACTATGACAGGCCACAGTGGTGGTGGTGGAAGAGAAAAGACATAATAGATAGGAGCTGGAGAAGAGAAGAACGAGAAAGAGGAATAAGAAAATAAAGCAGTTTGGAGAGGTACCTTTGGAGGCTCATCAGCGCCGGATGTGACATCAGATTAGAAAGTAAAAAACACCTCCGTGATCACCATCAAGCCATAGCTCGTAGCAACTGATAGAAGTCCGATCAGAGTTATATTCAAGAAGTTCTATGGGTTGCTTCCTACGCAAAAAAATATTGGAACTGTCCAAACCAGAAGCCCTAGAAATCAGATTCGAGGTTGTCTCCTTGGAACAGTGTTTTGTAATCCAAAACTTACCCGATCGAGCTGAGATTTGGTGGGGAGCTTCAGGGTACTACTGGCTACAGATTCAACGGTGGGATTGTGATTTTAACGGTTAGTTGTGGTTTTTCACTGGTGTGTTTTGAGACATTTGTATAGAGTAAATAGTAACATTTTAATGTTTGGTTTGACAAATGAGGTTGGATGGAGCTGAAGCTTTTTATGAGTGTTCTTGAATATTGGGTCTCACATGGGAAAGAAGAAATGAGTTTCAACATTTAAGTGGCAAAGGAGGAGGATAATTCTCGAGATAATGAAACACAAGAAGTTATGAAAGATGAGGATGTGTCTGAACCAAAGAAATTGAGATAGATGCTGAGATAAAAAAAAAAAAAAAAAAAAAAAA
>NC_025695.1:27250099-27267586 GCF_000633955.1 Camelina sativa
AAAGTATATATCTTTGTTTTGGAAGAAGAGATGTTAGAGTTTTACAAATACTAAACTGCAAACTAAAAGACCACAAGAGTAAAATACATATCTTTGTTCGAAATGCTTCACGATGGAGCAAGAATAATGAAGATGTTTCTTTGATGAAGAGATTGAAATTAGGAACCAATATGTGAAACATTTTTCTTCTTTTTTATTTACTCGTAGTTTTAATGCTACATAAGCATAACTATGATGTGATTTTGAATATGGGACAGAGGTGGATATTGAAATATTTTTTGGTTTTGGGTTTGAGCCGGATTATGTTTCAGAGAATTTCATTACGAGATTTATTTGGTATGTTTTGGCCTTTTGCGATCCTAGAATTTTTTATTATTTAAATATTATATTTTTTTTAATGTTGACAAATCATGTTGTTAAGACAAATAAAAAATAAAAAATGATAATCAGTCAACACACGGTTTGATTTTTTATTATTATTATTGCAAATTACTTATAAAAATTATCTTTAAAATAATTAAATAAAAACAAAATAAAAAATAATCCAATACATAAGGGAATGAATTTTTTCAAACTCAGGAGCCGCAGATTTTGATATGATACTTTTCGGTACTTGGGGATTATCGAATTAAGGTTAGTTTTTATGTCCACTCTTTTTTCTAGCGCTAACGTAAAAGACAGGGCAAATGAGAGTTGTCTTCAACTCTTCAAGTAGACTATGTAGATACTTAGGATGTAGGATTAGTTTAATTGGAAAAAGATCTAGTTGCTCCGAGATGGAGAAATGAGCGGATGGACTAGAATTCGCACAATTTTTTATGCGTAATGAAGAACATAATAGTGAGAAACTTTTTGATGTCAGTTTAAATCTCTTTCAGTATTGTAGATGTATGTGGGTGTGAGATCGAGAATTCATTCCACTAGCCCATCCTCTTTTACTATATGGAATACATATTCTTTGACCGATTGTCAAATAGTTGAGGCCGTCAACTAAATCATGTTTTTGACATATGGAACATAACATTAGTATTCCTGGCTTGGCAAGATAGCTAATCATGTGAACACATCACATTCATCGAAGTAAAGCATGTATTTCATGATTAAATAAGGCACAAGTGTCTTGTGACATCCAATGGTTGAGCTAAGAAATCAGTTCATCAATGTCAAAAAAAATTTCAAGGGATCAATTGAGTTATTAATTTTTTTATAAGAGCCAATTGTGAAAATGCAGCATTTAAACAAGTGGATGAACTATTTCAAAAGGACAGAGCACTTCTACAAGAACAGAGTATTAAGATATCTATGTCAGCTATTAGTAAGAAAGGATCCAGAAGCAGGAGATTTCACGAAGGCTTAGAAGACACTCAATGCTTCTAGAAGATCAAAGTGCTTCATGTTTACATTAGGAATGTAACCATGAAGAAAGAGGAAAATTTCCTTAACTTTAAAGAAAAAGGAAATTGTCCAATTCCTATTAGAAATAGAATAGGCAGTTTGCTTGTTGTATAGCGTAGTCCTAGTTCCATAAATAGGGTGTGAAGGCTGATTGTAAGCTTCAACACAAACAAGAAAAGTTTACCTAGCCGATAAGTTTTAGCTTATAAATAAAGAAGAGCTAAGAAGAACTTAAAGAGGGTTGTGAGGTTTCTCTAGGGTTCTAAGATTTGGTGAATAGTCTTAGAAAGAGAGCTTTGAGAGATTAGAAAATTGTTTAGAATAAACTTGTAAACAGATTTTCTATTAATCAAAGGAGAGTTCAAAGAAATCTCTATCTTATTGTTTTGATCATTCATAATATATTAGTTCTCACACTTTCAATTGGTATCAGAGCGGCATTTGTTCATAATACTACAAGTGATATTCTGCGGACAAGATGGAGAGCTACGAAGATCTGATCAACAACAATAAGGTTGTGTTGGATGATGGAAACTATGGTTTTTGGAAATCGTGGATAAAATCGATAATAGGAGGAATTGATCGTCTCGCCTGGAAGACTGCCCTAGAACAGTGGGAGGAACCGACAATCAAAGATGTAACAGGGAAACAAATACCAAAAACTGAGGCAGACTGGACGGATGAAGAACAAAAGAGATCAAAGTAAAATTCCAGAGCATTAAGTGCTATTCATTGTAGTGTTTGGCAGAAAGCAGTTTGAATTAATTCAGGGATGTGAAACTACTAAAGAAGCATGGGATATTCTTCAAGTTCATTACGAAGGAACAACGAAAGTGCAGAGCTCAAGGAAAGATATGCTAGCTTCTAGATTCGAGAATCTAAGGATGGTGGACCATAAATCAATTTCAGACTTTAGTTCAAGGATTAGAAGATAGTCAAGAAGTTTCTTAGATGTCTTCCCTCAAGGTTCATGGCATGCAAAACAGCCGTCACTGTATCTCAAAATATTGATAGTCTCAGTTATGTCGAGGTGGTTGGAATGCTACAAGCACAAGAGATGGAGCTTAACGGTGTTAAGAAACCGAAGAGGATATCATTAACAGTTAGTAGAGACGCATCTGATCAAGGAGAGGAAAATGTTGTGAGTTTATTGGTGAGGAGATTTGATCGAGCATTAAAAAAGATAGAACAGGGTCAAGGACAAAGGAAGACCGGTTCATTCAAAAAAACTAGTGAAGACAAGAAAGCTGATATGCAGTGTCATGAATGTAAAGAGTTTGGACATTTTATTCGTGAGTGTCCAACAATCAAGCTACGAGAGGCAAAGTGCACAATTTGCAGAGGCACAGGACATACACATGACGAGTGTGTGAATAATCCTAAAACCAAGAAAGAAAAATCTATGATGAACATTGAGGACGAATCAGATGATAACAGTAGTAGTGATTAAGAGCTCATAAATCTAGTGGCTATGGTGGGAATTATTGAATTTGAGAACGGAGAAGAGGTAATTGACTCAGAATCAGAAGATGAAGAAGTTCTCGATATTTTTCAAAGCTACAAGGAAGTACGAGAGACACTTATTGCTCTAAGAAAGGAAAATCAAGGATTGATCAAAGAAAAGCTTCATCTTGAGACAGTAATTGTATCTTTACAGAATGAGCTGGTGGATGAGAAGAAAATTGCTAAAGACTCGATAGATTTGATAAAGGAAAAGCTAGTCTTATCTGCAAAAGCAGACAAGCTTGAAGAAGAACTATGTAAAGAAAGAAAAAAATCTTCAGAATTGCAGTCTGAATTAGATCAACAACACAGAAAGATTCACATGTTTGCAGGTACAAAGCAACTTGACAAGAGTTTGAGCTATGGAAGAACTGAGAAAACTCATAGAGGTTTAGGTTTTACTGAAAACAGAGGAGTCAAACCACGGTTAACCAAATTTGTATCTGCCAGAGTATGTCATTCTGAGATAGAAACACCTAAAATTGTCTCTAATAAGTCCTTAAGCTGCTATTTTTGTGGAAAAATTGGGCACTACAAACGTTATTGCTACAAAGTTTGGGAAAATGCTTATAGCTTAAAGCGTCAAGGAAGATGCTTTTGGAAAGTTTGGATGAAGAAAGTTGATCTATATCAATAAGGAGCGATGCGAACTATTGGATCAGGATTTAGGTGCAATATGGCCATGATTACAAAAGAACAAGAAGACTCGGATCCTTGGTTCTTCGAAAGCGGGTGCTCAAGACATATGACTGGAACAAAAGGTAACTTACAATATATTAAGAAATTAATAGGTGGTAAAGTAACATTTGGAGATGGGAGTCATACAAGGTAAATGTGCAATACATGATACAGAGCTTCCACAACTTGTGAATGTTTATCTAGTTCAAGGGTTGCAAGCTAATATGATAAGTATTAGTCAACTCTGTGACGAAAGATTGTCAGTTTTATTCACGAAAGTAGATTGCAAAGCACTGGATGAATCAAGCAATATCAAGTTGTATGGTGTGAGATGAGGAAACAATTGTTACATGTGGGATAAACATTCAATCAAATGTTACAGTGCTAAAGGAAGTATTAACCTTCGACATCAACGACTTAGTCATATGAATATAAGGAACCTAACTATTCTTGTGAACAAATAGATAATTCGAGGAGTACCAAAGCTTAAAGGAGAAGACAATATGATTTGTGGACCTTGTAATCAGGAAAAACAAGTCAAGATTCAACAAAAAAGATTCCAGAGGTACAGTCAAAGTCAGTTTTAAATCTGGTTCATATGGATCTGATGGGACCAATGCAGGTTGAAAGCTTAGCAGGGAAGAAATATGTGTTTGTGCTAGTAGATGATTATTCCAGATACACTTATGTTCGCTTTATTCGTGAGAAGTCAGATACAGTTGACAGTTTCAAGATCTTAGCTCTACAGTTGCTTAATGAAAGAGGTGGAATCAAGAAAATACGAAGTGATCATGTTGGAGAAATTCAAAATGAGTCCATGAAGGAATTTTGTGAACAACATGAGATTGCACATCAATTCTCGACACCAAGAACTCCACAACAGAACATAGTGGTAAAAATAAATAACAGAACTCTTCTGGAAATGGCGAGAGCAATGATCCATTGAAACAAGGTTCCTAAGAAAATTTGGGCTGAAGGATTGAACACAACATGCTACATAGCTAACAGAGTCTATGTGCGAAGAGATACAACAAAGACTCCCTATGAATTATGGAAAGGAAAAACACCAAATCTGAGCTACTTTCATGTCTTTGGGTGTAAATGCTACACTTTGAATGACAAGGATTATCTTGGCAAATTTGATTCTAGAAGCGATGAACGCATGTTTCTTGGTTATGCTGATAGTAGTACAACAGACGTACAAGTCTTATTATGGAATCCGTTAATGTGGTTTTTGATGATCACTCTGTATCTATAGGAGATGATGATGATTCAGACAGTGATGCAGAGCAAGTACGTATTACTAAAGCACATAATGAAGATTCTGAATTAGACGCTTCTTTTTTGTTGCCTCTGATCCCGCGTCGGTTCTTAGGGGTTAGATACTTCCTTTGACTCTCTTTCTGCTATATAGCCAGGGCAGTTTCTCTTCTTATGTGATAGTCTAAAGCAGTACGTGCAATGGTTTTTTAGGTTTTTATATTCTAGCGTCACTAGAGCTCAGCTACCATCTAGGAATTCAACAATTGTTTCCTTTCTCCGAGGTTGTAGACCACCATTTATCATGACTTTGAGTTTGAGGGATGAGGTGGTAATCTCCATATCGATGATTTCACCTAAAGCTTCTCTGATTAGTTGTAGAATAGCTGGTTGCCATAAATGTTTTGGTAGTCCTTGAATCTCGATCCAGAAAGGCATTTGCAAAGAGAAAGATTATGAGATGATTGGTTCCCATCTCTGCAAGATTACCATCCATTGTTCATAGTGAGACAAGAGTTCTCAAACAAGGGGTAGCAGGTTGATACTAGGATTTTTGTGTGTCTATCCTAGCAAGTTCAATTAACCTTATGCAGTTGTACTACTTAAGGTGTCAATCCAGTTGGGAAAATTTACTAACAATTAAGATGCAATCAAGAAATCACAAGTCAAGCCAATTCAAAGAGAGTGTTTGTCTAACAGTCCTAGAATAATGACAATACAAAACGGAAATGAGTCACAGAACTAGAAACGAGAATGCATGACAAGAAGCGAAAATGAATAAAAACATAAACGAGTCTAAGCATGAACTAAAAAGCAAGAAACGAAACAGTCTCAGGAATGTAATAAAAATCAGAAAGAAAGAGTTCCTAAGGATGGGAGTAATTGATGTCGGTGGAGTATCCTAGTCTATAGAGTATTTAACATGCCACAAGCAAACCATCCCTAAACAATGAACATCACTTCTTAGCTAATCTAATCTCTTAACAGAAGCTACTCAAACTCAACCACTTCCAAACCTAGCTCTCGCTAGAGAAACATGATCAAACATGGCATGAAAAACAAGTTCATTTACGTCAACAAACATCCTAGACAATTAATCTCTTAGGCTAGGAACGTAAGTCTCTGGCACTAGTTGGTCAGTCATTTCATCGAACACCTTTTGGATGCGGAAATGTCTAAAACCCAGTTCCAATTGATCAGAGAAAAACTAGTATTTCTAACTCTAGTCCAGAAGGGAATCATACAATCAAAGCCTAAACACTCTACATCCTAAGATCCTCCACCTAATCTATCCCATCCTTAAGAACTACCACACTACTCAGATCCGAAAATCATCATCAAGGATGCAAACATAGAAAACATTGAAACAAGCATTATTAGGTAGATAAAAATAAGATGAACGACTTTGTAGAAGGAATACAATGCAAAAACTGAATAATCTCAAAGATATCGGAATACAAAGTCTCAGAACGTATTTGGTGGCTAGGTTAACCTTAAGGAAAAGAAAACAATAAGAGATAAAAGATAAGATGTCTCAGCAAAGACTTAACAAAATGTATATATATTAGTCCAACATGGAAAGCCCTAAAACTTAAAACGACAAGGTAAAGCGTCGGTTCGGTAATCTCCTGAAGCGTGTGAAACCAAACGTCTTTCTTCCTGACATGTGCGATCGAGTCCGTCCGCGTCGAATGGAATGCAATGTCATCATGGCTCGGACGGACGCTGGGGAGCATGGCTCGGACGGACGCGCTGGGGAGCATGGCTCGGATGGACACGCTGGGGAGCATGGCTCGGACGGATCCGCTGGGGAGCATGGCTCGGACGGATGCGCTGGGGAGCATGGCTCGGATGGACGCGCTGGGGAGCATGGCTCGGACGGACGCGCTGGGGAGCATGGCTCGGACGGATGCGCTGGGAAGCATGGCTCAGACGGATGTGCTTCCAACGTCTCCTCAATACCTAAAATACTCCAAAATGCACAATGTATGCAAGGATGATGCAAGAACTACCTAGACATGCAAAATGCAAAGAAAAGACTAGAAAATGATGCAAACCAATGAGTTATCCTAGCTAAATGAATGATAAATATATGTTAAGAAGAGACAAAATATAGACATATCACAGGACTAGGGTTTGGGTTACTCACAGGGTGGTGAGATTTTTAGTAATGGATTAAGACTTAAACATGATTAAACGAGCAGAAAAAACAGGTTGTTAGCGGAGGAGGGGAATAGCCTTACCAAAATTTAGAATTGGAAAGTTGAGGCCGGTGTTTTGTGGAGGGGGAGCTGCCAGAAGAACGTGAGTATCCAGCGATATTGTGCAACATTCAAACGGACCGCGTGATAATACTTCTTTTAGGACGAAAGAGTAGGTGAAATCCGTTTTTTTTTTAAACTCCATGCTTCTTTCGGTTGACCTAGGAACTCGTGCTTGGAAGAAAAAATAACCTCTCTCAGCAAGTGACATTCTCTAACGCATTGTCCNACGCTGGGGAGCATGGCTCGGACGGATCCGCTGGGGAGCATGGCTCGGACGGATGCGCTGGGGAGCATGGCTCGGATGGACGCGCTGGGGAGCATGGCTCGGACGGACGCGCTGGGGAGCATGGCTCGGACGGATGCGCTGGGAAGCATGGCTCAGACGGATGTGCTTCCAACGTCTCCTCAATACCTAAAATACTCCAAAATGCACAATGTATGCAAGGATGATGCAAGAACTACCTAGACATGCAAAATGCAAAGAAAAGACTAGAAAATGATGCAAACCAATGAGTTATCCTAGCTAAATGAATGATAAATATATGTTAAGAAGAGACAAAATATAGACATATCACAGGACTAGGGTTTGGGTTACTCACAGGGTGGTGAGATTTTTAGTAATGGATTAAGACTTAAACATGATTAAACGAGCAGAAAAAACAGGTTGTTAGCGGAGGAGGGGAATAGCCTTACCAAAATTTAGAATTGGAAAGTTGAGGCCGGTGTTTTGTGGAGGGGGAGCTGCCAGAAGAACGTGAGTATCCAGCGATATTGTGCAACATTCAAACGGACCGCGTGATAATACTTCTTTTAGGACGAAAGAGTAGGTGAAATCCGTTTTTTTTTTAAACTCCATGCTTCTTTCGGTTGACCTAGGAACTCGTGCTTGGAAGAAAAAATAACCTCTCTCAGCAAGTGACATTCTCTAACGCATTGTCCTTACAAGCTCTTATGTACTGTTTTTTTACCCAATTGGCGAAGGAATTAGTCAAAAAATATATCTTCTTTTCTACTCTCATTTTGTATCCAAGAGATATAAGCTCCTACGACCTTCTTATTGATATGTATTCACATATACCATATTTTATGTATTGCTTTAGAAAATTATCACAACCCAAACATACTACAAATTTTAAAAATATAAAAGGTACTAAATTAGTACCATTCTATTAACTTAAGAAGATTTTTTTTGTTTTGCTAATCTACGTATCATGAAAATTTTGAAATAAAAATAAGAAAAAACTAAAATTTAATATTTTGGTATTTATTTAAAATTGTTGTATCTGTTTGGTTCATATGAGATAATTTGGTCTGAATTATAAACTGATTTTATATTAAGGTGTGACCCATACAAGATCCAAGTTTTGTATATTGCAAAAGTAAACCAATATATGCACTAGGGTTTCAATATATATAAAAGGAAAGGTAGGATTGAAGAAACATGTATAATGTATGTAGAACAGTAGAAGGCTAAAGCTGCAGAGCGCAGTGCAAGACACAGCACATGGCGCAGGGTTGAGAGCATGCAGTAGTGCGCAAAACCACTTGAAAGGAGCAAAATCTAGGGCTAGGACTGAGGGCGCCGAACATAATCTAGTATAGGTTTAAGTTGCCTCCATGGTACTTTGATGAGAGACAAACAATGGAACTGTTTCCTTGGAGATTCTGGAGGTGTTTAAGTAGTAATACATGGAAGGGAGAGTTGAACCATAGATATAGAGAGAGGAAGAACTTTCTTACATGTCTAGCACGTGTCTGAACATTTCTAACAAAAATATTTACAACACAAATCATCTTATAGACATCAATGCTAAAATTCATAAAGCATATTTAACATTTCAAATCCAAAAAAAAAAATTTACAAAAAGAAAATTTTTACCATTAAAAACTTACTTAAATGTCTAGCACGTGTCTGAAAATTTCGAGAAAAACTTACTTAAATGTCTAGCACGTGTCTGAAAAAAATTCCTAACAAACCATAATGATTTCAAGATTCTCATTTCTTCCAACTCATAAGTAAAAATGACTATTTTATCCTTGAACAATTAATTTGACTATTACTTTAAAAATCCTAAATTATAAGAGTAGCCTAATTGACGAATTTTATTTATTGCATGTAAATATTTTTTGGTTGCATTATAGCTACAAAAAAATACACTTTCAATGAAGTATTTTTTTTACATTTATGTATAGTTTCCGTTCAATGTTTTTTCTTATTATCTCTTTTCGTCCTTTTGTATTTCTGATCTCAACCAAAATATTTCTTGATCTCATATCTAGAACTAATCAACTTTTCGATTGTCTTAAAGTTCGAGTTGGTGTTGAAAATGGGGTTGCCGATGAACATCTATGATTAAATTTCATTAACTCTCACTGATTTCATATTGATGATATATCTTATGAACAAAAAGATCATTTCAAATCTCTTGTTGATAGTTTAACTCTTTCTTCTGGTAATGGATGGGCTCAACCTTCTCCTTTGACTGTTGTTCCTAACATCTATCACCAAAATATTATTTCCATCGATTCCAAACAAAAATTCTGATCATCAAAATCATTTATTTCCCAAATTTCCTTCAACTGAAATGTCCTTAAAATATCCATCTATGGGTAACCCTTCCTACTCAAACACCGATGGTTTTGAGGAATCTCAAAATAACATAACTAGCGACCTAAAATTCCCACTGAAAGAAATTGAAACCTAAAATTATGAATAGGAGAGTCAACCTCCAAATTTTTCGTCTCACTTATCATCATTGTGGGGTTGTTAGGCATATTAGGCCAAAGTGTTACATTTTTTTGAGGGAGATAAATCAAATGGAGAAGGTTTATGATGTGAGATTTCATGTTCCAACATGTTATCATTATGAATTTTAAGGACATACTAAACGTAACTGTTTCAGATGCATTCGAGAATTCAGTCATGAAGGTATAATGTGCAAGAAGATTTGTATTAGGAAAGATGATTTGTGTGGAGATGGTGCAATAGGCTATTGATCTCGTTTTGAAAAGCGGGAAAAATTTTCAAGTGTTTTGACCATGTTTTGACTCAAGTAAGGGGAGAATGATGATGTTCTTGGTGATATTGTTTTGGAGCTATAATTGTTGAGTTCACAACCATTTGTCAAAAAGGGGAGAATGAAGATGTAATTGTTTTTCTGATGCACCTTCTGTGTGACACAAGAAGTTATACAAGATGTTGATGTTTTGTGTATGTGTCTAGTTTCTAGAAAGTTTCTGAAGACAAGACAAGAGATGGTTTGGAGGATGAATCAATTGGAAAAAGGACTATTTTATATTTAATAAAATTGGAGTTTGACAAGGAAAAGAAAAAGAGTAAAAAAGAAAAAAAAACTTTTCTTTATGGAATTTGGAAAATTTCTCTTATGTGATTAGGAAATCATAATGATTATATAAGGAGGTGTAGAGGTAAGAAAGCTAAGGCACAAAGAAAAATCTTAAAGAGCTTTTGGAAAGTTTGTGTGATGAAGTATCACGGTGTAGTGCTTAAAAAGCGTATATTTCAAAAATAATCGAAAACCAACCTACAAATTTACAAAAGAAAAATGTATAGTTGTTATATTATTTTGTATGTGTAATCAAGTGTGTTTGTGCGTTGCCGTTAACGTACTCGTTAGAATTGAAGTCTAGGCTAACGGAAAGTTTTGAAACAACCCGATCCGGTTTTTTACTTAATAAAATAATAACTAGTGATTTCATACTCACTAACAGCCTAACCCAATCAATACAACCAGCGGATAACAACCAATATCATTTATCTAATAATAACTAAATGAATCACAACATTATATCAATGCTAATAATGTAACTAAAGTCATAGAACCAGCAACCTAAGATTCGTTCTAGACAATATTATTCATTTCTATCAACCTAACAGAAGCATAAAACACACAACCGAGCAGCTAGAAAATCCTCCTCTTCATTGCATTGATTCCACCATCACACTTTACCTTTACCTACACCAAAAATAACAATTGAGATGCATGAGTATTATCACAAATACTCAGTAAGGCAATCTCCCATCTATTCGGCTATACACACAAACAATAAGATCTCCACAATCAACAAACAACAAAATAAACCAGGAAACACACCAAAGGAAACAAAGCATCAGCCGCCTGCTGGTGTCAGTTGACACTAGCCACCTCGTGTTGACCGACACCCAACTGGTGTCGACGGATGATGTGTCTGTGTTTTATAGAGTTTAACTATTGTTGTTACATTTGTTTTGAGTCTTTTATTGAGTCAAAGAGTGCTTTTAGAGTCTTTTTAGTCCTTTGTGAATTTTTGTAGGTGTTAGGTAGCTTTGGAGGGAAATTGGACGTTTTAAGATGAAAATATGCATTTGGAGCTAAAAGACGAGTTGAAGTGTCAGAAGTTTGGCCTCATACGAAGAATTTTCCACCGTTAGATCCTTATCAATTTTGGACACAAGCTTCATGAAGATGTCATCGGTTATTTCCATGTGGGTTGTTGAAGATCCAACTGTGCGATCAATAGTTATGAGCAATACGGTGAAGACTGATCAGTCTGCCGAGCAGATGGAACAGACGCAGAAGAAGCATCCATGATCGACCGGTCCAAAAAAGGATTGCTCCGGTACGATCAAACTATTTTGTACTGGTAGATCCTGGGACCAGTCGATCAAACTCTTTTTGGACCGGTCGAATCAAAATCTTTTGATCGCACTAAAGCAATCCTCCATAATCGCACTGTTAGATCAAACTCTTTTTGGACCGGTCAAACAAACTTTTTTTGAACCGGTCGATCAAAATCTTTTGATACTAGCTTGGTGTCGATCGAAACTCACTGCAGAATCCCAAAAATGGAACACGGGTGTTGGTATGCTCATATTGTAATACGCTAATGGTACTAACAGTCTTGCATGTTGTACTACTTTAGGGGTCGACACTACAAGAAATATGCGTATTCTTAACACACGATAAACACTATAATAACGTTTTGATAGCGATTTCGTAAACGCTGTTTTTGTCGGTACCATCTTAGAGGGGTCACAAACAATAGCGTTTTTTTCCTATGCTATTAATTCTTTCTCTATAATAGTACTATGTTATAGTTATATTAAGATTATTAGTAGCGGTTTTTATTTGCTATATTACAATAAATTCTAGCAAAATATTTGTATTATAGTTTTGTCAACTGTAGCTATATTTATTATTGTTATAATATATTTTCAAGGCAGCCAAATTTTGCTTAATATCTATGATTTATTTATATTATTATTTATCTACAGCTTTTGCAAAAAATTCAATATATAAGAAAAACTTTATAAAATGAAATACCGTACATATACATTTTAAACATTTCAACCACAATACACTACATATATTACAAGTCTCAAACCAAGTCTTAACCTAACATTACAAGTGCCAGAATCAACAAAAACATGAACCTAGAGACTTTTCTAGACCTTCAACAACTCCTCAAAGAGGCGAGGTGCAAGCTCTAGCACACGCATGAAATCGCCCTGAAGGGCTGGAGACAAGACTCTTGATTCACGAGTTAGCTGGGCATGTATCAACAACTACGTCTATATATAAAACATAGGAAGTGAGTATTTCAGTTTATTAAATATCTAGGTTACGGTTGCGTTAATTTGAAATTCACCTTCACTACGGCAGGATGCTGTTTCCAAAACTTAGCTTGATCTTGCTTCATGTTCTTCAGATCCAAATTTAGCTCACTCCTAACACACATAAAGAGCTTCTGCAAAGGTTTATCATCAGTTCTACGAACTAGAATCTCCATAGCTGCCTTGGTGAAAACTTCCATAACTTTGCTAAAGAACAAAGATTTTAAAACATGTCATACAAACAAACAAAAAATCGATTTGCCATGCACCTATAGCATCACTCGGATGTATATGGGTATGAGTGAATATACGTAGGGGCCAAAGAGGGTTTCATTAGATAATAATATGAACTCCACAAATTATTTCTTGGCCTCCGCAGAGTTCATCAATACACAGATGAATCAACAATATGAAAATAGAAGAAACACTATCAGGAGTAAGAGTTGCAACCATAATGAAGAAAAGAAAAAAGGCGAGAACAGAAAGTAATTTGACCTGGATCTGGATTTTTTGTCGGGATGGTATTGAATGGAGAGCCTTCTATATGCTTTCTTAATTTCAAAATCGGTAACTCCAAGTTCCAGTCCAAGAATACTGAATGGGTCAATAACTTGAGTCTGTAGCAGCCAATAAGGTAAATGAGAAAGTGGATACAGAGGGAGAAAAAGACAAGAGAGCAGCAGGTAATGAGATTGAGGAGAATAAATTACCTGCTGCTTTTGCTGTCTAAGTAAAAAACACCATGGAAACCAAAAACAAGAACCCATATAAGAAACACCATGGAAACAAACAAAGTCTTCCTCAGATCCTCACCGGCAAACCATAAATAAACCCAAAGAACTTTATACCTTTATTACTTGGCCGTCAAATCAGATGAGAGTAGAAGAAACACCATGGAAACAAACAAAGTCTTCCTCAGATCCTCACCGGCAAACCATAAATAAACCCAAAGAACTTTATACCTTTATTACTTGGCCGTCAAATCAGATGAGAGTAGAAGAAACACCATGGAAACAAACAAAGTCTTCCTCAGATCCTCACCGGCAAACCATAAATAAACCCAAAGAACTTTATACCTTTATTACTTGGCCGTCAAATCAGATGAGAGTAGAAGAAACACCATGGAAACAAACAAAGTCTTCCTCAGATCCTCACCGGCAAACCATAAATAAACCCAAAGAACTTTATACCTTTATTACTTGGCCGTCAAATCAGATGAGAGTAGAAGAAACACCATGGAAACAAACAAAGTCTTCCTCAGATCCTCACCGGCAAACCATAAATAAACCCAAAGAACTTTATACCTTTATTACTTGGCCGTCAAATCAGATGAGAGTAGAAGAAACACCATGGAAACAAACAAAGTCCTCCTCAAATCCTCACCAGCAAAGACACCAAAACGACACCGGCACCACATCAACGATTCTAATTACCATCATTAGTTTCTTAAATCTGAAGTAACAGCCAAAGTTCAAAATATAAATCCCACATATATCAATCTTAAAATCCAAGTTAAACGCTTCATACCTGTACATAGGGAGTTGGACACAATATACCTGAGCAGCAACGTGATCCCTTTAAGAAAACACAGTGGTAATATCAAGTAACCTTTGATTGATTAAGCCAGATATGAATAGATAAAGAGGAGAGAAAGAAGAACGAAACCAGGAGCTGCAAGGCATTGATGACTGCCTCCATTTGAGAAGAGGCAGCTGCTTTCACGCTAGGCCCGATATCTGGAGAAGTGTCGACTTTTTGATTGTGATTTTTTTGCCTTTAGCGAAGCCTTAACGAGAATCTCTGCGGAAATCGAGCATGGACAAATCGAATTGGAAATCTCGGCTGCCTATCACCATCAGATTGGGAATATAATCGGAATGCTAGATCTTAAAGTCAAATCAACCAAAATTAAATAAAAACCCTAGATCCCCTTTCATAAACTTACTCGGCAAGATTAATAGAAAGAGACGCCTCCGCCATGCCTTGAAGAGTCACGAGATCTTCATCTGTCGCACCGTACCTTTCCCCTCCATCTTCATCTGTCGCACCGTACCTGGTCGATCGTACCCACCCTTTATCACCGTCGTCGACAAGCTCAAACACTTCATCGCAGCTTCAATTCGTTCTCTCTCATCTCACTTATGACTTCTTAGCCAAAATCTTAGCTTCTCGCTACTCTTAACCCTAGGGAGAAAGAAGAAGAAGATGTGAAGGAGATGAAGAAGAGAAGAAGAAGAGAAAATAAGATTTAGATTTTTTTAGGGTTCTCCATGGATTTTGAAAGAGAAATTTTTTTTTTTTCTTTTGTTCTTTTCGAGTCTACAATTTCTAAGTAAAGTGGGGAAAGACTGATTTTTAGTCAATTTTTAGTAAGTGTTGGCGGAAAGAGTGATTTTTGGTTCCCGCTTCTTTATTTTGGGGTGTAGCGTTTTATAAGTGTTATTATATATATTTATTTTAAAATTTTTATCAGCGATAGCATTTGCGAAATCTACGCTATGTTTTTGTGCTATCAATACTTATATTTCTTGTAGTGCGAATCCACAGAGACTCTAGATGCACAAAATAGACTTAATAATCTTTCAATTATGCTAAACAGAAATAATAATTTAAATATCAATACAATAACGTAATTAAAGTTTTAAAAATTAAATAGAATAAAAGTTAGGCCTAGGGAATGATCTCATAAAATTATGGAATATCAAATCAATCAATCAAACAAGATTCAATCAATTAAAAACCGTTCTTGAACTGCAAACTCAATTGTAAAATAAATCAGTTCTCACTACAAATATTATCTAAGTTTAAAACCAGAAAATCCAAATATCTTTGTAAAATTCAAGTTAAAAAGCAGCTTTTGAAAACAAGTTTAGTTTGTTTACAAATTTACAAAATCAAATCTCTTTGTAAAAAGTACTTTTGCTCATCAAAGGTTTTTTTCAGGAATCAATTCTATTCTCATATCAATTATTTTTCCTAGGTTATTAATTCTAGGTGATCAATCAAGAATTAGTATGAAGAGCAACCAAAGATCAAGAACACAAAAAAAATATAAATCCAGAGAAATCAACAGATCTAATAAACCATAAAATCCCTAATGAGAATCTCTAACCCTAACAAGTGAATTACTCAAGTATCATTGCAAAAACACAAATCAAAATCTGAATAAATTGCATTAAAAAATAGAATAGTAAAGTAAAGGAGTTCGAAATCTCTCTCGGCAGGGTTGAGTTCTGACTTGTCTCTCCAAAAGCTCTTTAAAAATCTCTCTCTCAAAAGTTTACATGTGACAACCCGTCCTGCGGACCCCACTAGTCCCCCCGTCAGCCGCTCCAGCGGACCCCAAGCTGGCCGTGCAGGGCATCGATCTTAACCCCTCACCGTGGAATGGAACTACTCATCCAAATCCACTAGTAGTGACAACTTGTCTTGTGGGAAGGTTGTTAAAGGGTGGGGACCAAGGTTCGAGGAACGCCTGGCGCACCAATAACTTACTGGTGGATTTGGATGAGTAGTTTCAATCCATGGTGAGGGGTTAGGATCGATGCCCTGCAGGGCCAGCTTGGGGTCCGTTGGGGCGGCTAGCCGGGCGGGGGAGGGGGGGGGCTAGTGGGGTCTGAGGGACGGGTTGTCACATAAAAATTGTTCCTCGAACCCTGGTCCCCACCCTCTAACAACCTTCCCACAGGACAAGCTGTCACCAATTGATAAGCTTAAGGATTTCTAAGACCCTAAAATCTTATATATCTAAGACACGTCAGTGACTCAATATTGCAAATAGGAAAAACTTTGGGGCAACTTTGCAAAACTTCAGACTTGAGAAACTCGGACTTGTATTGCATTGCATAGTGCGTAGATCGATGCCAACATCTACATCGATCAATGCAGTCTTCTAAACTCATATCCAAGCTTCAGTCTCTGATACAAGACTTGGTGGTGAGACTTGTTCCGGGATAGAGATGACGGCTTCACAAGCTGGCGGTCACTTCTCTCTTGTGAAGGAAAGATGGTCGATGATGTAGATCTGACACGATGGCGGTCGCTTCTCTCGTGTGGGATCGGTAAAGGGAAGTGTTGGCGTAGCGAAGTACACCACAGAGATATGATTGGTCTCTCATACAGTACACGAACTTAGCCTTGTGGAATCTCACACACAAGACAAAGAACAAGCTTATTCTCTTAAGAGCACTTAAAGAGAAAAAGTAAGAAAATTCAGCGTTTTATTAATATTAAAGGTGAAAAATCATACAACTACTGCAGGGGGACATTATAAGAGTCCTTCAGCTAGCCCTAAGGCCGAAAATAAATGCAAAATAATGCAACAAAGGAAAGCAAATAAAATCAAACACAAAACCATTGTTTTTGGAAAGTAAATAAACTAATTAAAGAAAATACTAAAGTAGACTTGATCTCTCTTGATGAGCATGCCTTCTAGCCGTTGTTGGGGTTGGTGGAACCTGCAAGGATCAAAAATATTGAATAGAACTTACCTGGATGCGATCTATGCCCAATAGATGTTCTCTGAACCACTTCTTGTACTACTCGATGAACTACTTCAGGAGTCTTGTCTTGTATTTGTTTGTTGGCTTGTTTCTTGAAGTAGGGGTCTTCCTGGAGTTCCTCTAGAGTATCTTGATCAGTCTCTTGATGCTCGTCCATCTCCTCTATGTCTTGGTCTTGATCTTCACTATCTTGATCGCTTTCAGAGGTGTAGCTTGTATCAGATGTCTCTTGCAGCTCCAATGTCTTCTCTTGGCTTCTTGAAGTTCCTTG
>NC_025695.1:27267646-27281087 GCF_000633955.1 Camelina sativa
AAATGGACCGAAATCGCCAAGAGACTCCCTGGAAGAAGTGAAAATATGGTGAAAAACCATTGGAACGCCACAAAGCGTCGGCTACTCTCGATGAGGAACAGGAGAAGCGATGCCCTCCCCCTTGGCAACAAAGCCCTCGAAAATTATATATGGTCTATTACAATCAACAACAATGTCCACATGAACAGAGGAGCTGATACTATAATTGCAAACGCTGAAATGGAGAATGACAAATGTGAGCATGTTGTCGATGGGGTGAATCTGAATCTGGTTGCTAGAAGGCAGACTGCCGCAATGGCGATGGATGCGTCAACAACCGCAGTTTATGTTCCGGAGAAAACAACGTTTACATGGGGTAATGATTTTGCAAGAGTTTATGAACCCATGGATGATACATGCATGGATGCTCATGAATGGCTGGAACTAGCTAATTTCTGATGAAGGAGATTGCTCTGGTCAAGATGTTTTCTCATTATCACCTCATGTTTAAGTCATATCTATCATCTATCTATCTAACTAGCTAGCTATCTTTATATCTTCGTTTTTTTTTTAAGCATCATCTATCATCGATCATCTATCTATCTTAATGAAAGGCTATTTCTGTTTTATTTGGACAAGACATATATGATATGTAGAGTATGTTTTTAAAATCAGAAGTGACCAAGTACTGTTTTTTTGGTTTTGTTGTATTTGTATACAACGAAATTGTAGCCCTCAGAACAATAGCTTTTCTTAATATAAAGTTAACCACTGAAAATTACATCCGATCCTTTACAGAAACATGCAACGCAACAAATGTGTTCACATCACGTCATATAAAAGCGTTTTACATCAACTGGTCCAAATCCTTCATGTGGTGATGTCAAGTTTCAGGAGTGCCAACATCAAAAAATTGTTCAAAGAATGGAAGGGGCAGAACTGCAAATATCAAGGAAAATAATTGAAAATTTTAAAATTTTGCATTAAAATCTAAAAAAATAATTTAGGCATATGCCGCCCTCTTACACAACATGGTTCCGCCACTGGGCCAATCGAAACATTAAAATTGCAGAACCGGAACTTGAGATTTTACAAAGATGAATCCATAAAAGTAATGCACTCCTTAAAGTTGACTAAAATGGCAAAATGAAAAAACTAGTCTTAAAAGATAAAATGTTTATGTGAACAACCAAACATGTAGCCATTCATAAAACTGGTAGTCAACTAGATTAATAAATTACTTCATTGAAAAATATATTTTTGGTAAATTTTGATAAATTTATTTAAAAGTAATGCAACAAAAAACATTTACACGCAATAAATAATATTCAATAATTCTTATCAATTAAGATTTTAAAAGTAATTGTCTTTCAAAGATAAAATAGTTATTTTTATTTATGAGTTGGAAATAATAAGAATTTTAAACTCATTATAGGAATTTTGCGTGTTCGAATTCGAACACGTGCTAGATATGTAAGCAAGTTTTTAACTGTAAAAGTTTTCTTTTTGTAAAGAATTTTTTAGATTTAACCACTAAATTTCTTCAAATGTTCAGAGACATGTAAGAAAGTTATTATGGTAAAAAAATATTATTATTGGTAAAAGAAAAATTGACTTGGATATAATGTACATACGATTTGTTTTATAAAGGTGGATGTACATGTTTACGGGAACACCATATGTTATTTTAAATGTTATTTAAATGATTTATTTTAACTAAAATAGCTCATTGGTTTTATGAAATATATTTTAATGATATACCAAAATACTAGACTCTTCAATCCTTACCAAAAAAAATATATATATACTAGACGCTTCAATTGATTTACCTGAGAGCATAAACTCGAATTTCTATTTATAACAAAATGTTACCAAACGCATATCCATAAGATGATAACATAATGCATCAGAAGTTCAAAACCGACTTCGACATAACCACAATCATAAAACATTTCAGAATACTTATTAACTTGACAACGAAACAAGTTCTTATTGCCCGACTCAAACCATTTTATTCCTGATGAAGCAATCACAAATGGATGTGCTTCTTAAGCAGAAGTTGTTGCAGTCTTTCCAGCGATAGCTCCAGCTTCAGTTAGCAGAGGAACCAACTTCCCATCTTTATGCAAGTTTGATGTTGCTACAATTGCAATAAAATTCAGAAAATTTGGTTTAGGATAACAAAACTAGAGTTCCGCAACCGCAAACAAAAAAAACAAAAAAAAAGCAAAAGTTTTGAAGGGAATAGTTCTAAATATCTAAAATGTCTTTTCATTCAAAAAAAAAAAAAAAAGTTCTAAATGTCTTACCATCGCAGCCACCGATGTGATTTCCTCCAATAAAGACATTAGGCACAGTGCGTTGTCCAGTCCATTCTCCAAGAGCTGATTGAATTTGGCTACCATCACCTGTATTCAACAACAGCAGTGAATAATTCAGAAAATAGCACTACAATGCTTGAGTGTGGATTCTCTAGTGAGTAAATGTAAAAACTCATAGCTCTTGCTTGTAAGATTGCTTAAGGGTAAATGAGATCATGCTTTCTGAAACTAATTTGACTCAAGGACATAAGAAACACATGATCATGAGATCCCAGAGAAACAAAGGAACATGGAAAAAAAAAAACCTCTACTAGAATAAAAAAAAACACAAACTCCAATCTCCAGAGAAAGCCCGTAACATTTATATGATGGGTTAATGAACAAAACCTATACTTTGATCAATGTAATACACATAACTCATTGCTTCTAAAAGTGCTTTTAAGGTGAATTGATCATAAGCTTTGTGAAACCATCTTGACTCATGGAACATAGAACCACATGATCATGAGTATCCAAGAGAAAACAGAGAAAATTTCCAAGGTTAGATTTATGAACACAATCTATACTTGGATCGATAAACTAAAACTCAAATCTCAATACACAAGCAATAGAACTATTCCTAAACCTATACTTACTTGGATCATCAAACACAATCCTAAAAGACACAATAAAACCAAAAAATTACTCTCGGTGTCGAGCTCAACGGCCTTGAACTTAGCTCCCAATTGTTGCAGAAGCTCCTTCACCCTCACGCAGTAAGGACAAAACGTCTTGCTGCAATTTCCAAAAGAAAAAAAAAAAACCACAGCCACACAAAATTACCGATCAGATTACTCCCTTTTGGTACACAAAAGCGTCTAGATACATCCGTGGATTCCTAATCGTATAAAATTTCCAATGAAAACAACACAATCGAAGCTGTATAAAGAAAGCACAGACCACAGATTCGAAGATTCACAAACAAAAGTACAAAAAAAAAAACAGAGAGAATCGCGCAAATTGAGAAAAGAGAAGAGAAGCGGGACCTGAAAACAACGACTGAGTCGCTGTTAACGATGTCCTTAGCCTTCTGCGTCGCCATCTTCGTCGAGATTAAGAAACCTTTGAGTTTTGGTTATCGATCTGATCTTTTGAGGAGAAGAAGGAAATGAAAATATATCAAAGAAGAATCAGTTTAGGCTTTATAAAAAACGCAATTTGGATGGTAGATATTTTTCTTCGTAGAATCAGTCAAAACGACGTTCAAAATAAAATAAAACAAAGCAAGATTTTATTCGATATCAGCCGTCGATTTTGAAACGGTGATTTTATTATTTGATATCAGCCGTCCGACTCCGAAACGGGAAACTGTTTTCTTTTGACCAACTTAACGATGTTTTCATTTACATTTTATGTTATTGCGCTTAGTACTGAGCCTTCGTTCTATTTTTTCTTCATTGCTGAGTTAATAATAATCAAGAAACAATTGGATTTTTCATTTTTGTAATGATCATTTATTCTTTTTATAAGAAAAGAGAAATTTGTGAAACTCTGGTTTTAGAGACACGGGAGAAATTTAAAATAATTGATTTGGTTATCTATATCACTAAAATATATCTATCTTTTTGGTCAAGGATCCTGAGAGAACTCCAGAGTTAAGTGTGTTTGAGCTGGAGTAGTCTTAATATGAATGGCTTTCTGGGCAGTGATTGTCGAAACTGTACGAGTAAGGACAAAACACAGAAAAAAATGTGCTGATTTGTAGGGACGATAACAAATCTTTAAAGTCTCCTAAACGTAGCAAACCGACCGTCGGATATGGATAGACTCACTGAGAGGACGTAAGACTCATTAAGAAAAGTAGACAAATGGAGTGGGATTGGACATGGAACCCATTAAAAGGTGACGGTCCGAGCATTACAAAATAGTAAAAAAAAAACTAATTATAAAAAGTTTATCACATGATTTCGTTTTATTATATTTTAATTTCTATAAATATGTAATTGGTGAAAATAGCGTTTGTACTTCTTAAATAAGCAAAATTAGCAAAATTAGTATTAACATAGTACATTCAAAAAAATTCAAAAAAAGATTTACCACCGCGAGTCATAATCTAATTTAATGTAATATAAATTTTAGGAAATCATTATTTTATTATATATTTTCTAATTTGATTTGCTGAGTTGTGGAGAAATAATAATCAACATAAACTAATATTTCATCTGTTTTCCTTTATTTCTATTTTCTTTTTTACATCAATCTGTGTTCCTTAACATGTAAGCAGGGTCGCAATATTCTACGGGCCTACGGCTTTAGGCCTCTTGGTGCAACAATAAATTCGATCACAACAATAATTTGGACAACAAATCAACGCACCCAACTACAAATAAATTTCAAGCAGATGTAGCTCAATGAACTTCTACACCACACCTTGAGGATATATATCTACTAAAGAACAAAGTTATCCATCATTACTAGAACTAATTAATCAAGTTTGATTTTAAATGCTTCTGCCTAAACCTATAGAAATGATTCATGTGTGCAACTATTTCCAACGTTAAGACAGGTTTGGAAATTGTGGCCCTCAACAAATAACTTTTATCATGTGGCTTAAGTTGCATTGCAAGTTTTAACCTTCTATTGCTAAACTTTACAACGGATTTGTAGATACGATATTTTTTTTCATGAAATTTTGATAGATACACTCGTACACTGATACACATAACAAGAAGTTAATGTTATATTAAAAATGAACTAAGATCTAACTTTTTTACATATCAAACTAGAACAATTGTAAAGAATCAACTTAGATTGATTAAGTCTTATATTTTTTTTTTTCAATATTTGTGTCCCAAAACTCTAGACAATATTTATATACCTGACTCCAATATTAATACGCAACGTTGTATTCCGGTGAGTACGGCTCGAGTCAGTATACTGAGGCGAAGATTATTGAATTTAGCTGCACCCAAACCTAACCCTACCCCACCCACTTGACGAGTTAGCCACCGACGCATAAATTAGGACGTCCCGTTTTTTAATTTCTGAAAACGATACTTCTCAATTTGAAATTATCCTTTGTGTAGTATTCTCTTGGTTACATAGTTCACACACAAATCGCAATAATATTTAGAATCTTACTTACACCTTTAAGAAAAAATGAAAAAAAAAAAAAAAAAAATCTATTAATGGGTTTCTTTTTCCTGAAATTTTCGAGGATAAAACCATTAAAATTTTAAAAATTTATACTCAATTATTAAAGCAGTATGAATGTCTGACGTATCTATCACTACTTTTAATTTGGACCTAGTCAGACTCTTACAACTGTACACGTTTTCCTATCGCTTTAAATCCATAATCCTCTATTGTGATACATGATGTCTCTATATCGTTTATCTGTATCCATTCGTTTACTACATCATAGATTAGTGAAAATTCAATCAAATAGATGTTTTTTAGTCAGTTAAGTGATTAGTATAATGCATTCGAATGCAGTCCTATATCTAAACACCAACATCACAACATAAGTAAACAAAAGAAAACATTAAAAAAATGCATTGCCTCACAAAAACAATACCGTTTCATTACATCATCTTTTTATATTCCTTCTTCGTTTTACCGTTCTTGTCTTCCTCAACCGACGACCAAAGAACCACCGTATCCGGTCTTTTCTGCGGCGGACGTAGCAGATCCTCCGCAGATCCAAACTTCATCCCAACGTTCGTCGAAGATATGCATTCACTCTCTCTAAAACTAACCACACGACGTTTCGCAACTCAATCTCTAAACACCACGCCGTCTGTCTTCGCACTGATCCAATGCCACAACGATCTCTCACCGTCTGATTGCCAGCTCTGTTACGCGATCGCACGCACGCGCCTCCCTCGTTGTCTCCCTTCCTCCTCCGCAAGAATCTTCCTCGACGGTTGTTTCCTCCGTTACGAGACTTACGAGTTCTACGGCGAATCAGTCTCCGCGACTTCTGATAGATTTTCTTGCAGCAACGACACCGTTTTGGATCCTCAGTTCGGGTCTCGAGTTTCGGAGACGGCGGCGAGAGTCGCGGTTACACAGAGAGGATTCGGAGTCGCCGGAGAGAGTGGTGTGCACGCGCTTGCTCAGTGTTGGGAGAGTTTGGGGAAGGAAGATTGTAGGGTTTGTTTGGAGAAAGCTGTTAAAGAAGTGAAACGGTGCGTTTCGAGGCGAGAAGGAAGAGCTATGAACACAGGGTGTTATCTCAGATACTCTGATCACAAGTTTTACAACGGTGATGGGCATCATAAAATTCATGGTAAGATTTTACTACTTATTATGTCATATTTTCCAATTTTTGATAGATGGATTGAAAAAATAACTACATTATGAACCAAACTAATGGTGTGTTTTGTTTTGCTTGTAGTGATTTTTAACAAAGGAGTCATTGTGGCTATTGTCTTGACAACGTCAGCGTTTGTCATGGTCATTCTCTTGGCAACGTATGCCATTATGATAAAAGTATCAAAGACAAAACAAGGTAAAACATTCAATTAAATGCACATATGTGATATGTTGAATCCATATATAGAAACATTAGTTTTCTAGTTTAGAACATTATTTTGATTAGGCATGTCACCTCTCACATACCCGAAATGCATATGGCGGCCTAATTTTTGATTGATTTATCTCACTCATCTCCTCGAGAACAGAACAGAAAAACCTGGGTTTAATTTCGAGAAAATTCAACAATTCAAAGACGAAGTTCAAGTATGAGACACTAGAGAAGGCAACAGATTACTTCAACTCCAAGAAAAAACTAGGAGAAGGAGGAAACGGCACCGTTTTCTTAGGAACTCTTCCAAATGGTAAGAACGTGGCCGTGAAGAGATTAGTGTTCAACACAAGAGAATGGGTAGAAGAATTCTTCAACGAAGTGAATCTCATTAGTGGAATCCAACATAAAAACCTCGTCAAGCTTCTTGGTTGTAGCATTGAAGGACCCGAGAGTCTCTTGGTCTACGAGTACGTGCCCAACAAAAGCCTCGACCACTTTCTCTTTGGTAAATAAATTCTCCTTAAGTTGATCTCTGGAAGAAAAAGAATCTTAAAATGTTTTGAAAACAGAGTAGAGTCTAATAAGTGACTTCTTTGTGATTTTCAGATGAATGTAAAAGCAAGGTCTTAAACTGGAGCCAGAGGCTAAATATAATCTTGGGAACAGCAGAGGGACTGGCTTACCTGCACGGTGGATCTCCAGTGAGGATTATTCATCGTGACATCAAAACTAGTAATGTTCTTCTAGACGAACAGCTCAATCCGAAGATCGCTGATTTCGGTTTGGCTCGATGTTTTGGTCCGGACAAAACTCATCTTAGTACCGGCATCGCAGGAACTCTGTAAGTGACTCAAAAAACACTAGAACCTTCGGATCCCTATCTAATTTTATGTGTTAAGCTCGAAGTAAATATTTCAAAACTGAGTTTAACTTGTCACTTTATACAGAGGTTACATGGCTCCAGAGTATGTTGTAAGAGGACAGTTAACGGAAAAAGCAGACATTTATAGCTTTGGAGTTCTTGTTCTCGAGATTTCTTGTGGAACAAGAAACAACGCTTTCGTACCAGTGACAGGTCATCTCCTACAAAGAGTAAGAATCCCAAAAAACCATATTCATCGTTAACAAAGTTTTAAGATTGAAAGATATTTAAAATTCACTATTGTTTGCTGTCTCTCTAGGTCTGGAACCTCTATACACTGAATAGATTGGTTGAAGCTCTTGAATCATGTCTAAAAGATGAGGTTCGTCAAGAACAAGGCCGCGAAGCAGAAGCTTGTAGAGTTCTTCGCGTGGGATTGTTATGCACGCAAGCTTCTCCATCACTAAGACCGTCGATGGAAGAAGTCATCCGCATGTTAACCGAGAGTGAATACCTGATTCCATCTCCAACCAATCCTCCATTCTTGAGGACTAGCCCTCTAACTACAGATCTAGATAACAGTAGTACTATATCTCATAGTACCAATAGTACTACGACGTTTAACACGATGGTCAAAACGGATCAAGCTTCATATACCTCTTCAGAATCTTCTACTACTCATAGAAGCTAATGCTTTTTTCCCCTAGCATATTTTACAAATTTCGTGAGGTAGGTGTACACAAAATTCATTTGATTGCATACGAGTGCATTACATCGAGCCTTTTTTTTTGGGGTAATCTGATTTTCTAAGCGGGATATACATGTGAATGATAGAATAGAAACACTCTTTTGTATTTATGAATGAAGATACAATGTTATCGGAACTGTAACCGTAAGAGCCTTAGACGCAGCTAAGCCATACTCTCACTCCTCAGAGGTCACATACGACTCTCTTCTCACACCACTCTTACGACATGCCGGACTCTTTCTTATTTACAGGCTTATATACATTTGTTTATCACTCACGTGCTCTACTCTTCTTCCACACGTGCTCCAACCTCCCTTTGCCTCTTTCTCACATAGACCCGATGGGGCTTATCAATACCCCCCCCCTTCAAAACGCAGCTTGTCCTCAAGCGCTAGTGTCGGGTATTGCTTCTGTAGCTCCTTAACCACTTCCCAAGTGTTCTCGTACTCTGGCAAGCCTTTCCAACGTACTAAAGCCTCCAATACTCCGGTATCATTATAACGAGTCTCCAACACTTCTTCTGGTTCAATGATCAACTCTTCTGTGTCGTTAAACATGTCAGGCAAGGGAATGACCTGATGATGAACTCCCAACACCTTCTTAATCTGAGACACATGAAAAACAAGATGTATTTTGGAACCATCCGGTAGTTTCAGTCTGTATGTGGCCTTCCCAATCCTCTCCATGATTTCATATGGACCGAAATACTTGGCTGCTAACTTCTGGCAGGCTCGTTTGGAGACAGACTGTTGACGATATGGTCTCAACTTCAAAAATACCCACGTTCCCACTTCATATTCCACATCACGTCTGTGCTTATCGGCATTGTTTTTCATTAGTTGTTGTGCGTGAAGCAAATGGTTCTTAATCTGGATTAGCATCGAGTCTCTTTCTTTCAACACACGCTCCAACTCTAACACCTTAGTAGAATGTTCTTCAAAACGGACTATAGCAGGAGGGTCTCGTCCATACAGCACCCTAAACGAAGTTGTCTTCAAAGCCGTGTGATATGATGAATTATACCAAAGCTCAGCCCACGACAAATACTGATGCCACGTTCGAGGATGAGTTGAGGCAAAACATCGAAGATAAGTCTCTAGGCACCTGTTTAAAACCTCCGTTTGTCCGTCAGTTTGCGGATGGAATGCAGTACTATACTTCAGTTTAGTTCCAGCTAGCTTGAAGCAATCCTTCCAGAACGCACTCAAGAATGTACTTCCTCTGTCCGAAACAATAGATGCTGGATAGCCATGTAATTTGATTATCTCGCGTGTGAACAAACTAGTCACGTCCGAAGCATTAAACGGATGTTTCAAGCTCAAGAAGTGACCATACTTGTTGAGTCTGTCCACTACCACCAAAATGACATTCTTTCCTTGGGAAGTTGGCAAACCCTCAACAAAATCCATTGATATATCCTCCCAAACATGTTGTGGTATCGGTAATGGTTGCATTAGACCTGCAGGAGAAAGTGTTGAATATTTATGCCTCTGGCATACTTCACATTCAGCAACAAACTGTTGTACATCTTTCAACAGACCATCCCAGTGGAAGGATTGTTGAACTCTCTTCAATGTTTTAAGAACACCAGAATGTCCTCCAAAAAGTCCAGAATGACATTCCTCCAATATCAGCTTTATCGATGAAGACGTTCGAGGAATCACCAGCCTATGTTTCACCCATAGCTTGTCGTTCCTGACAGCGTATTTCGTATAACGTGAAGGGTTATCCACACAAGCTTTTATCTCTGCTTGTATCTGTGCATCTCTCTCGATCTCCTCGTAAATCTCTTGGAGTTGTAACGCAGTAGGTACTGTCAGAGCCAATAGTAGCATCGATGACAATGTTCCCTGGGGTTGAATCATTCTAGACAAACCATCTGCAGCTGTATTCTCCACTCCTGGTTTATATAGTATGTCAAAATAATAGTTCAGAAGTTTGACCAACCATTTTTGATAGTCCATGGTTACTTCTCTCTGCTTCAATAAGAATTTCAGACTTTTCTGATCTGTATCCACCACAAAATGTCGACCAAACAAATAGTGCTTCCACTTTTGAATGGACAAAACGATGGCCATCAATTCCCTCTCATACACCGGTTTAAGTTGTTCTTTAGCTGACAAGCCATGGCTAAAGTATGCAATTGGTCTTTTATTCTGCATAAGAACTGCTCCCAGACCATAGCCCGATGCATCTGCTTCTACTGTAAAAACTTCTTCGAAATTTGGTAAAGCTAGTACCGGAGCTGATGACATTGCACTCTACAACTTGTCAAAAGCCATTTGTGCCTCACTACTCCACTCAAAGCTATCCTTTCTTAGTAAGTCTGTTAAAGGTCTCGCAAGGACACCATACCCTTTAATAAATCTTTGATAATATCCAGTGAGCCCAAGAAAACCTCTTAACTCTTTCACTGATTTAGGCGTAACCCACTGAGTCATTGCCTTTGTCTTCTCTGGATCAGTCGATACCCCTTCATTCGAAATAATATGGCCTAGATAGTCAACTTGTTTTTGGCCAAACAGACACTTCTTCTTATTGGCAAATAACTGGTTCTCTTCCAATATTCGCATAACTACCTCCAAATGCTCGATATGCTTTGCCAAGGACGAGCTGTATATCAGGATATCATCGAAAAATACCAGTATGAACTTCCTGAGGTAAGGTCGAAACAACTCATTCATTAAAGCCTGAAAAGTGGCTGGTGCGTTTGTTAAGCCAAAAGGCATGACTCGAAATTCATAATGCCCGTCATGAGTCCTGAATGCTGTCTTTACTACATCTTCTTCTTTCATCCTGATTTGGTGATAACCAGCGCGAAGGTCTAATTTGGAAAATATTACTGCACCATTTAACTCATCCAATAGCTGATCAATCATGGGAATAGGGAATTTATCAGGCACAGTGACTAGGTTTAACGCTCTGTAGTCAATACAAAATCGCCAACTGCCATCCTTTTTCTTTACTAACAGAACAGGGCTTGAAAAAGGGCTTTGACTTGGTCGTATAATTCCAGAATCTAGCATCTCTTTCACCATTTTCTCCATTATCTCTTTCTGCGCATGAGGATATCAGTATGGTCTGACACTGATTGCGTTATTCCCAGGCAGAAGATTAATCGCATGTTCTCTGCCTCTAATCGGGGGCAAATCTGTTGGAATAGCAAACACCATATCGAACCTTGCTAATACCTCCTGAATAGCGCCCTCCACAGGTTGTGTTACCTGAACAACGTGTTGATTATACAGAGCAACTTGCACTCCTTTCGTGTTCACTATATAACCACTAGATAGAGATTTCAGAGACATCTTAGAGATTTCCAACTCTGACTCTCCTCTGATCGTAACTATCTTGTTTTCATATAAGAATGACATCTCATTCTTCTCCCAGTTGACTTGGCAATCTCCCAGTGTACGTAGCCAATACACTCCCAAAATAATGTCAACTTGTCCAAGCTCCAGCACAACAAACTCCGTAGTGAACTCTAAGTTCTGGATTGAAAAACAAACCTTCTCACAAACTTCTAATCCTTGAACCAATATGCTTGTTCCCAGCTTAACTGTCAAATTGGGGTCTTCTCTACACTTCAGTTTGAGCTTCTGGACTGCCGCAGGTGAGATATAGTTGTGAGTGGCACCACTATCCAACATGATGATCACATCCGATGTACCCACCGTACCTCTTGTTTTAGTTGTTGAAGGAGATGATATTCCTCTATACGAGGTGAATGATAAGGCCATGCATTCTCCAACTGGCTCTGAGATGCACATATTCCCCGTATCCACTTTGTTATCCTCCAATACCTCTACTTCAAAACCATTTAATATTGTGAGAACCCTAAGCTCCTTATTCGGACATTTGTGATCTTTAGAGTAAGGTCCATCACACTTAAAACAGATACCCTTCCTTCTCTTCTCATCTAACTCTGCACCAGTATTGTGTCTCTTTGGTCTCTGCTCATTTCTGTTTACTTGTCTGTCATGACCTTGTGTTACGTCGGTAGTTATCATCTTCGACTTCCAAGTATTATTGAAGTGGCTGTAGTTACTCTTGTAATCAGAAGCATTTGACTCTTTAAGTTCCTTATCAACTATTTGTAACTCTCGCTAAACCACCATGCGCATTAAACTATCTTCCATAGCTCTTGCTTCCGCTATCATTTCAGGAAGATCTCAAGGCTTCTGCATATGAACCAATTCTTGCATTTCCCTCGTCAACCCATTCAGAAAGATACCCTCCAATTTCTGATCATCTAATCCTGTTACTTGTGAGGATAAATCTTCAAACCTCTGCACATAATCTGAAATCGAACCTGTTTGTTTGATACAAAACAAGCTTTGACTCGGTCCTCGAATCTTCAGATTGCCAAACCGTAACATCAGAGCAGCTTTAAACTGTTCTCAATTCTCGAATTGTCTTCTGTTAGCCTCCCAATTAAACCAGCTCAGAGCTTCTCCTTGTAAGCTTACTGACACTAAAGCCAGCTTCTCCGCTTCGTTGTAACCTCCCATTCTGAAAAATCTTTCAACTCGAGCAATCCAACCATATATTCCAACGCCTTCGAATATAGCCATTTCCACGTTGCGGAATAAATTCTCTCTAAGCCCAGGCCTAATTTGACTAAGGCAAGGTTCCAGAGGATAGAAAGATACCTGGTTGCGGCGATCTTGAGGTCTTGCGGCTCCGGATTGACTCGAACCACCAACTTCACGAACCGTCTCTGTCGCAGGACCAGAAGCAATCAAGAAATCAAGCTTGCGAAGAATCTCTTTCATCTCGCGCTCCGCGAATTTCTCACTTGTGCGATTCTCAGATTCACGAATCTTGGTTCCCAAAGCAGCTAACTGATCAAAGATCTCTACGGATGCTTGCTCCGATATCAAAAACTCCTTCACCGGTGTCAAAACTTGCTCCATCACCATCTTGATCTTCTAATTTCTCCGATTTAAGAAAATCCCCAATTTGTGTGAAAACCTAATTTTCTCTTGCATTCGATTCGATCGCAGATCACAAGCGCACCA
>NC_025695.1:27282953-27354932 GCF_000633955.1 Camelina sativa
CCAGCTTAACTGTCAAATTGGGGTCTTCTCTACACTTCAGTTTGAGCTTCTGGACTGCCGCAGGTGAGATATAGTTGTGAGTGGCACCACTATCCAACATGATGATCACATCCGATGTACCCACCGTACCTCTTGTTTTAGTTGTTGAAGGAGATGATATTCCTCTATACGAGGTGAATGATAAGGCCATGCATTCTCCAACTGGCTCTGAGATGCACATATTCCCCGTATCCACTTTGTTATCCTCCAATACCTCTACTTCAAAACCATTTAATATTGTGAGAACCCTAAGCTCCTTATTCGGACATTTGTGATCTTTAGAGTAAGGTCCATCACACTTAAAACATATACCCTTCCTTCTCTTCTCATCTAACTCTGCACCAGTATTGTGTCTCTTTGGTCTCTGCTCATTTCTGTTTACTTGTCTGTCATGACCTTGTGTTACGTCGGTAGTTATCATCTTCGACTTCCAAGTATTATTGAAGTGGCTGTAGTTACTCTTGTAATCAGAAGCATTTGACTCTTTAAGTTCCTTATCAACTATTTGTAACTCTCGCTAAACCACCATGCGCATTAAACTATCTTCCATAGCTCTTGCTTCCGCTATCATTTCAGGAAGATCTCAAGGCTTCTGCATATGAACCAATTCTTGCATTTCCCTCGTCAACCCATTCAGAAAGATACCCTCCAATTTCTGATCATCTAATCCTGTTACTTGTGAGGATAAATCTTCAAACCTCTGCACATAATCTGAAATCGAACCTGTTTGTTTGATACAAAACAAGCTTTGACTCGGTCCTCGAATCTTCAGATTGCCAAACCGTAACATCAGAGCAGCTTTAAACTGTTCTCAATTCTCGAATTGTCTTCTGTTAGCCTCCCAATTAAACCAGCTCAGAGCTTCTCCTTGTAAGCTTACTGACACTAAAGCCAGCTTCTCCGCTTCGTTGTAACCTCCCATTCTGAAAAATCTTTCAACTCGAGCAATCCAACCATATATTCCAACGCCTTCGAATATAGCCATTTCCACGTTGCGGAATAAATTCTCTCTAAGCCCAGGCCTAATTTGACTAAGGCAAGGTTCCAGAGGATAGAAAGATACCTGGTTGCGGCGATCTTGAGGTCTTGCGGCTCCGGATTGACTCGAACCACCAACTTCACGAACCGTCTCTGTCGCAGGACCAGAAGCAATCAAGAAATCAAGCTTGCGAAGAATCTCTTTCATCTCGCGCTCCGCGAATTTCTCACTTGTGCGATTCTCAGATTCACGAATCTTGGTTCCCAAAGCAGCTAACTGATCAAAGATCTCTACGGATGCTTGCTCCGATATCAAAAACTCCTTCACCGGTGTCAAAACTTGCTCCATCACCATCTTGATCTTCTAATTTCTCCGATTTAAGAAAATCCCCAATTTGTGTGAAAACCTAATTTTCTCTTGCATTCGATTCGATCGCAGATCACAAGCGCACCAGTTGATAGAATAGAAACACTCTTTTGTATTTATGAATGAAGATACAATGTTATCGGAACTGTAACCGTAAGAGCCTTAGACGCAGCTAAGCCATATTCTCACTCCTCAGAGATCACATACGACTCTCTTCTCACACCACTCTTACGATATGCCCGACTCTTTCTTATTTACAGGCTTATATACATTTATTTATCACTCACGTGCTCTACTCTTCTTCCACACGCGCTCCAATCTCCCTTTGCTTCTTCCTCACATAGACCCGATGGGGCTTATCAGTGAATACCGCGGTAGCACAAATATGAATTTCACAAACTGATTTAACAATATATCCTTTTATTAGCAAAACACTAACCCTTTCAACGTAACATATCCAACATTTTATAATAACTCCCATTGTTCTCCAAACATTTTTTACAAAAGTTCATACCCTACGCAACAAACTAAGATAGATTCCTTACTGGTTCTTGATCTTGAATTCATATTTGGTAGTATAACAAATGCTATCCTACATCAAGAAAACAATTACACAATCAGATCAGTTAAGCACACGACACACTTTCATTACATGCCGCCAAAATTGCTTACTATCCAGATTTAAATATAGTGCAAGACTAAAACCGAGAAACGTACACGAATACTACTCATCTTCCGCGACAACACTGATCTCTCCCTTCTCGAGCAAATCATAGAACTCCTTCGTTCGTCGTTGGTTGTTCCAATGATGCATTTTCCACAGCCCTCCAACCGCAATGCCTAGTGCTATTCCATATAATATCTCTTTGACTATGCTTGGTCCTTTATAGATAGCCTTCCCGATCTTCGGAACATTTGCCATTTACGTCGCCTAATATAATATAGTGTACATATTCATAAGTTCCTTCTGCAATGTTTTAACATAGTAAAATTGAATTTTATCACATTAATATACAATACGGCATCAATTTAATTTTATGTTTGTGTATACTAATACTATCACATCGTTCCAACTCCAATTTTGCATTTGTGAAAAGAAAAAAAAATGATTGACATGGTGGAGTATAAAAGTGTTCTGTTTTTGGATATTCAAATACATTAGCAAATATCAGCAAACCGCAAAAGCAAACTGATATTACTACTAGGTTACACAATATTGATAAAGATGTCAAAAACTGAAGCAAGTATAGGTTTTTGCACCGTATAAAATATATTATGATATTCAACAAACAGAGAGGCAAAGCAAGAAATATGATAATATGATACAAATTACTAACAAGCGAGAGCGACAATGATGCGAGAAAATTTGTATAAGTTTTGCAGGAAAATAGTAGGAAATTTTCTTAGAACCCATACCTGTAGATTTAAATCAGTGATCGAAGTTACACAGAGAAGCTTCAAGACTCTCATGAGACTAGAAAGATCTCACATGTAGTATAAAGGCTGAGGCATAATCCAGTGCTACGGACTTTGTAGTGATCACTTTTACAGGACGTAAACAACGGTTAAGATTAAAGATTTGAAGATCAATGGTGGTTTGTTTGCGAGTTCATGTATGTTGTTTGACAAGTGTAACACAAGTAAGCGCCGGTGAGAGCCACGTGTGTGGAAGTATGAGTTTGGTTCAGCACTAGACCATGACGTATATATTTAGAATTTAGTTTCCTGGTTTTTCGTTTATTTATCTTGTTTTACATATTACTTGGAAGATTTTAGTTTATTTCCTCTAAATAAATACGATAACAAAGATACATAATCGTATATTTATACTAGTAGTCATTTTATGCTATGTACGGATTTAGTTTACATTAGTGAATATTTTTTGTAATTTTGGAAATAATATTAGTTAAATAAAAATATTATGTCAGATTTTAGATATGAGAGTTAATAAAATGTGTATCTGTCTATCTCTAACAGAAATTGTAATTAAGAGCATATAAAAAATTTATTTTTTAATTGGATAATAAATGCAATAATTTTTATATCAATTAGGTAAATGTAATTTATACTTTCTTCCGTTTTTTACTTGTCATTTAAGGTTTTCTTACACAAATTAAAAAAGTCTATTAAATTGTCTATTTCACCCTTTATTAATATATTTTATAAAAATTTCATTGGTCAAAACTTTAAAACATCAGAGATAAAACTGGAATATTTACCAAACATTTTCATTGAAAACCTAAAACGACAACAAAATTAAAACAGAGGGAGTATTTCATTGTTATAGGAGTTCACATAAACTATGTGAGAGTTATAGATATACAATCATTACATATTAATATATTTCTTATATGTAATATTTTTAAATACTATTATTAATCATTCATTGCAGTACTATAAATATTATGAAAGTTACAAAAATGAGAGTTAGTACAAAATATAGGATTGATGAGATAGAATAGAAAAATTAATAAAAAATGTGTCAGGTTTATAAAAATATATTATAGTGAATTAATAACTAAAATTGTCTATTGTTTTAAATATATATTCAAGAGTTATATATTATAAATATAGATCTATGAAAGGGCATCTAAGCTAAGATAATCAAATCATGAATTTGAATATATATTCAATTCTCTCTTTAAACAGAAATATATACAATTATCTCTTTATCAAAAAAAATATATTCAATTCTCATTTAGTTATTTAGAATAATATATTAAAATATATTTAAGTTTATTTTAAATGGATTGAAAATGATTAAAATAGTATGATATCAAGATCATGTGAATATTTATATTAAATTGTGGAAATAAAAAAGCCAATTATTACTCTGCAATATCTTTTTTTTTATCAACCATTGAATCACAACTGGCCGGCCCATTAGCCAAATACCTATATTTGTAGGGAGTGGAACTCGATCCCGGATGTGATGGTGCCTTGTGCATTAAAGACTTACTATTTGCCACTGCACTAAAGTCACTTCACTACTCTGCAGTATCTTATATAACCCAAATATATATATTATAATCTTATATCCTTAAACTATTTAATCATCAAATTATTTGTTAAACGAAAATTTTATTATGTAAATTCAATTGAATAGATTTGTTACACTAAAAATTAAAAGAAACAAAATGACATTTGTGAAAGAATAGAGCATCGAATGACAATATTTTAAAGTTTTCCAAAAGAAAATTTTACTTTATTATTATTAGATGATATAATATATTAAGGTTTCTTTCAACTCTTACTTTAAGAATCTGACGTCTAACATCATTATATATTAAATTCTTTTAAAATCAAATACACATGAAATTAATTATTTTCTTTTATAAATATTTTAAAATGATTGCATAAATCATCAAAAGATGAACAATAGTTAAAATAATTTATATTTTTGGAAAAAATATCAAGACTTAGTAAGATAATATTTTTTTAAAAGTTAGGAACTTTCCAAAAATGGAGGTTCCAAGAGGGTTACTAAAGAGTCTTCCCATTCCAGAGTGGAAGTGGGATATGATTACTATGGATTACGTGGTAGGTTTGCCAGTGTCCAGGACGTTTGATGCTTTTTGGGTCATTGATGACCGGTTAACTAAGTCAGCACATTTTCAGGCCATTAAGAAGACTGATGGAGCAGCGGTCTTGGCTAAGAAGTATGTGAAGGAGATAGTCATGTTGCATGGGGTGCCAGCAAGCATTGTGTCTGATAGGGATTCCAAGTTCACTTTAGTGTTCTGGAGAGCGTTTCAAGCAGAGATGGGCACTAAGGTGCTTATGAGTACAGATTATCATCCCCAGACAGATAGACAGTCAGAGAGGACGATCCAGACGCTGGAGGATTTGCTGAAGATGTGTGTGTTGGATTGGGGAGGCCATTGGGCAGATCACTTGAGCTTGGTAGAGTTTGCTTACAATAACAATTATTAGACAAGTATTAAGATGGCTCCTTATGAGACTTTGTATAGGAGGTCGTGTCGTACACTGTTATGCTGGACTCAGGTGGGGTACACTGTTATGTACGGGGCAGATTTTGTTCAGGAGATCTCAGAGAAGATTCGGGTTCTCAAGCTGAACATGAAAGAAGCTCAGGATCGGCAGAGGAGTTATGCTGATAGAAGGAGGAGAGATCTTGAGTTGCAGGTTGGTGATAGAGTATACCTCAAGATGGCCATGTTGCAGGGTCCGAAAAGGTCATTGACTGAGACTAAGTTGAGTCCGAGGTATATGGGTCCGTTCAGAGAGATTGAGTGTGTTGGACCAGTGGCTTATAAACTGGAGTTACCTGAGGTTATGCGTGCATTCCATAAAGTTTTCCATGTTTCTATGTTGAGGAACTGTCTCCGTGAGGATGATCAGTTGTTAGCTAAGATTCCTTAGGATCTTCAGCCTAACATGACTTTGGAGGCGAGACCAGTGAGGGTTCTCGAGAGGAGGATCAAGAAACTTCGGAGGAAGAAGATTCCTTTGATGAGGGTCCTTTGGGACTGTGATGGTGTTGAGGAGCAGTCTTGGGAGCCTGAGGCGAGGATGAAGGCAAGGTTTCAGAAGTGGTATGAGAAGCAAGCCGCGACTTGAGCTTGTCTAGCCTGGTCCCATCTATAATCCGTGGCTGGAGCGGGAATGGAGTATTCCAGCCCATCTCTCTTGTTTACTTGGTCGCTTGGGATGGTTGGTTGTGTAACTAAGTAACAAGATGAGGTGGTGCTCGGGGTACAAAATTTCCGTGAGGCGGGGTTTTGGGGAAAAGTTTTCTGAAATAGAAGTTTCTAAAAGAGGAAAGATTCCAAAAGTGGAAAGTTCTAAAAATGGAAGGTTTTATGTGAGTAAGAATTGTCCATTTTTAGTGGTTGTGAGCCTTGGAGGGGCTAGTGTGGCCTTCGTTGCGGACTTTTGAGTCATTATGCCCATGTGTGGCGGTCTTTTGAGACAATGTGCCCCTGTGGGCGATCTTTTGAGACATTGTGTGGCCTTTGTAGCGGGCTGTTTAGCCAGATGTGTGGCCTTTGTGGCGGGATGTATAGCCAGATGTGTGACCTTTGTGGCGGGCTATTTAGCCAAATGTGTGGTCTTTGTGGCGGGCTGTATAGCCAGATGTGTGGCCTTTGTGACGGGCTGTTTAGCCAGAGGTGTGGCCTTTGTGGCGGGCTGTATAGCCAGATGTGTGGCCTTTGTGGCGGGCTGTTAAGCCAGATGTGTGGCCTTTGTGGCGTCCTGTTTAGCCAGATGTGTGGCTTTTGTGGCGGGCTGTTTAGCCAGAGTTGCCTGTTTAGGCGGTCCTTCGGGACATGTGGTCTTCATGACGGTCCTTTGGGACGAGTGGCTTTGGTGGCGGTCCTGTTTAGGACATTTGTTTGGTCTTTGTGGTGGTCCTGTTTAGGACATTTGTTTGGCCTTTGTGGCGGTCCTGTTTAGGACATTTGTATGGTCTTGGTGGCGGTCCTGTTTAGGACATTTGTTTGGCCTTTGTGGTGGTCCTGTTTAGGACATTTGTTTGGTCCTAGTGGCAGTCAGATGATCCATGTATGGTCATGAGGTATTCCAGAGAGAGGAATATGTGGTTGGTAGGACATTGTGATGTTTTACGCGAGCTACGGGAAGGAAACCAAGATAGGGATAGGACTCAGACGTGTTCAGAATTGTTTGCTCGTGACTCTTGGGGGACTTTTGTTCTCCTAGTACCCTCATATTCTGAGACTTTGTGGCTTGAGAGTATGGTTGGTATATCGACTTCGGATGATGATCCGGGGACACACTGTAGGGTGGCAACCCGAGAGATGAGTATTGGATTTCCTTATATATTATGGCATGCGGGCTTAGGCCCGATGAGGAGCCAATATTATAGCATGCAGACTTAGGTCTGATGAGGAGCCAATATTGTGGCATGCAGACTTAGGTCTGATGAGAAGTCAATAAAAACT
Organism: Camelina sativa; assembly: GCF_000633955.1. Classification (NCBI taxonomy): domain Eukaryota; kingdom Viridiplantae; phylum Streptophyta; class Magnoliopsida; order Brassicales; family Brassicaceae; genus Camelina; species Camelina sativa. The sequence goes on from NC_025695.1 coordinate 27,290,262, forward strand.
CAAGGTTTAGGCCTATGAGTAAAAGAAAGTCCAAAAGTCGAGAGCAAATAATGCATGGAGCGTGAGTCTATCGCCTATAGGTGACTTTCCGTAGATCGGTCGGAAGAGTGCGGGCCGTGGAGACGGTTGCACAAGAGTCTTTGGCTGATGGTTGTTCGAGATTCGAGGACAAATCTATGTTGATGGGGGAGAATTGTAACGTCCGCAAACCAATTATTGGTTTTATGGGATGGGTGTCGATCGATACCATAGTGGTGTCGGTCGACACCAATGTTATCTGGTTCGATCATATTGATTTAATCGTCGATTTTGGTCGGTTTGGTTTAGGGAAAACGACATAACCGAACTATTAAGTGGGGAAACCGACCTAGGTCGTGTTTTGGTGTTTGTCTCGCCGTTTTTAGAGAAAACAAAGAGAGAAAATTGTTCATGAGGTTCTAGAGAGAGATTGTGAGATTTCAAGGCTTTGTGGGTGAGATCTTGCTGTGGGAGTGAGGATTCAAGGCTAGGAACGTGTGGGAAGCTTGCTGGGAGTGTGAGATTCATTCATTGTTGGTCAGAATCTTTCTACAGAAAAGTGAGTGCATGACCATGGCTTATCTAAGCTAAGATCTCTGTTTTTGTGATATTGTGTGTTGTTTGGTTGTTTCTTTTGGTTGTTTGTGAGTTTTTCGTAGCTCATGAGGTTTGGATTCGTTTCCTGAATCGCGTGGAATGAAAATGAGAAGTTTGGAGGCGAGATTCAGAGGTTCTGTTCGAAGGAAATCACTGCGCGGTAGTGGTGTCGGTCGACACCAATATGGTGTCGGTCGACACTAACGCGAGGATGGCTCGGGGACTCAAAAATTTAATTTTATATAAACAATATTTTAAAAATTAAACTAATTTACATAAATAATACCATCCCACCATCTTACTTAAATTTGATTCCGTTTGTGCCCGTGAAAATTATATAAGATATAAACACAGAAATTAAACCAACGAATTCAAACTTATAAATTTAATTTAATGTTGGTATAGTTCCGAGATGAAATCAACCACAAATTGATATAAAGTGGCTCTAGATTCTTGGGGGCTGCATATATTTCTAATTAAAGAAAGAAGGAAAAAAATGTTGATGTTTTATTTTTTTTTATTTTTGGGTTTGTGGTTAATTAGATCCAAACAAAAAAATACAGATATCAAAAATATAGTAAGCCAAGTATTATCTCCTTAGTAAAAGTTGTGAAAAACCTTTTTATATTATATATAATTACTACTAGATTACACAAAATTGATAAAGATGTCAAAAACTGAAGCAAGTATAGGTTTTTACACCGTATAAAATATATTATGATATTCAACAAACAGAGAGGCAAAGCAAGAAATATGATAATATGATACAAATTACTAACAAGCGAGAGCGACAATGATGCGAGAAAATTTGTATAAGTTTTGCAGAAAAATAGTAGGAAATATTTTTAGAACCCATACCTGTAGATTTAAATCAGTGATCGAAGTTACACAAAGAAGCTTCAAGACTCTCATGAGACTAGAAAGATCTCACATGTAGTATAAAGGCCGAGGCATAATCCAGTGTTACGGACTTTGTAGTGATCACTTTTACAGGACGTGAACAACGGTTAAGATTAAAGATTTGAAAATTAACGGTGGTTTGTTTGCGAGTTCATGTATGTTGTTTGACAAGTGTAACACAAGTAAGCGCCGGTGAGAGCCACGTGTGTGGAAGTATGAGTTTGGTTCAGCACTGGACCATGACGTATATATTTAGAATTTAGTTTCCTGGTTTTTCGTTTATTTATCTTGTTTTACATATTGTTTGGAGGATTTTTGTTTATTTCCTCTAAATAAACACGATAACAAAAATATATAATCGTATATCTATATTGATAGTCATTTTGTATTACGCACGGATTTAGTTTACATTGTTTATAGATATTTTTTTAAATTTTGGAGATAATATTAATTAAATAAAAATATTATGTCAGATTTGAGATATGAGAGTTAGTAAAATATGTATCTGTCTATTTATAAGAGAAATTGTAGTTAATAGCATATAGAAAATTTATTATTTAATTGGATAATAAATACAATAATCTTTATATCAATTAGGTAAATGTAATTTATATTTTCTTCCGTTTTTTACTTGTCGTTTAAGGTTTTCTCACACAAATTACAAAAAGTCTATTGAATTGTCTGTTTCACCTTTTATTAATATATTTTATAAATATTTCATTGGTCAAAACTTTAAAACATCAGTGATAAAACAGGAATATTTACCAAATATTTTTATTGAAAACCTAAAACGACAACAAAATTAAAACAGAGGGAGTATTTCATTGTTATAGGAGTCACATAAAATCTGTGAGAGTTATAGATATGCAATCATTACATATTAATATATTTCTTATATGTAATATTTTTAAATACTATTATTAATCATTCATTGCAGTACTATAAATATTATGAAAGTTACAAAAATGAGAGTTAGTACAAAATATGGAATTGATGAGATAGAATAGAAAAATTAATAAAAAATGTGTCAAGTTTATAAAAATATATTATAGTGAATTAATGACTAAAATTGTCTATTGTTTTAAATATATATTCAAGAGTTATATATTATAAATATAGATCTATGAAAGGGCATCTATGCTAAGATGATCAAATCATGAATTTGAATATATATTCAATTCTCTCTTTAAACAGAAATATATACAGTTATCTCTTTATCAAAAAAAAAATATTCAATTCTCATTTAGTTATTTAGAATAATATATTAAAATATACTTAAGTTTATTTTAAATGGATTGAAAATGATTAAAATAATGTGATATCAAGATCATGTGAATTATTTATATTAAAGTGTGGAAATAAAAAAGCCAATTATTACTCTGCAATATCTTTTTTTTTTTTACCAACCATTGAACCACAACTGGCCGGCCCATTAACCAAATACCTACATTCGTAGGGAGCGAGACTCGATCCCGGGTATGATGGTGCCTTGTGCATTAAAGACTTACTATTTGCCACTGCACTAAAGTCACTTCACTACTCTGAAATATCTTATACAACCCAAATATATATATTATAATCTTATATTTTTAAACTATTTAATCATCAAATTATTTGTTAAGCGAAAATTTTATTATGTAAATTCAATTGAATAAATTTGTTACACTAAAAATTAAAAGAAACAAAATGACACTTGTGAAAGAATAGAGTATCGAATGGCAATCTTTTAGAGCTTTCCAAAAGAAAATTTTACTTTATTATTATTAGATGATATAATATAGTAAGGTTTCTTTCAACTCTTACTTTAAGAATCTGACGCCCAACATCATTATATATTAAATTCTTTTAAAATCAAATACACATGAAATTAATTATTTTCTTTTATAAATATTTTAAAATGATTGCATAAATCATCAAAAGATGAATAATAGTTAAAATAATTTACATTTTTGGAAAAAATATTCAAGACTTAGTAAGATAATATTTTTTTTTAAGTTAGGAACTTTCCAAAAACGGATGATCCGAACAACGATACTATTGTTACCGGTGTTTTGTTGTTCGTTTGAGATTGAATCGAGGATAGAATAGAAAGTAAATGTTTTAGTTTTCACAATAGTCTGATAGAGGATGTGTTTGTATGGTAATAGGTTGTTTTTCGAAAACTAAACTTTATAGAATGTTTGAGCCTTTAAGAGAGAGAAGGGATTGAAATCAAATATTAATGATCATAAATTCTCAAGTGTTTCAAAATAATAAGTTCAAAATGAGAAGTAATATAAACAAAAATGAAAATTGAGGAAAATAGTGGTAGATAGAAGGCAATGCATAAAATGATGGTATTATTTCAAATCAAAATATAACTGATTATGTTCATAATTTATTCTAAAATTCCTAATATGAAAATTTATAAATTTTATGTAATTCAAAACTACCATAACGTTTGAAACAATAAGTGTGAATCGAACAAAAGATTTATAGAATTAGATCAAAACCATCTCACAATCTTACGTAATTTTCCACAATAATTTAATTTTATATAAACAATATTTTAAAAATTAAACTAATTTACATAAATAATACCATCCCACCATCTTACTTAAATTTGATTTCGTTTGTGTCTGTGAAAATTATATAAGATATAAACACAGAAATTAAACCAAAGAATTCAAACCTATAAATTTAATTTAATGTTTGTATAGTTCCAAGATGAAACCAACCACATATTGATATAAGGTGGCTCTAGATTCTTGGGGGCTGCATATGTTTCTAATTAAAGAAGGAAGGAAGGAAATGTTGATGTTTTATTTATTTATTTCTTTTTGGGCTTGTGGTTAATTAGGTCCAAACAAAAAAATACAGGTGTCAAAAATATAGTAAGCCAAGTGTCATCTCCTTAGTAAAAGTTGTGAAAAACTTTCTCATATTATATAAGATATACATTTTTTAAGTACATTTTTGGTTCTACCCTTATATTTATACTTATTTAAAAACTTATTTATAAAGTTAATCCCTAAAATATTTCCAAAAATAACATTACTTCAGATTTTGTAATCTAAATATTTTACATACCATTCCAACTAAATAAATACAACAGAATCAATATGAAAAGAGAAACCATGATATATTTAATCACACTTCTATTGTGTATTGAAGATATTTTATCTCTGAATCCTTTGCAAGCAAAGAAAAAAACAATTTGATTCAGGTTTTGTTTTCCAAAACTTGTAAGCTTTGATTCTTAACGTAAGAAGAACTTCGATTCACATTTATTTAAATATTAGAATTAATATCTATAAACCTAATAAAATTTTAAAATATTACGAATATGTAAAATTAAAATTTTTAAAAATACTATATAATATGGTTATATAGTAGATGTGTTATAAAAAGAACATGTTGGAATTAATAAAATATTATTAAATTTGTGCTAACACTGGTTAAATCCTCATTTTATTATTTGTCAACACTATTAATATTAGAATATTTGACATATAAAAATTAAGTTGATTTAACTAAGATTGTGTAAAATAATTAAATCGTTACGAAAAATGTGACTTAATCATAGCGTAGAAATGACTTATTATGTATTTAGATCCTTTGTTTTTGTTATAATAATTAAAAATCAAAATAGAATCTCAAACACCAATCAAAACAAACTAAATATAACAAACAATGGTCATGAAGTATATTGCGGGTTAAAAATTAATATAAACATTTAGTCGCACAAATGGTCGAGAAATTTAGTTATTCATATATTTGGAAAACATGCATCCAATATTTAACAAACAAATACAATATAAAATATAAATAATAATAAAAATTATATACACGCGGTATACCTCGGGTTAAATTCTAGAATCCTCCATACAAATATATATATATATATAATGTTTTAAAGATAGCAAAGATACATAATCATATATAATACTACAAAGATAAATTTGCATGTGTTATCCATCTTAACATTTTTGAAGTACATTTTTGTGTCATCCTCTTTTATCTTTGTATCCAAACAAGTCTCAACTAAATTATCTACAATCCTTACAACCAAACACAATCATTTCTTTATTTGATAATATTAATTTCCTAAAATATATCTATCTAATTTAAATAAATATGTTAGATTAAAATATAATTCTCCTTTCATTTATATTTAATCTTATATTTAATTATTTTAATTACTATTCAATACATAAAGTTAATAAAATTTTAGATTTTTTTTAGCATATAATGTGATTTGAATTTTTATAAACGGATATATATTAAAAATTATCTTAGGATATTTGTAACCAAACAAGTATATCCACATATAGAGCTTGGAATACATTTTTGGAGTACAATGGGGTGCCATCACTTTTTGCCAACTTCGGGTCGGGTTTTTAACTAAAATTATAACCGATTCAATTATCCGGATCATCCTTAAAATTGCCGAATATTTTTGGCCGGTTTTTAATCCATAATATACTTATTTACATCCAATTAATGCCAATTAATGCCCATTGTATCTTAGGAAATATCTAATTTGCATGCCGAATTTTTAGGACCGAGTTTGACAAAAAGAATTGATAACCCAATTTATGTAATCACATCCCTATAATATAGCAACTAATTCAAGATGAATACATCTTAGAAAATATCTAATTTGCGTTTAATAAACGATTACATATTTGGTAAGATCTTATTAGCTTTAAATGTACACTATTAATCCAATAATATCAATTGAGAATCATATTAAGAATATATCAGATCATTCATTCCTAAATCATAACTAACAAATCGTAAAATATATATTCTCAACTTTCGAATCAAGAGTTTCTACAAAACTCTACCTACAACTGTTAACAGTATATATATCAACAAAATAATAGCCGTGTGGTGTACTACGGGGTAAAACCTAGTATACATCATACAAAAAAGGAAGTATCTAAAACCGTGTAGGAAGGTAGGTGTTGTTATTGGACTGTATGGGAATTTACAATTAGATAGAAGATATATAGAAACAAAACATAGTAAACAAAAAAAACAAACATTGTGCTTTTTGTCTATAGGGTTTATCAATACCATGAGATAACGTCAGAAGCACGTCTCCGAGGAGGAGAATCGCCACCGTCGATTTTCTTCGACATTACTTGATAATTCAGGGCTGATGCCAATTGATGTCTTTGATGAAATATTCTGGACATTATCGAGGAAAACCATAGCGAGGTGTCGTTGCGTGTCGAAGCTGTGGTCTTCCATTCTCGGCCGTTCAGATTTCAGTGATTTGTTCTTGAAAAAGTATTCGGCTTGTCGGCATCTCTTGTTCGCCTTCAAACTCAACGGTAAGTGGCTCTTCTTCTCGTCACCTCAACCTCAAAATCTAGACGAGAACTCGTCTCTTTTAGCCACCAATCATCATATGTGTTTCCGCACTAGACCGGGTTCATGTCGGATCAATGTCCCTATTCGTGGCTTGCTATGTACTACATCTATGTGGCTCAAAGATAGATATAATGATTTCAAGGCAATGGTTTATAACCCTAGCACAGGACAGACCATAACATTACCCAACTTGATAACAAGTTGGAATCATGCGAGAGCCCAATTAGGGTATGATCCAATCAACAAGCAAGTCAAGGTACTGTGCGTATCACTTTCTAAAAACCCTTGGTAGGGCAGGCATATCAAGTTCTGACATTAGGAATAGGAGAACTGTCTTGGAGGATGATTGAATGCTCCTTACCTCATCACCCTTTAAATATTGAGATTTGTATCAACGGAGTCTTGTACTATATAGCGGATCCAAACAACAACTTTCCAGAACGTAGGTTTGTAAAACCTTACACCATAGTTTGCTTTGATGTTATGTCTGAGAAGTTCACATATACTGACTATGCTCTCGACAACAAAACAAAGTGGTGCCCAACTATGATAAATTACACTAATAAGTTAGGTGGAACAACTACAAGTCTTGAGTTGTGGGTTCTAGATGATGTTGAGAAACACAAATGGTTGAGGAAAATCTATTGCCTCCTTTGTGGAAGAATCTTGTTGCGGATACAAGGTTGAAATTTGTCGGCATGACTAGTAATGGTGAAATTGTGTTTTCTCCGCTCGGTTTATCTGATCCTTTCTACATTTTCTACTACAATATGGATAAGAATACTGTCGTAAGAGTTAAAATCCAAGGAATTGGACCCGTTAGTGGTCAAGACATCTACACTTTTGTAGACCACGTTGAAGATGTGAAGCTTATAACGTGAGTGCTTAGGATTTCATAAGACTCTTAGTCGCTTTATGGTCTTGCAAAATTGTGGTTTGTAATCCTTTGCTTATCAAAATATAATTTATTCTGGATAATAAATTTTAAAAGACCAAATATCCGTGGGTTTCTTTATATTTTATTTCAACTTTGTTCTAGGATTTAATATTATTTATACATGGATATCATCCATATGAAACCCTTTTTTCTACACAAACAATAATCACTTGCATTTCTCTTTTGTTATAGTTAAACTACCTATAGTCGTCGTCTTTACGGTTTAGTACAATATTCTCTAACTATTTCGTAATGCTTATTATTTTAATCCTCTACTTCTGTCATTCTGTGTTATTGACATGTTTCTCATCCTTTGTTTGATGATCTGGACCTTCTATATCGGCATCTTGAAACTTTTTTGTTCTTGAATCACCTTAACCTTAAACATTAAATTGCTCACTTGCTTAAAAACTTATGTCCTTTTCCACCAATGCTTCTTGTGTTGTCTCTGTGTCTCACAATGCCTATTTCATACATGTGCACTGATTCATCTTCTTTAGCTCATACTCCACCTTCAATCCAAAATCTATGAACCCTTATTCCTTTTCTCTCTGTTTAGTACTCATACTTGATCTGTGTGTAAAGAATGCTCTTAAAGCGAAAACATCGCAATAAATTTTGTTTTGTGATTAGGCTTGAGGAATAAAATACTGTATATACATATATACATCTCAATGATATGCTGGGGGCAACATGTTTAGAAGGAATGTGTTTCTCTACCTCCTTATAATTTTGGCTCGTTAGGGTCAAGAACATTAACGGAATGTATAGTATTTATAAGGCGATAAAACCATGTTTCATGGTATTTACGAGAATTGTCATGTAGTTAATATAATTCACTTAATAATCGAAGATGCTAATATCAATCATTGATAAGTATGACATGTGTTTTTTGGTTGCTATCTCGTATTTTGGAAATCTGATTGGTTCTTTTGGTTCCCTCTCTCAGTCTCAAGTATTCGGATTAATTCACAACTTCTAGCTAGGAAGATAAATTTTGAATCTTATATTTTTTTAATCTTACATATAGTTTAATTATAAGAAAGATATATTTTGCATCTTATATTTCACTATTTAAAAAAAGAAGTGAAAAATCGTGTTAGAAGCGACGTAACCGGTGTGGTAATGTTTACGCCATGAAACTACGGCAGAAGCACGTCCCCGAGGAGGAGAATGGTCACACTCTACCCTTTGATCTTTTTGATGAAATATTCTCGAGACTATCGGCGAAAACTATACTGAGGAGTCGTTGCGTGTCGAAGCTCTGGTCTTCCATTCTCCGCCATCCAGATTTTATTGACAAATTTCTGAAAATATCTTCGGCTCATCCGCAACTCTTGTTCACCTTCAAACTCAACGGTAATTGGCTCTTCTTCTCTTCACTTCAGCCTCTAATCTAGACGTGGACTTTTCTCTTATAGCCTTCAATCGTCACGTGTGTTTTCCTCGGGTCGGATCCGGGTAGGAACCGATCGGGTTCGGGTTTTTTTATCCATTTAAGAATTAAGAAACGATAAGATTCGGTTCGGATATCGGTTCGGTTCTTCTCGGTTCCAGATAGGTTGGGTTCTATAATTTTTGGACACAGATCATATCCGAAACTCGAATATCCAACCTTTGGTTCGGGTAAAATGGACCCATTTGTACCCGAAAATGTAGCAAAATACCCGAAAAAGAAAACAAAAACCTGAGAAGAACCGGATAACAAAACTTCAAAGTGCAAACTTATTTCCTATCAAGTACCAACAAACAAAAGTCACACTCTCCTAACAACAAGACAGATAAAATTCAGACATCAAAGGTCAAACACTCAAACTTGAAACTTAAAATTTAAAACTTGAATGCTACTTGAAACCATCCTTGGCTTGGCTCCTTGCGAGTTGAATTCATTTCAGGATATCAAACTCTAACAAAACAGAAGACAATTAGTTCTATAATCAGTAGTAAGAAATCGAACGTGTTTCATGAAAGAGACATGTAACTTAAAATTTGATTTGAAATTGGAACTCACTCTACAGTCCTTGCAAGTTGAACTCAGGATCAAACTCTACTTAACAAAACAAAAGATCAATTTTCAGAAATAGAAAGTATAGAGCACATTTGAGTTAAAAGAGATTAAGAGAAGATATTAACTCTCATGAGATCATCTTGCAACTCCACATCTGCAAGCATTTGTTGGATTGTTATCACTCCCTTTTCATTGACATGAATCTCACAAATCATCCATTGCTCTGTGCACATCAAGACTTCAATTATGTAGTGGGTTAAGCAGCTTCTTTGTGGGTTTAATATTCTCCCACTAGGGATAAATGCAGATTCCAATGCTACTGAAGACACTTGCATTGCAATTACATCTCTAGCAATAAGTGATAGAACCGGGAACTTTGAGCTATTGATCCTCCACCAAGATAACACATCATACTCAACACCATTTAGAAGGTTTGGATTCTCCACAGTTTCTTTCAAATACAAATCCAGCTCATTTGATGAATCTTGAATTCCTAGTTCTTTAACCACCTCTTTGTAGATACTCTCCATGCTTTCATAACCAACGGTTCTCTCACAATAATCACTTCCAACTTGCTCTTGAGACTGAGAAATTGCTCTTTGGGACTGAGTATATGTCTCTAATTCACCACTGCCACTTCTATTCACTAAAACACTGTACTCTGCAAACATATCCTTGAGGATCTGCAAGACTGAATCATGAAGATGAGTAGCCTCAACACTATTTTTTACCATAAAGTGTGTCAAAACAAAGCTGAGCAAACTTCATCTTCTTTCTTGGGTCGAATATACTTGCTACTATTAAAGTTAATTCATTTCAACCTTCTCTCCAAATGGATCCCAATACTTCTCTAATTTCTCTAACATAACCAATGCTTCCCATCTTAAGTTTGGATCAGGACCCCGTACTTGTAGTTAGCGCAGTAATGTTTTTTAGGATGGTAACTATCTCATTGTATATCTTATGGGAGCACACAGAAGTTGAAGCTGAAAGTAATAGTGTAGACTTGTAAAAGATGACAAGAAACTGAACCAACCTCTCAACTGCATCGAAATCCTTTTTGATTGCTGGTCCAACCCTTTTTGTCCCATCCACTTTTTCCGCAAAGTAGTCATTATAAACTTTATCTTCAGCCTCCATCTTTTCAAATGCCACTCTAAACCTTAAAGCTTGTTCTAACATGAGGTAAGTGGAGTTCCATCTGGTCTTGACATCTAAAGGTATGCTTCCTCATTTAACTTTTGTTGTTTCCACTCGAAGATCAAATGCTTTCAATCTGTCCGTTGAAGCTCTCAGAAAATTAATTCCATTCCTGATAGAAGCCACACTGTCATCTACCTCTTGCAGACCTTTCTTAACAATCAAGTTCAATATATGGGTGGCACACCTTAGATGCAAATAATCACCTTTCAGAATAAATGCATCATTCCCATTAAGTTGTTTAAATGCTTCCTTGAATCTCCATATTGCTGAACTGTTAGCAGTGGCATTGTCTACTATGATGCAGAAGACTTTCTTGATGTCCCACTCTTCCATACAACCCATAAGAACCTTTGAAATTGTTGACCCTTTATGATCCGAAACATTCTTGAAACCAATGATGAGCTTCTTTAACTTCCACCAAGCATCGATATAATGAGTTGTTATGACCATATAACTATTTTCAGTATATGGAGCAACCCAAATATCAGTTGTCAATGACAACCTATGTTTATTCTCCCCAAGAACCTTCTTAGTTGCTTTCCTCTTAACAAACATATCCACAATATCTCTTGTTGTTGTTCTCTGAGAGTGAGGTTTATACAACTGGACTTTAGCACAGAAATGTCTCCAAGCTAGGCACTCTATAAAGATAATGGCAGTTCAGCTAAAACTAACAACTCATTTTAAGCTTCCCTAACCACATATTCAGAGACTTTACTCAACCTAAGCTCACCACCAACACCATCAGGAAAATACATTCTGACTCTTTTCTAGATTAGCAACTTGCCATACCTTGAATGTCTTGCATGCCATTTTCAGATGCTTAGATAAATTGGAGGTACCCGACTTGCTTGGACATTTCATCTGTTTCCCACAATAATGACAATTGCATAAGTCATTATTGGCCTTTTGTTTAGTGAAGTGTTTCCAAACCTACGATGTTGTTGATTTCTTTCTAGTACCAGAATCAGCACCTTCCTCACATTGCCTCCTCTTGTTGTTAGGTCCAACAACTTCATCGTCTGTTCCACTGTCATCTTCATCACCCATTGACTGATTGTTTGGTGGAGGTGGAGGATGATCAGAAGACGCCATCTGCACCATTTAGAAAAGAAACAAATTACAACCTTAATCAAAAGCAAAAAAACAAGTTACAACCTAAAGCTTATATACGATACTCTTATAAACAAATTACAACCTAAAGCTTATACACAAATTACAACCTAAAGCAAAAGCTTTAAAGGCAAAACAACAAAAACCTGAAGCTTACAGACGATAGCAGATTAGCAGATGACAAACGGTTAGATTTAAGACCAAAATGATAAAACCTAAAGCTTACACACCATCCAAAACATTGAAACCTAAAGCTTAGACTTTAGAGAGAAAACAAAAAAACAAATTACAGCCTAAATCAAAAGCTTTAAAGGCAAAACAACAAAAACCTGAAGCTTATAGACCAACATGATAAACCTAAAGCTTACAAACCATACCAGAAGAATGTTGAAGATCTAACTATCTCATCTGAAGATTACTGGAGTATAAGAGTAAAGCAAGTAAATAATATTATCTGTAGAAAGAGAGAAACAAAACAAAGCTGAGTAAGGGTCAGATCGAAAACATACCTCTGATTGGTTCTCGACAACGCAGATGGTGGCGAAGACGAAGAGACCTGGAACGACAAAGTGTGAGCGAGATTATTTAGGGATTCCAGTTTTTATAGTAGGTTTAGACTGGTGGTATAATATAGAGGACAAAGAAGTACGGTAAAGCAGCTGATCGAGTATCGACAAAGACCAAACCCTGAGCGAGTGAGCGGCTACACCTCAAAATGACAAAACAAAAGGGATATTCCGATTGTGATACTGGATAAGGGATACAATGATATTACTGACCTAGGGTTCTTCGGGTCCTCAGGTACCCATGCGGATCCTCTGGTAATACCCGGAACCGACCCAATACCCACAGATATAAGAAAACATTACCCATCGAGTATTTTTGGCAATAACCAAATCCAAAATAACCGAACTAGTTATTTTGGATCGGTTCCGGTTTAGGTCCTCGAATCCGGTTTTTTTTGCCCAGGGCTAGTGTTTCCGCACTAGAATGGGATCAGGTGGGATAAATTCCCCTATTCGTGGATTTCTCTGTAATGAATATATATGGCTCAAGGATATACGTATATAANCAAAAAAACAAGTTACAACCTAAAGCTTATATACGATACTCTTATAAACAAATTACAACCTAAAGCTTATACACAAATTACAACCTAAAGCAAAAGCTTTAAAGGCAAAACAACAAAAACCTGAAGCTTACAGACGATAGCAGATTAGCAGATGACAAACGGTTAGATTTAAGACCAAAATGATAAAACCTAAAGCTTACACACCATCCAAAACATTGAAACCTAAAGCTTAGACTTTAGAGAGAAAACAAAAAAACAAATTACAGCCTAAATCAAAAGCTTTAAAGGCAAAACAACAAAAACCTGAAGCTTATAGACCAACATGATAAACCTAAAGCTTACAAACCATACCAGAAGAATGTTGAAGATCTAACTATCTCATCTGAAGATTACTGGAGTATAAGAGTAAAGCAAGTAAATAATATTATCTGTAGAAAGAGAGAAACAAAACAAAGCTGAGTAAGGGTCAGATCGAAAACATACCTCTGATTGGTTCTCGACAACGCAGATGGTGGCGAAGACGAAGAGACCTGGAACGACAAAGTGTGAGCGAGATTATTTAGGGATTCCAGTTTTTATAGTAGGTTTAGACTGGTGGTATAATATAGAGGACAAAGAAGTACGGTAAAGCAGCTGATCGAGTATCGACAAAGACCAAACCCTGAGCGAGTGAGCGGCTACACCTCAAAATGACAAAACAAAAGGGATATTCCGATTGTGATACTGGATAAGGGATACAATGATATTACTGACCTAGGGTTCTTCGGGTCCTCAGGTACCCATGCGGATCCTCTGGTAATACCCGGAACCGACCCAATACCCACAGATATAAGAAAACATTACCCATCGAGTATTTTTGGCAATAACCAAATCCAAAATAACCGAACTAGTTATTTTGGATCGGTTCCGGTTTAGGTCCTCGAATCCGGTTTTTTTTGCCCAGGGCTAGTGTTTCCGCACTAGAATGGGATCAGGTGGGATAAATTCCCCTATTCGTGGATTTCTCTGTAATGAATATATATGGCTCAAGGATATACGTATATAATGGTTTAAAGGCGATGGTTTATAACCCTAACACAGACAGTCCATAACATTACCCAAAGTGATAACTAGGAGGGCTCTAGCTAGCAAGAACCTATTTAGGGTATGATCCAATAAACAAACAAGTCAAAGTATTGTGCAAGTCACTAATTTGTACTAAGCTTTGGAAAGTGGAGGAGCATCAAGTTCTAACATTAGGAACGAAAAATATGTCGTGGAGAAAGATTGCATGTTCCCTACCCCATTACCCAATAAGTGCTGGGATTTGTATCAACGGAGTCTTGTATTATATAGCTGATCGGAAGAAAACAACTCCAAAACCTATGTTTCCAAAACTTAATACCATAGTTTGCTTTGATGTTATGTCCGAGAAGTTCACGTTTACTAACCAACCTCTAGACAACAATGACGAGTGGTACTACCCAACTCTGATAAATTACACTGGTAAGTTAGGTGTACTTTGTCAAGATTCTGGTGGTTATTTCAGCGGGAAAACTAAAAGTCTTGAGTTGTGGGTCTTAGATGATGTTGAGAAACAGAAGTGGTTGAGGAAAATCTACGTGTTGCCGCCTCTGTGGAAGAATCTTGTATCACTTCTAACGTTGTACATTGTGGGGATGACTAGTAACGGTGAATTTGTGTTTTATGTGGCCGTTTTACATGATCCTTTCTACATTTTCTACTACAAAGCGAAGGAGAATTCTATAGTAAGACTATCTCTAATGTGTTACTCTATTTTTTCTTCTAAAATAGAGTAACTCTAAAATAGAGCATTGTTTTCCTTCAATGTATTACTCTATTTTAGAGTTGAAAATAGACTTAGACCATTTCCAATGTGTTACTCTATTTTTTCTTCTAAAATAGAGCATTGTTTTCCTCCAATGTATTACTCTATTTTAGAGTTAAAATAGATTTAGTGTAAAAAAATAGACGTGACAATAGAGTTGCTCTATATATATAGCAATCCTATCATTTTCTCTATTTTAGAGTAAAATATAGAGTAGGATTAGAGCAAATGTTGCTCTATAATAGAGTTTTAACTCTAAAATAGAGTGGGGTTAGAGATACCTTAGTGTAAAAAAATAGAGGTGAAAATAGAGTTGCTCTATATATAGAGCAATCTTATCATTTTCTCTATTTTAGAGTAAAATATAGAGTAGGGTTGGAGCAAATGTTGCTATATAATAGAGTTTTGACTCTAAAANCTCTTGTTGTTGTTCTCTGAGAGTGAGGTTTATACAACTGGACTTTAGCACAGAAATGTCTCCAAGCTAGGCACTCTATAAAGATAATGGCAGTTCAGCTAAAACTAACAACTCATTTTAAGCTTCCCTAACCACATATTCAGAGACTTTACTCAACCTAAGCTCACCACCAACACCATCAGGAAAATACATTCTGACTCTTTTCTAGATTAGCAACTTGCCATACCTTGAATGTCTTGCATGCCATTTTCAGATGCTTAGATAAATTGGAGGTACCCGACTTGCTTGGACATTTCATCTGTTTCCCACAATAATGACAATTGCATAAGTCATTATTGGCCTTTTGTTTAGTGAAGTGTTTCCAAACCTACGATGTTGTTGATTTCTTTCTAGTACCAGAATCAGCACCTTCCTCACATTGCCTCCTCTTGTTGTTAGGTCCAACAACTTCATCGTCTGTTCCACTGTCATCTTCATCACCCATTGACTGATTGTTTGGTGGAGGTGGAGGATGATCAGAAGACGCCATCTGCACCATTTAGAAAAGAAACAAATTACAACCTTAATCAAAAGCAAAAAAACAAGTTACAACCTAAAGCTTATATACGATACTCTTATAAACAAATTACAACCTAAAGCTTATACACAAATTACAACCTAAAGCAAAAGCTTTAAAGGCAAAACAACAAAAACCTGAAGCTTACAGACGATAGCAGATTAGCAGATGACAAACGGTTAGATTTAAGACCAAAATGATAAAACCTAAAGCTTACACACCATCCAAAACATTGAAACCTAAAGCTTAGACTTTAGAGAGAAAACAAAAAAACAAATTACAGCCTAAATCAAAAGCTTTAAAGGCAAAACAACAAAAACCTGAAGCTTATAGACCAACATGATAAACCTAAAGCTTACAAACCATACCAGAAGAATGTTGAAGATCTAACTATCTCATCTGAAGATTACTGGAGTATAAGAGTAAAGCAAGTAAATAATATTATCTGTAGAAAGAGAGAAACAAAACAAAGCTGAGTAAGGGTCAGATCGAAAACATACCTCTGATTGGTTCTCGACAACGCAGATGGTGGCGAAGACGAAGAGACCTGGAACGACAAAGTGTGAGCGAGATTATTTAGGGATTCCAGTTTTTATAGTAGGTTTAGACTGGTGGTATAATATAGAGGACAAAGAAGTACGGTAAAGCAGCTGATCGAGTATCGACAAAGACCAAACCCTGAGCGAGTGAGCGGCTACACCTCAAAATGACAAAACAAAAGGGATATTCCGATTGTGATACTGGATAAGGGATACAATGATATTACTGACCTAGGGTTCTTCGGGTCCTCAGGTACCCATGCGGATCCTCTGGTAATACCCGGAACCGACCCAATACCCACAGATATAAGAAAACATTACCCATCGAGTATTTTTGGCAATAACCAAATCCAAAATAACCGAACTAGTTATTTTGGATCGGTTCCGGTTTAGGTCCTCGAATCCGGTTTTTTTTGCCCAGGGCTAGTGTTTCCGCACTAGAATGGGATCAGGTGGGATAAATT
Organism: Camelina sativa; assembly: GCF_000633955.1. NCBI lineage: Eukaryota > Viridiplantae > Streptophyta > Magnoliopsida > Brassicales > Brassicaceae > Camelina > Camelina sativa. The sequence goes on from NC_025695.1 coordinate 27,307,276, forward strand.
CCCCTATTCGTGGATTTCTCTGTAATGAATATATATGGCTCAAGGATATACGTATATAATGGTTTAAAGGCGATGGTTTATAACCCTAACACAGACAGTCCATAACATTACCCAAAGTGATAACTAGGAGGGCTCTAGCTAGCAAGAACCTATTTAGGGTATGATCCAATAAACAAACAAGTCAAAGTATTGTGCAAGTCACTAATTTGTACTAAGCTTTGGAAAGTGGAGGAGCATCAAGTTCTAACATTAGGAACGAAAAATATGTCGTGGAGAAAGATTGCATGTTCCCTACCCCATTACCCAATAAGTGCTGGGATTTGTATCAACGGAGTCTTGTATTATATAGCTGATCGGAAGAAAACAACTCCAAAACCTATGTTTCCAAAACTTAATACCATAGTTTGCTTTGATGTTATGTCCGAGAAGTTCACGTTTACTAACCAACCTCTAGACAACAATGACGAGTGGTACTACCCAACTCTGATAAATTACACTGGTAAGTTAGGTGTACTTTGTCAAGATTCTGGTGGTTATTTCAGCGGGAAAACTAAAAGTCTTGAGTTGTGGGTCTTAGATGATGTTGAGAAACAGAAGTGGTTGAGGAAAATCTACGTGTTGCCGCCTCTGTGGAAGAATCTTGTATCACTTCTAACGTTGTACATTGTGGGGATGACTAGTAACGGTGAATTTGTGTTTTATGTGGCCGTTTTACATGATCCTTTCTACATTTTCTACTACAAAGCGAAGGAGAATTCTATAGTAAGACTATCTCTAATGTGTTACTCTATTTTTTCTTCTAAAATAGAGTAACTCTAAAATAGAGCATTGTTTTCCTTCAATGTATTACTCTATTTTAGAGTTGAAAATAGACTTAGACCATTTCCAATGTGTTACTCTATTTTTTCTTCTAAAATAGAGCATTGTTTTCCTCCAATGTATTACTCTATTTTAGAGTTAAAATAGATTTAGTGTAAAAAAATAGACGTGACAATAGAGTTGCTCTATATATATAGCAATCCTATCATTTTCTCTATTTTAGAGTAAAATATAGAGTAGGATTAGAGCAAATGTTGCTCTATAATAGAGTTTTAACTCTAAAATAGAGTGGGGTTAGAGATACCTTAGTGTAAAAAAATAGAGGTGAAAATAGAGTTGCTCTATATATAGAGCAATCTTATCATTTTCTCTATTTTAGAGTAAAATATAGAGTAGGGTTGGAGCAAATGTTGCTATATAATAGAGTTTTGACTCTAAAATAGAGTGGAGTTGGAGATGCCCTAAAGAGTTAAAATCCAAAGAACTGGACCAGCAGCCAGGTCCGGCCCTTCACCCATTCTGATGAAACATTCGTATTGGGCCTCAACATTTTGAAGCCCATTTTGCAGGAATTTTTTTTCAAAAAAAATAATAATAAGGCCTCAAAAACCCCCCAAAACTAGTAAAAAGGCCTCATCATTTTTTAAAATGTCCAATAATAAGCTCCAAAAAAATCCAAAAATTAGTTAAAAGGCTACATAATTTGAAAAATATTACATAATTAATAAAATAGATTTTAAAATTAGAAAAAATTATCAAAATTAGCAAAAAAAAAGTCTCCATAATTAGCAAAAAAAGTCTCAAAATCAAAAAAGTTAATAAATAAAAATTTGTGAAGGTCCCATATAGTTAGCAAAACAAATATCAGCTAATATTATTTTTTAAAAAGAAAAAAACCTTAAACTTTTTTCTTTTTTTGTATTGGGCCTCCAATTTCACCGGACCGGCACTGCCAGCAGCTGGTTGTGGTGAAGGCATCTAACACTTTCATAGACGTAGACCACGTAGAAGGTTTAATTTGAAGCTTATGTGAGTGCATGAGCTTCTGATGTCATATCTCTACCTTTACAAAAGCGCTAAATTCTTGTGTTGTTTTTTATGTCTCACTAGCTCTTATTGCGTACGTCTCTTTTCTTTTCCATTGGTTTATTTTATTTTTCTGCACAAAAAAATCTCAAATTAAATCGTATTCTTGGTTATTTACTTTATTCTTCATTTGTTTAAACTTTTTCTTCACATGTTAATCTCATTTACGTACCTCTCTCTTCATATGTTTATTATATTCACGCGAATTTATCTTGCTTCCTTTACAAGTTACAATCCACGACCGTCTCAGCTTTTGATAAGTCCCAAAAAGAGAAACTTCCACTAAGCCCAACTCAACCAGGGCCGGCTCAAGATTTCTGCATATCCTGAACTATTGCATTATAGTACATTTTGGAAACTTAATTAGTATTTTAGTACAAATACTATTTATAATTGGCAAAATAGGTGAGAGAGTGTTTGTGTGTGAGTGTGTGTGAAATAGGAGAATTATGTAAGACCCATTTGTGATATTAAAAAATTGTGATAATTATTTAAATAATTGTTAATATAATCTTTTTTGAGAAAATTTTTCAGATACAAAAAAATCTATATTTTTTTCTTTATAATTTGATATACATTTTGTTTAATAATTTTTTAATATATTCTATACATTTATTTTATCCGTACACTTTCTAAAGTGTACGGATGTCTGTACACATTATTAAGTGTGTAAACATAATTAAGTGTACGGATGTTTGTACACTTTATTAAATGTACATATATTTACACACTTTATTAAGTGTACAGATGTCTCTACACATTATTAAGTGTATAGATGTAATGTGTACACTTAGTAATGTGTAGAGACATGTGTACACTTAATAAGGTGTGCAAATATCTGTACATTTAATAAGGTGTACAGACATTCGTACACTTAATTATGTGTATGGATACAAAATTTGTAAAAAATATTTAACACTATCAAATAAAATCATCAAACAAAATACATATCAAATTATAAAGAAAAAATATAGATTTTTATATATCTGATTTTTTTTTTAAAAAATACCATATTACCAAAATATTTGAATAAATATTTTTTTTTTCTCTTTCTCTCTCACAATTTTATCTCACAAACATTCTATCTCATAAGTGGGACCCTGGCTATTTCTCCAATTATAAATAGTACATGTATTACATTTCTAATTAAATTTGGAAAATGTATTAAAATGCCAATAATCTCTAAAAAAAAATTAACATGTAAAATTCTATTTTTTTTACTTTTGGACCCGTGCTCTTGCACCCCCAGCACATGTGCTAAGCCGGGCCTGAACTCAAGAAACACCAAATGTGACCCACAATCCAAAATATCAAACCATTAGACCACCTCCAGTAGGAGGTACTCTCCTCAGTTCTCTTGTTAATGGGCCCCAAATATTAAATAAAAAATCCATTTCAGGTCCAATAGACCAATACCCTCAGAATTGATCCTTTGGGAAGCAATTTGAGCAACCCATGAGAACCGTGACGTGGCTAATTGAGATTGGCTAATGATTAAATATAAAAGCTAATTTTTTTTACTTCGTTTTTCCTTTCTTTCTTCCCTGACTCTCTCTCTTCTCTGTCGACACAGAATGGCGACTCGCGGCGGTTCTTTCTGATGGCGTAAAGCGGACGGCGAGGTCCACCGGGAGACGAATCGGACAGAGAAGGTTCGTCTTCTCATCTCTTAATTATTGATCTCGTTGTTAATGTTAGGGTTTAGGTTAAATTCGATTTGATTGTGAGAGTGATTAATGTTTGATGTTCAATTGGTTTGTGATTTGTATGGAGGGTTTACGGGTGTTGTGTGAGGTGTTGTCTTTGTGTTTTAGATTGTAAAGGGATGAACTGTCTTTGTGTTGTAGATTGTATAGGTAATCATGCTTTTGATCCTAGTTGAACAAACAATAACACTTGACGATTTCTGGTGCTTTAAAGGTTTAGCAAGAGGAGATTGCTAAAGCCAAGCAAGCCATGGAAAGGAAGAAGAAGCTGGCGGAGAAAGCTGCTATAAGAGCTCAAAAGGAAGCTGAGAAGAAACAATCATATAAATTATATTTTATTCTAAAATTATAATATAAATAAAATGAATTTCAACTCGTGCTCTAGCACGGGTCCTAATCTAGTATCTGTTGATAGGGATACTTTTACCTTGTACGTTTGTATATCTTCCTTCTGTATATGTTTATGATGTATATATCTCCTGTTCTAATGCAAAATAGTTATCTCCATCCCAACCCATATGTGCAACTCAACAATAAATCCGAATTTTGTAAAATATGTTTAATTTTCCAAATTTTGTAAAATATGTTTATTATTCCAAATTTTGGAATTGTTTTTATTTTCTGTTCATATAAAGAATTTAAATAATTCTGTTATCATTTTAGATAATTAAAATTTGATAATCAATAACAAATTTTAAAAAATTATTATTTAATTGATTGAGCAACCTTCTTAGGATTATTTAGTGGAAGGATAATTTTGTTTAAGTTCTAAATGGGTTGCTTTAATTAGTTTAATATTAATTATATGATTAATTAATTTCTGAGCAACTTAGGAGGAGTACTGGAGTGGAGATGTTCTTAGCATCAGAGAAACGACACATAATTTCTCAAAATAATGTATTTTAATTAGTTTTATTTTAATATTATTATATATATATAAATAAAAAATCTGAAAAAAGAATTAACTAATAATAGACTGACATATGTCAAAAGAAACTATTATAAAAGAAACGTTCTTCAACTGTTGTTTCTCTTTATTTTTATTTTTTAATTTTTTATTAAAAATACCCCTAATGAAATTACCAGACATACCCTCACAGCCCAGTCAAACCCATTAATTGCTATTTGACCAAACAGAGTGCATATGTTCTCTACTAGTGATGTTAAAACGGGCCTTAAGCCCGCGGATCTTAACGGGTCCTGTACATTGTTTTTAGATTCGAATCCGTTTAGAAAACCAATAATTTTAATTGGGTATACCCGTTTAAGTCATTTTATTAACGGGTCTTATTTAATTTTAAATGGGCAGCCCGATAACTTTTTTTTTTGAATTCTTGATGTAAACGACAGCGTTTAGTCGAACTTAGGGCTAATGTCAGAGAAGTCGAACTCACGACTCGCGAAGCTGATCCTCTTGCTCAGAGGCTCCACCGTCACAACCTTTCGCCACCACATCCGACTCGGAGGCTCCACCGTCACAACCTTTTTTCTCCACCGTCACAACCCTTTTTCTCCACCGTCAATAGATTCAGAGGTCTCTCTCTAATCCCTCAGTTCAACTGATTTGCTTGGTGTTGGACCTGTTGGTCTTGTTCTTTGTGTATACTTGTATGAATCATGTTTGCTTCCTGGATTTTCCTGGGTTTTACCATGTTTGCTTCCTGGGTTATTGATACTTGACATTGCTATGTATTTTTGATGACACAAATCGACATTCGTTAGGCATTTGTAAAGTCACTCAAGCTTCTTCGATTCGTGTTGGTTCTGTAGTGTTGAATAACACTTAATTGATATAATGTTTCAATTTGTGACTGTGTGTTGAACTTGTATCTCCTTTAGGGTATAGTCTCTTAGCTCTTTGTCATTTCTATTCACCTCATTCTTTGTTTTTTTCTGTCCAAATATTAGCATTCGTGGTAAGAATAGAGAGTGGAGTTTTCAGCAGTGTTCCTACTGAGATTGATACGAATTTTACCCTCGATGCAGGTTTGGTTCTGTAGCCTCGGTGAATAACACAGAGGGAACGAAGAAAGCTGAGGAATTGAAGCGAAAGGCTAGAGATGATAGGTAATTAGACAATGCTTTCTTTGTGCTTAATAGTTTGTTTATTGCTTATGCTTGGTTTTTTGAAGTTTAATACTCGCTTTGTATTTCAATCAGATTTGAAAGAGACTAAAGTTGAAGTTCTACTGCTGCTGATAACACTGAGGAAGAGGCAAAGAAGAAAGATAGGCTTGTGAAAGAGACTAAAGTTGATTCCGCTGAAGAAGATAAACTCAAAGCTAGAGTATTGAGGTACTTTTATCCCTGAGGTAGTGTTTGATGCGTGTTTGATTTGATGCTTTTGATGCTTTTATAAACTTGTTTGTTTGCGTGTTAAATATTAATGTTATAAACTTGTTTGTTTGCGTATTTGTTATAAACTTGTTTGATGCGTGTTTTCAAAGATGTGTGATGTGTGTGTTGATCCAGAGAAGTTTTCAAATAATTTTTTGTGTTTGTTTGTTGGTCTTTGTTGTGTTTATATAGATTTACATCTCTGGATCGGGTCTATGTTGTGTTTACTCAACAAGTCTTTGTTGAGTTTATATAGTTGAATATTTTTTACGATGGAGGTGTATATAAGTCCATTCTGTTTTTACAGAATGGACCTAGAGTCTCAATACACAATGGCATTGCTCAATGCTCAGAATGATTATATTGCTATGAATGAGGAAGATGCTCAAGATGAAGACATTGAGATGGATGAGGGAGAAACTGAAATTGAAGAACCAGTGCAAAGTGACACAGTGTCTCAAGCTACACGAAAGAGACGGTTAACTTCAGTGTCTCAAGCATCAACTCAAGCTACACGAAAAAGTTCTCGAAGTATTGGAAAGCTTACAGCATAATTTTGGCCATGGTGTCTGTTTTAGATCCAAGAATGAAACTGCAAATGATTGAGATGGCTTATGAGAAAGTAGATCCAACAACTTCTAAGTTGAAAAAAGATGAGCTTAGAGCAAATTTGGTTAGGCTCTACAAGGATTATCAAGCTAAGTCTATGGCAAATGCTTCAGGTGTTTCAGCAGCTCCAACTCCACATGAGTTAGTTTCTGAGTCTCCACTTGATGATGACTTCGATAATGTAAGTCTACTTTCTTTACAATATTAAGAATTTGTATCACAATGATGACTTCGATGATGTAAGTCTACTTTCTTTTCAATATTAAGAATTTGTATCATAATAATGACTTCGATGATGTGAATTGATGGTGCAGGATCTTTATGAGCTTGAAAGAAACATTGGAGTTGGGGTGGACAATACAAAGACACTTTTGGATATCTATTTAGATGAGCCAAGATTAGAGAGGAAGTCTTTTCCGAATTTGGATGTTTTGTCTTATTGGAAAGACAACCAACATCGACTTGGTGATCTAGCATGTATGGCACGTGATTTGCTAAGTATACCCATCACCACAGTTGCCTCAGAGTCGGCGTTCAGCATCGGATCTAGAGTGTTAACTCCATACAGAAACCGTTTGCTTCCAAAGAATGTTCAAGCTCTATTGTGTACTCGTAACTGGTTAAGAGGTTTTGCAGAATATGAAGGTAAGTTTCATACTCGTAATTGGTAAGCTTTACTTTGTTTCAACAGCTCTAAATTGCAACTAATTCACATTTTTAACAGGTAACATAGAAGAAGAAGATGATGAAAAGGATTCTCAAAACACAGGGAGTAATCAGGAGATTTAGGACTTCTTTTTAGTAATCAGTTTGGGTTGTGACTTGTGAAGATATTTGTATTGGTTACATTGGTAGTTTGATTACTTTGTTGTGTATTGTGTTCCTTTTTTAAACATATTATAATTTTAAACTTTGCAACAAATTATAATTTTAACTATTATAATTTGCAACAAACTCGTTTTGGACATCAGGACATGTTATAACTTTGCAACAGATTAAACTCTGTTCAAAAAATTACTGTAAAAATCATAAATGTCTAAATGTGCACTTGTAAAAGCAACAAAAATAAATGGCCAGGGTTCTAAATGGGTAACATATAAAAGGGTATAGTACTAAATGGGCAGGGTTTTAATGGGCATCTTAACATCACTATTCTCTACGAGTAAAATACTCCAGCAGATGGAGGTAAAATACTTTTGTGGATTCGCAATTTTAGACAACCCCATTTTAAGTTGTTGAATTTATGTATTTCAAGTGAAGATACCAACCGGATCATTCAAGTCAACGCTTTCGATTGACTACATAATGATTTTTTTTTGGGTCAAACGACTATATGATGATATATTGACAATATTCAGAAAGATCTAACGCATGAGCTTACATATGATTGGTTTGAGTTCGAAAGCCCCACTAGAAACAAATTTCACAGATTAGAATAAGTAAACAGTATATACCGCTTAATATAAGACAGTATCTCAGGTGTTCAGTGTAACAGAGTATAATGTCAAAGGAATAAGACAAAATACAAAGCGATTGATAATGAAAGAATGTGTGTATGATCCGAACTGGACTTGTATATAATATTCTAATGTGTGCATGATGCCATAACTTGAGATTTCCATCTCCGTTTGGAACTGTGCTTGACCAAACGGAGATGGTAAGATCATAGAAACATTAGATTTGTCTAAAATTACCAATCCATACAAGTATTTACCTCCATTTGAGATACTTACGCACATTGTTAGGGATAGGTTTTGGGTCTAATTTGGTGTTTGTTGAGTTGGGCTTCGTGGGAGTTTCTCTGTTTTGGGACTGTCATCGGCAAAAGCTGAGATGGGCGTGGACTGTAACTTGTAAAGGAAGCAAGCTAAGATAAATTAACGTGAATCTAAACATATGAAGAGGAAAGAAAATGAGATTAACATGTAAAGAAAGAGTTCAAACAAATGAAGAAAAAGTAGATAACCGTACAAAACCAAGCAATATCCATCAATAATACAACTTAATTTAAGAACAAATTTGCAGAAACCAATAAGCGCATTGGTGTAAAATGACGCAAGTGAGCAAGAGAATCAAGAAGCCAAACTATTTAGCGCTCTTTTAAGAGTAATATGACATCCGAAGCACTCAGATACGTTTAATATCTTCTGCGTGGTCAATAAAAGTGTAAATTTCTTGACGACTAACAGGTCCAATTCCTTGGATTTCAACTCTTACGATAGTATTCTTCTCCACATTGTAGTAGAAAATGTAGAAAGGATCACGTAGAAGAGCCGTTGAAAACACAAATTCACCATTATCCGTCATCCCCACAATGTTCAACCTTGTATATGGTACTAGCTTTCTCCACAGAGGCGGAAACACGTGGATTTTTATCAACCATTTATGTTTCTCAATATCATCTAGAACCCACAATTCAAGATTTGTAGTATTCCTGTCGAAATAATCATGACGAAGTACACCTAATTTACCAGTGTAATTTATGAGAGTTGAGCTCCACTCAACTTTATTGTCTAGAGCTTGGTTAATAAATGTGAACTTCTCGGACAGAACATCAAAGCAAACGACGGTATAAGGTTTTGGAAACCTAGGTCTCGGAGTCGTCCTGTTCTGATCGGCTATATAATACAAGACTCCATTGATACAAATTCCAGCACTTATCGGGTAATGGGGTAGGGAACATTCAATCTTTCTCCACGACAGATTTCTAACTCCTAGTGTCAGAACTTGATGCTCCTCTGCTTTCCGAAGCCAACTACAAAGTGAAATCCACAGTACTTTGACTTGTTTGTTGATGGGATCATACCCTAAATAGGTTCTCGCTTCATCCCTCCTTGTTCTCACTTTGGGTAATGTTATGGACTGTCCTGTGCTAGGGTTATAAACCATCGCCTTTAAACCCTTGTATCCATCTTTGAGCCATACATTTTCAGTAGATAGCAAGCCACGAATAGGGGCATTGATCCCACATGAACCAGTTCTAATGCGGAAACACATGTGATGATTGGTGGCTATAAGAGACAAGTTCTCGTCTGGATTTAGAGGCTGAGGTGAAGAGAAGAAGAGCCACTTACCGTTGATTTTGAAGGTGAACAAGAGTTGCGGACGAGCCGAAGATATTTTCAGGAACCGGTCCATCTGGACGGTGGAGAATGGAAGACCAGAGCTTCGACACGCAACGACACCTCGCTATGGTTTTCGCCGATAGTCTCGAGAATATATCATCAAAGAGATCAAAGGGTAGAGTATAGCCATTCTCCTCCTGGGAGACGTGCTTCTGCCGCAGTCTCATGGCGGAAACACTATGTGTTAAAAACCCTAGTCTAATCAATGTACCATTCCTTTTTGACTACATCAAGTGCGGAGGCTTCATTTTTATATGGGCCGGATCAGACTTAGTCAAGTATAGTGATTTGTACATATGGGCCGAGGGATGAGAGAACAAGTGCACGACGATTTTAATTTTATGATAAAAAATCTGTTTTTTTTTTTTTGCCTTTTTTCTCAGAGTCGGTCAATTCAATTTACATTTTTTAGCTACCTACGTGAGTTGGACGTATATGATAAGATTAAGGGCCTGACTGGTTCAAACACTGCGGTTATGGTTGCGGTTACGGGAGATTGCGGAAGCAGGCGATTGCGGTTTCAAGCGTATTAAGCATTTTGAACGACTGGTTTAGTAGTTTAAAATTGGTGCGTTTGCGGGAGGTTTACGACTGGTTGACCAGCAGATGCAATAGCGGTTGGATCATAATAAATGTGATATATAATATATAAATGTTTAAAATCACAAAAATTTTAATTTAACTTGATTTATAATTTAAATTTATTAAAAAAATACTAAAATAATTATTCAAAAAACAAATAAATTTCATATTGAAATACTTATTCCTTTATGCATTTGACTTTTCACCAAAAATTTAATCAAGTAATTTGATAAATGACAAAACATATGCTTTAGATCGTAGATCTTTTCTCTTTTCTCTTAGATCGTGGGTCAGTAGTTGCATTGGTAGAAATGGTTAAGTGAGAGTTGAGAAGAGACACCAATGATTTGTTTTAATATTTTTCACAAATATTATTATTTTTTAAAAATTTCTGATGAAATATTATATTTATTTAGATTTTTTTGAACTTATGTGCGATGTACCATTAAATTTACATCAAGTTTTCCGGATTATTATTAATTAAAATATTATTTTCTTCTAATTGCTTATTTTATAATCTCTGTAATTGTATCCGTACTTCATTTTCTCCCATCATTAATGAGTAAAATAGTTAGATAGAAGACATAACACAAAAGAATTTCATTATCATTGATTTCTTTTAAGTTTTTTACAAAAAAAAAAAAATTCCAACCGCAATCGCCCGCAACCGCAAACGCTTGCGGGAAGCAGCTTTTGAAATTCAGTGGTTTGAAGCGGTTGGGAGCGATTAGGAGCAATTGGGAGCGGTTTGTGTGATTGGTTCAAATCACTAGCAACCGCTACCACCCGCAAATGCTGCGTTTGCGAGAGGTAGCGGGAGAACCAGTTAACACCTAAAGCAACCCACCAAAGATGTGTGAATCTGTCACTTTAATCTTTCTAACGAACCTTCGGAAAAAGGGGAAATAAATGGAATATGTTATAACAACAGGTTTAGAGAATTGTTCTCTTATATTATTCATCTCTTCTATATGATACAACATATATAGGGATACATATTAGAATTTAGGGTTTATACTAATGGGTCCATAATGGACATCCATATAATACAATATATTTATAACACTCCCCCTTGGATGATCATTATAAAAATGTAGTCCCAAATGCGCATGTGAGATGTTGCCTCATTAAAAACCTTACTAGGAAAACCAGTGGGAAAAATCATGGTTAAGGGAAAAAGAGTGCATCACGCTTTTTCTCCCCCTCATAAGTACATCACTTGAAATCTTCGATATGACCGATCCAATATGATGAAGTAGCTTCTTAAAAGTAGTGGTTGGAAGCGTCTTGATAAATGGTTCGCCTAATCTTCACTTGAACGAATTTGTAGTAAACGTGTATCGTCATTCTTCTATTAGTCATGGATCTCGCAAGTGACTCATCTTTATCATTACTCATCAATGTATGTCAAAGACTTTGAAGATGATAGTCTTTCACCATTGGAATCAGAATATTCCTTTTCAGGTGTTTATCTATCGCGTGTTCTTTTGTTGTCTCATTAAAAACATTTCAAGGAAAAACCCAATAGGATAAAAACCATGATAAGGGAAAAAGAGTACAACCACGCTTATGATCATATTTATCCCCCTGAAAGCATCATCTTGAGGTTACGTATTATGATCATATATATCGACTTTGTAAACTGTTGTAAAGAGCGTTTTTAGGTACAAACTCATATGATCATCATATATTTTACTGGGTCATTGAACTTCAAGTCATTTGAACCCCTTTCATATAGAAGATCTATTTGAAATTAAGCCCAAATATTATATTACATATAATCTTCTAAACAATCATCTTAAAAATAGGAGTTATTCATAATCTCCTTGTAAAACTTTCTCTTTCAACTCTTCTTCTTAGTATGGTACTACAAGACCATTTTTCTATGTAAGATGATGTAAGCATCTTGAGATAACATCTCATTCATCATATGTCAAATCTATAACCTCAAAAAAATTCATGAAAGATCTGATCTTATACAATCCGGTTTCTCCATCTTTCAGGAGTAATATTTCAACATTGATTGGTGCTACCGAAGATCAGATAATATTTTCATCATCAACATATTTTGCACTTGTTCTTGTACCTTCCTTTTAACAAGAACCACTTGTAAGTGCTGAAGAGATAAGATGCACATATAATTTTTCTTTGAACAAGGTTCAGCAAATGCCTACATCCTCAAACTTTGTTAAAAATATTTCTTGAACACATTTACAACTAGTGTTCAATCTCGGATTTACACAACCATAAGATCTTATCTTAACTTGTTCCCGATTTATTTTCAACCCACTATGAGATCTCTAAGATCAACAATGATCTATACACATGATTCTCTCATAGAGATAAACTCTCACCCTTTTCTCTCCAAAGGTGTCAAAAAGGCATCAAGACTTTTTCTTGCTTTTACAATATTTTCGAGAACTATAAAGTATTGCTTCTAGTAATATAATTATTTTAAGGGAAACTCTTATAGTTTGAAAACCTTCTAAATAGAATAAATCAAGTCTTGCCTTATTTTCAAATTCATAAGGGATCTACATAGTTGCTTCCACCATATGAGAGTGCATTTCTCATAATAATCCCCTTATGTCCCACTCATTTTACACTTTCAAGTGTAAAGACTACAAATCCAAATATTATCTCTTTAAGAGACTGAACTATCTCAAATAGTTACTTCTTTCAATGATTAATCAATCATTCTTTGTGTACACTTTCCAATAAAACTTTTCATATTAACCGCGGTTTATGATCCTCGATTTTTATCCATAACATCATCAACTACAACACTGCATGCAAACATATTTACGACGTTGATTTGCTTATTGGTTCCTTTTCATTCTAGACTCGACTCAACTTGTTGAGATTTCCTTTCATTATGATTCTCAGGTACCTGAATCTCTTTCTTACTCATGTATACATCTCTTCGAGAGATTTGCCATAACTCTTTGCTTCCTCGGTGCCATATTAAATTATACTCCTTTTCTTTTCCGAGGATGCTTATATTTGGAACCATAAGTCTATCACACTTCATGCGATCTTTAGACTTACTAGCAGTTGATCTTATCATTTTAGGACATTAATTGGAGCACATCTGGTATATGTGAATTTTCACTCAAGGTCAGAAAATGGCTCTTGCATGCTTTTAGCATCTTTGCAAACTTTGTCAATAAATTATCTTTTCAACTTCTAGCGCACATTTCTTAGTACGAGGATCAAGATAATTTCTTATAATATATTTCTTCAGCTGTTTATTTTCTCCCCCTGATGTTGGAAAGACTGACTCACTGAAACAACAGTCTCTGCATCTCGAGCCTCAAATTCTCGAGATATTAAATCTTGGAAAGATATTCATATCCAACATATTTCCAACATTCTTTCAACTTCCATCTTGATCATTGTGGTGGAGTAATTTAACATGTATAAACACATTTAGATGGAATATATCTGGTTTCTGACCCAAACCAATTATAGTGGGGAGTACTCGAGATATTCAATCATCAAGAGAGATTTATATCCAACATATTTCCAACATTCTTTCAAATCCCATTTTAATCACTGTGGTGGAGCAACTCAATATGTATTTCACATTTAGATGGGATACATATGGTTTCTGACCCAAACCAATTGTAATGGGGAGTACTCACGATTATTCGTTGGCATGATGCGAAATACTTGACATATAGAGTCATTTATGTCAATTACTTGACATGGTTTCACCACCATTGTCAATTAACCAAATACTCTTGCAAACTCCATGTTGCAAGTTAATAACAAACATATATATAGTGGATGATCAGTCCACAATATCTCTTTGTATACGTACCAGAAAATTGACACTATCCAAATTCATGCGGTTGATGAAAGCCATATAATCGGCTTGCTTNCCATATAATCGGTTTGCTTTGTAAAGCAGCACACATAATAAATCACTAAGAAAACTCTTCAGGTTCTCTAGTGAATGTTTTCAGAAATTTATGATTATTCTTTTGCATCAATACTAAACCGGAATGACTTAACCGGTCATGCCAAACAGTGAGATTTTCAGAAAGCATTTTATCTTCTAGATAAAGCATGTAATCTCTAAAATAATTTTCTTGTCTTGGGTAATACTTATGATTTCAAAGTATTTTTCGATTATTGTCTCACCATGATTACTTTTCAAATCCTCAAGATTTCAAACTCATTTTGGGTGTGAACATAATCTTAAATTTGTTCCATCACCTCTCTATATGGATTCATTAATTCTCCCCCTCGAGATGATGACACTTCATATCTATCAATCTCGATTTGAATTCCACTCTGTAATCAATAATATTCTCAAATTGGGTCATGTATTATATCTTACACCATTTTGACTTTGAGACTAATCGGGAGACTATAACACATTAATATCAAATTGTTATCCCATAGACAATAATATATATACTCTTCTAGAGCTTTTAATACTTTTTCTACTACTTCTTAATATTGTAGTAGAATAGTGGAAACCACTTATAGCATAAAGTCATATTCACTTCAAAGAATAGACCAGCCCAATAGGATGTGATTCACATCAACATCTCATAATTTTACTCATTCACAAATAACAAGATTATAAAATTTTAAAATATATTTTTCACTATATTGTGTCTACATGACAACAATATTTTGTGACAAGTAAATTATGTATTTTCTAATATCTTTCCATCAAAGATATCAATTTCAATTATATAATCTTGGTAATAATTGGAATCAAGTTGATTTGTATTCTTTTATAGAATTTTAATCATTTACTTTCTTTAGATTATTCTAAAGAACTATTGAATTTTTATGGTCATATACTTGGACTTAAACCTCCCCATAGAAGTGATGCCAAGAAAACATGATCAATAATTATTATTTAGTAATTTATTACTAAATTTTCAATGTATTCACCAAAGAAGGTTGGAGACATTATTTAAAATATTTTATCATGATATTATATCTAATTTTAATTAGATTTAAATTTGTGATTAAAATTCACAAACATTATAAACAGTCATATAATTGAGTGTTAAATAAGTAATAAGCATCATTTATATATTTTATTATATATATATTTTTAATAACCTTTTTTCTTTTGTAAAACAAGTAAGAAAATAATTTCATGATAAAAACTTTGAAATTACTTACTAATAAAAGGGGTTATTTGAAGCTCCTCAGGCCATCCACATCAGCCAATTCTAAACACCTTAGAAGATGCCACGTCACCTTCTAATATTTTTAATAACCTTTCCCCTTTTTTCCTCTTCTAATATTACCTAACATATTGTTTTGTTTTGATGGAAGCCAATTAAAAGGGCTATTTTCGTAATATTACTTAAGCCCATTGATTAAACTTTGAGCTAATAAGCCCATAAATCTGATATATTCTAGACTCGAGGAAAAAAAACTTTTTTCATCGAGAACTCTTCCTCCGCTCTCCACCATCGTCATCGTCTTCCAAAAAAAAACCTTTTTCAATCGATTCAACTTACTAGAAATTTAATAAAGAAACAACAGTTATCAAACCTCTGAGTTTCCCTACTCCGTCTTCTTCAAAGTCCAATTTAATGGCTATTATCTCCAAAGTCATCAACAGTTTCAGAATTAAAATCTATAAAGTCGACTACCCTTGCCGATTATACAACCAACCCAAAAAAATACAGAGAACCACTACAAACTATAGATGGAAAAATCGAAACTACAAGCCCCTCCCCAGCCATTCACCTTTCCGATTTTTGATACCATTGATGGAGACTTTTGCAAGGAAGACGTTTTAGTCCCCCTCATCCATTTTTGGGAAGCTCAAAATTTCAAGAAAGGAAACATGCTTATGGGCGTTCAACTGCTTCTCATCGACTCTAAGGTATGTTGACCATATATGTTTCCAATAAACTCTTATGAAAAACGAAACCTAACTGTCAAACTTACAGTCTAATGCAGTCCAAGCCTACATACCAGCAAACCGCCTATTCCGCTATGAAGGTCGTCTGAAATCCAACTGTGTTTACACACTCAACAATTTTATGATCATTGCCAGCAAAAAGGTGTACAAAGTGTCAGACCACAAACACGGGATCGTCTTTACGGAGAAAATATCAATGGTATTGGAGCCTATTGGAGACCATCAGATCGACGAACAAAAGCTTCGTTTCCGTAACTATGAAGATTTTGCCTCTATTGTAGACACAAATGCAGATCTATTTGGTTAGTTAATCGTAACTGTTGTTTATTTTTTAAAACCTTAAACTATGATCTAATTTCATACCTTCTTATTTCCATGTATGTTGTAGATTTTATTGGCCAGTTACGCCAAATTGTTGGCGACAATATCCACTCCACTTCAACACTGGAAACAACGCCGCAAGTGGAAGGCAGCCGATCAAGTGATAGAATGTTCTTACATCTCCAACTGAAAGAGTAATGCATTCTACCATTATTTTTAAAAAGCAAACCCATTACTAAGTTTACAAACAACTAAATAACATAATTCTCATATTTAGTGGCCAGACTATTCGTATATACCTCTGGGGAACCATTGCTGCACTATTTAGAGAAAGATGGAACCAAAGTGAAGTCAAGCCAGTTGTCCTCCTCATCACTACTGTCAACCCAAAAACAGTAGGACGTATGTAATCTTTTCTGACAGTCGACATAATCTTGGTAAGGTAGAACAAACAAATTAAATATCTAACAAGAAAAATTTTCTACATATTTGCAGCTGCTATGGCACTCAACTCAACATCTTCCACACGCATATTCTTTGACGCAGACGTCGCAGAAACCAAACAATACCTGACATGGTATTCATTTCATTAGTTATTAATAAACACATCTCCACTTCCTCTTGAAATCGAATCTAACTCAGTTTTTGGTTAACAGGTTAGGTGATAATGGTCACAACACTCCAAAAATTGCAAGCTCCTCCTCTGCCGTTACCAAACTTGAGACAGTTACAATCCAGGAAATTCTCCAATTTCTACAAACTGAGAATCCCCAGGTGATGTTCGACTTTCCATTTAATTTACAATTTTCAAACTTTTGAAACAGCTTTATCAAACTAAACAGTTTTAAACACAAAACAGGAAGATAGCTTCTACTGTTTTGGTACCATTCTTGACATACAACCACAATATGGTTGGTACTACATCTCATGCAGCAAATGCAACAACAAACTTGAGAAGGCTGATACATATTTGTACTGCAACTATTGCAACGAATCCAACAACATCGGTGTCATCAGGTTTCTCAAATTCTAACTCAGACATGTGCTTTACTTAATCTTGCCTTTAAAAAAAAAAGAATTTAAAGATTTTCATGATTACTTAATCTTGCCTTGCAAATTCCAAATCAAGCTCTCTGAATATAACTTCAAAACTTCTCGCCAAACTGTCTCAATCTCCCGCATTTTGGAAACCATCACTGACCATCCAGCCAACTCAGAAGAAGGAAGTTCTACCAAGTTGATTACTGAAAGTCAAATTACTACCACTACAGGCAAATCTCAAGGAAAATCACATGTCAATGATTCAACCGATAAGAATGGATCTACTCCGGAGAAACGTCCCCGCCTGGAATAATAAGTAGTGTTGTTCTTTGTTTTCATAATTTCCATTGTGTGTCAAGACTTATGCTTTTCCACTGTCTTTCTATAAACTCTATGTGTTCAAAGGATCAAATAAATTGAATAAAGTATGTTGCCTTCTCACTATCGTAGCAGTTATGGTCAAGTACGTACTTGAAATATTGTTAACTAGGACAAAGTTTAAAGTCTTATCACAAGAGTTGTTCTATCTATATTGCAAATCAAAAGTCGGAAAATTCTAACCAACGTAAGTAAACATCACAAGATGCATCAAACAAGCTCCACGGCCAAAGGAAAAACTACGATGCACTTCCGAAAGTTACAAATACCGTGTAAAACCAACTGATATCTAATGTAGCTTCTGGGAACATCATATGCCTCTCTCCTCAAGAACAACTCCTTATACTTATACGTTTATCACATATAAGGAACCTAAAACGCAGAAAAAGAACATAGTAGTTAAAGCAAAGTTATTCATATACAAATTACAGAAAAAATACATGAAAATATAAAAAAGGTTACATTTTAAAAAAACAGTAAAACCTGAAAATATGTATCGTCAGTTCAAAATTAAATTAATCATCCACTCTTTAACTTTCCCACTAATTATAAACAAAACTCCTCACGTTCTTACAAAGAGTTTCACAACTCCCTAGAGCTTCCCTGACTTCCCCAAAAACAAAAAAAACAGTGACGCCTCACCCTCAATATCCTACTACATTCAAAGCTTTCTCACCATCGTAGGTTTGATATACTCTACACTTCACAAACACCTAAATACCGAACCACACCTACTTATCCAAACTTTTTTAAGAGTTGCAGGTTGGATAAACGGCGGTAAATAATAAACAAAAGCACAAAGCACCGCTACAGGATACAGAGAATCAAAGAAAAAGGAAAAGAACTTACGAGAAAGGTACATGTCAGTAAAATTTCTTCTAAAATATAACTAAATAGTGTCGCTTACAACAACCAACTAACCATCAAAACCTGCAGGTCAAACGAGCCGAGATCTTCAAATTCCTATTACCAGCTATTACAATTGTAAGTTTTGTCAATCCCCTAACCAAAAAAACATGGTCAAGAGTCATCGCTTCAGGAAATAGGCCGCTAACATACACTTTGCTATTATCTAAATAGGTGGCTGTGAAAAATGCAACATACACGGTCCATCCCTCCATCCTGGAATAAGTACTTATATATTATGACCCCTTTAACACATATACTAATTAGAACATTGCATTTCTAATATAGTTCGTCATAAGGAAGCCTGATCATATCGGAAAGCAATCATAGTCTCTAAGAAATGGCTACGGCACAACAAACGCTCTGTCTCTACAAACCGACGACCTATTAAGCGCCAAAGAATTAACCGAAGCACAACTCACCATCAAGCATCTACTTCGACAAATAAAAAAGGTATATCTAATTCAATAGAAATATTCAACCTGATGTACTACTAAAACTTTAATTTCTTCATTCAGACAAGGGAAAATACATGAACAAAACAACAAAGCATCACCCCACCGCCTATCATGATTGTAAGCTTCTCCTGATAGTACTACTCCATTAAACATAGACCCATGCTAAAGTTTATTTCCTAATTACCAAAGCATTTGCTAAATGCAGGTGGATGCGAGAGGTGTTCTGAATACGGTAAGATCATCATCACTAATGTTATTTAATGGCTATGTCATTTACAAAATAAATATTCTACAATTACTAACACACATTAGATAAACACTTAAAAACAGTGAGGAGCAAAAATAGAAGAACAATGAGACGTGCCCTTATCTTATTCAAAAGACTAAACCGCAAAGAACTATGTCAGTTGCTGAGCATTGGAAACAAAAAAACCTCTACCATCTACAAAATAATACCTAATATATGTGTCATTCCTTATGCATAACACAATTATTGTACATGTGAATCATCTCAAACGCCACAAAGATTATCCAGGCAAGCCAGAAAAGAACTTCGAGGTCACCCTACATCATACAGTACTATATCCTCCATAATCATCCTTCTTTAACCCTTGGATAAAATTTGACTATATTTTAACTCTTCATCCAACAGAATCTATGGCAAAAGACAATCCAATTTTACAATGAAGCCATTGTAATGCATTAGTATGGTATTCTGAGAAAACGGCTGATGATTTTATAACTGGAGAACCAGTTTTCACAATATGTTGCGGTCAAGGACGAGTTAAACTACCACCAATCAGACAAACTCCTGCATATCTCGATCACCTCCTAGAACATAGATTCTCATTTAGTATGAACATACGAGTCTAAAATTCTATCCTAGCATTCACATCAATGGGAGCCAAAATAGATCATATTGTGACATCAGGAAGAGGCCCACCATGTTTCAGGATACATGGCCAAAATTACCATCGGATTGGTTCCTTAATCCCATTGCCAGGCGACTCACCAAAGTTTCTGCAAATGTATATTTTTGATACTGAAAATGAGGTCTCCAATCGATTGAAGACAACGTCACAAAGAAACACAGGAAACGATCTTCAAGAGGAAGTAGTTGTCGGCTTGCTTAAGATGTTAGATGAACACAATTGTTTGTGTATGTTCTTCCGGAAAGCAAGAGATATATACAAAGCAAATGAAGTCCAAGATTTAAGAATGTGATTGGTTGGTCAAAGAGGTAAGGGTAAGCAGTATGATTTACCTCAAGTGAGAGAAGTGGCGGGTCTTATTGTGGGAGATATAACAGCCACTACCGGTTACAGAGATGTAATCTTGGAATTGCAGTCAGGCCACTTGCAAGAAATTAGGGACGACCATCCTTTGTTCATGAGCTTGCAATATCCATTGTTGTTCCCATTTGGCGAATATGGGTTTCACATAGAAATCCCCCATGCGGTCACACAAAATGGCGAAAGAAGAAGGACTTACATAAGTATACGAGAGTTCTATGCTTACCAAATCAAAACAAGACTGGCCGAAGGAATGACAATCATAAAGTCAGGACGCTTATTTAACCAGTATGTTGTTGATGTATACACAGTCATTGATCAAGAAAGACTTTGCTGGGCAAAAGACAACCAAGAACAGTTAAGAGCTGACTTATACAACAACGTATTTGATGCAGTGAGTAAAGGTGACACCGAAGCCATAAAAGTAGGGAAAAGAATAATTTTGCCCTCAAGTTTTACAGGGGGTCCTCGATATATTATAGAAAAATATCATGACGCTATGGCAATATGTAGAGCATATGGTAATCCAACTTTATTCATCACAATGACTGCAAACCCTAACTGGCAATAAATAAAGGATCATTTGGCTACTTATGGAGGCACATCAGGAAACGACAGACTAGATATTGAATGTCGTGTCTTCAAAATGAAACTCGATGAACTCCTTAAAAACCTCGAACAAGGCACATTCTTCAGTCCATCTATTGCTCGTACGTTCTCAATGTTAATTTATGTTTAAATCAATTAAAAAATTTTAATTACTTACATGATTTACATATTTCGTTCAGTGAAAGTTCCAGAAACGCGGCCTCCCACACGCTCATATACTTCTATGGTTGGATAAGACACCGAAACAACCAAGCCCTGGTCAAATTAATACAATCATTTCGGCGGAAATACCTAACAAAAGTGAAGACCCACTTGGATTTGAACTGGTGGAAAAGCACATGATGCATGGACCTTGTGGAATTGATAGGCCATCGTCTCCTTGCATGACAAATAAAGTCTGTACGAAAAAGTATCCCCGTCCTTACAATGAGCACACGACGATTGACCAATCTGGCTATATTATATATCGTCGATGTCCTAACGAAGAAAACATTGTCATCAAAGGAGGAACAAGGTTGGATAATCGCTTTGTCATACCACACAATCTGCCTATTTTGAAAAAATATCAAGCACACATCAATGTGTAATGGTGCAACACTTCAAATGCTGTGAAGTACCTTTTCAAATATGTAACAAAAGGAGTGGATAAAACAACTATTTTGATCGAGAAAGGTACTACTAACACAAGCAACAATCAAGATACTACAAGGGTTGTCAAGGAAAGAAATGAAATTCAAGAATACTTAGACTGTCGATATCTCTCTGCTTGTGAAGCTATGTGGCGCATTTTTGCATTTCACATACATCAAAGGAAGCCTTCGGTTCAGAAATTGATTATCCATCTTGAAGGTCAACAATCAGTTGCTTACAAAGAGACAACAAATTTGCAATATGTCTTATCAAGAGCTAATATCGAAAGGACCATGTTCACAGCATGGATGGAAATGTGTGACCAATGTGAAGAAGCAAGACAATATACCTATGTCGAATTTCCAATTCACTATGTCTAGGACAATGATACTAAACTCTGGCATAAGAGACAACTGGGTTACTTAATAGGCAGAATAGTCAATATCCACCCAACTTCTGGTGAGTTATACTACCTTAGGATATTGCTCAATGTCATTAGAGGGCCAAGAAACTACGACGAGATCAAAACAGTAGGTGGGGTAATTCAAGCAGATTATAAGGCAGCATGTTGCGAAAGAGGTTTGCTAGACAACGATAAAGAGTGGCATCAAGCTATGAATGAAGCAAATAAATGGGCAACAGCTTTTTAATTACGCCAACTATTTATTCTATTGCTTATATATTATGAAGTAGCAAACCCACTACGATTGTGGGAACAGACGTGGAAATCAATGTGAGATGACATACCTAACAAGCAACAGCGAGCTTTTGGATTTCCCAGTATGAATTTCAAAGAGGATGAGCTGCAACATTATACTTTGATCGAGATAGAACAGATCCTCCACCAACATGAACGGTCACTCATGGACTTCAATGATATGCCTAAACCTGATTTAAAAGTCCTAAAAGAATTAGGCAACAGCTTATGGCGACAAGAACAACAGTACGACGTTTTAAAAGAGGGAGAAGAACATCATAAACTGTTCAACCAACTTAATCCAGAACAACAAAATGTCTACAAGGCAGTTTTGGAATCCGTCTACAACAATATGGGACAACTATTCTTCCTCTATGGAGCTGGGGGAACTGGGAAGAAATTTGTCTACAAGACAATAATCTCCAAATTAAGATCAGAGAAACGTATAGTCCTACCTGTTGCTTCATCTGGCATTGCAGCGTTGCTTCTCCCAGGTGGAAGGACAGACCATTCAAGGTTCAAGATCCCTCTAATCGTTACTGAAGATTCCATCTGTGAAATTAAGAAAGGTACAATGCTTGCAGAGCTACTAATCAAAACTGACTTGATCATATGGGATGAAGCACCTATGTCTCATCGACACACATTTGAGGCGCTCGACAGAACATTGAGAGACTTGCTTTCCACAGAAGACTCTTCAGCGAGCGAAAAACCTTTTGGCTGAAAGACGGTCCTACTCGGTGGAGACTTTCGGAAGATCCTCCCTGTGATACCGCATGGAACCAGAGCAGATACGGTACTTGCATCTATAAGCCACTCATATTTATGGAATTCCTACAAAGTATTTATGTTGGAAACAAACATGAGACTACACCATTCAGAAACAAGATTCGCAACTTGGCTACTAACTATTGGCAGTGGAACCGCACCAACATGTGAAACAGATGATGCGAATGATAAAGATGAAGGTGAAGTCGTACAAGTTCAGCATTCTTTTTTTTTCTAAAACCAAAAGGAAACCAACTCCAACAAATCACTGAAGCAGCATATCCACTACAACAAAGCTCCGACACCACCTTTAAATATTTGACAGAACGAGCAATCCTAACTCCAAGGAATGAGTATGTTGATGAGATAACTGCCTTCATGTTATCTCAGGTTGGAGGAGAAGCAAAAGAATATTTAAGCTCAGATAGCATAGGCAAAGCGGATACAGTGGGAGCAGATTATGAAGCACTATATCCTGTAGAGTATTTAAACTCTTTAGAGTTTCCTGGTTTGCCCAAGCACAAGATAACCCTCAAAAAAGGAGTCCCAATAATGCTTCTACGGAACATAAATCAAAAGGAAGGAATGTGCATCGGTACAAGAATGATAGTCACTAATTTAGGAGAAAGAGTGATAGAAGCTGAAATAGTAACAGGAACGCATGTTGGGAAGAAGGTATTCATACCAAGGATTATTATATCACCCCCAGAATCAAATCATCCCTTCACCCTTCGAAGACGACAGTTTCCAGTTAGAGTTTGCTATGCCATGACAATTAATAAAAGTCAAGGCCAAAGCTTAAAGAATGTTGTCCTCTATCTGCAAAGTCCAGTTTTTAGCCACGGACAACTATATGTTGCTCTTTCCAGAGTTACATCTCCTAATGGCCTCACTATTCTACAAGGAGAAGAAACTAAAAAAAGTGGCACTACAAATATTGTCTACAAGGAAACCTACAATGAGCTACCCAAAGACAATGGTAAATCCCTACACTTATTACCAAACAAATGTAATTTATTGACACTCTTCTCTAATGATGCAGGATCAAATTCCATCGAATTTCAGACCGTAGACACACCTTCCAGAACACCAATTGTAAGAAATACTCAAGATTTTAAATCCAATGATCGAAACCAATAATGCTGGCTTTCAATGGAAACAAAAAAAAAAACAAACTGACCAAAGTCTATAATCACGCACATATGCAGGTTTAACCAAAAGGAAGAAAGCAGAGTCGGGGAAAGTAGAGGAATGAAAAAGACTCTCAAGTATAGTTTAACTACCACAAAAAGAGATACAGAACTTACATCACAACGATCTTATGTAAACTTCCATTAGGCATGTTACTGTAAATCAGACATAACAGCTTCTTCTTTATTCTCGATTTGGTGTTTCCTGCAGTTTTTTAAAAAGAAATTCTCGATTTGGTGTTTCCTGCAGTTTTATAAAAAGAAATTTGAAGTCAATTTCAACAAATAGAAATTATTCAGTTTATCGCCTCACACAACACTGATTTTAGAAAAGGCAAAAAATATAAACAATGGCGAAACAAAACTAAACCAAACCCGAACGAAAACCCAAACATATAAAGAAGAAAACTAACATTGACTACTAAAAAAAAACCTATAAAAACATAAAGAAAGATAAATTTAAACCACGAACCCTCCATCACAACCTACAATTATAATTCAGATAACCAAAATTGAGTAATAGAAAGATAAGATAACTTCCTCTTACAGAACCAACACACAAAGGATTTTTTTTTTAAAACAAACACCGAAAGGAACCAGATTGAAAAAGCCACACTTACAATGTCATTATAACGGCAACAAAATTTTAATTTTTTAATTTTTAAAAGGATACCCGGTAGTATCCCCATTCAATAGTCTTAACCCGAAATATGAAGGAAAAACAAACCATTTACAAAACAAATACCTAAAACCTCAGCTCATGTCTGGTTCGACCGACAAAATGAAAACAAATTTCTAAAAAACATCAACCAATATAGAACTTAAAAAAAAACCTATGGTCTTATACAATATAAAAAGGCATCCGCTCTCAGTCAATGAGACAAATAATCTACAACAATCTTTTACTAACAAAACAAAGGCTGAGTAATTAACACCAATGATACATGAAACACCGTACAATATCGTGTAGCCATGAGTATATTATCTTATCAAGCAATATACGATTAGAACATATGATTCAACGAATAATAATAAAACTATCAACGTAGCCTTAAGCACTGTGTAACAAAATACTTAATAATAAAATACTGTAACAATCAAATAATCCAATAAGACTTCGGTAACCACATACACTAATTAAGTTGATAGGCATGAGAACACGTATACTAAAATATGTATAAGCCGATCAATTATTAAAAGTGAGGTTACATATCTCTATTGGAAACGATGATGGTGAGATCGGGAGCACAGGGAAAAGACGGCAGAGATTTGTATTTTGCTAGCTCACATGGTTAGGGGATGAAACGTACGGTGACGGCTGCGGGGTTTTTTTTTTTTTCTTTTTTTCCGGCTAAATTTAGAGTGTGCCGATAATTTGTTATAACAAGAAGTTTAAAGAATTGTTATTTTATATTATTATTTTTTCTATATAATACCACATATATATAGGAATATATATTAGGATTTAAGGTTTATATTAATTGGCCTACAATATATTTATAACAGAATAGAGAATAATCAAAAGTTGAGAAAGAAGAAAGGGATGTAAATATGTAATATCCAAATTTTGAAATATCTCTCACGGTGACACGGCCCAGTCAAGAAGACACTCTAAATCCAATTGTTACATGACAAGTGTGATGCTAGTAACGAGAGCAATGTCCACGTCGGGTGTTTGTGTCTTTTGGAGCTGGTGGTTCTTTTGGAATTGGACATCTTACTGGACAACTAGACAAGTAAGTTTATAGTTTCAGCCGGACAAGTTAAAGTGGTAGGGTTTGTCAAAATTACCTATCCCAATAGATTCAATCCAATTTGATTAATTAATTTAAAATAAATGTAAGATTAAAAAATCAGAAAATATGTTTGTTTTGCGTAATACTCTTATGGACTAAAGATCCTGATAAGCACGGGTTGAAATTTATTTTATTAACATTGTAATTTTTTATAAAACATAATTTATGTGATTGTTTTTAATAATTTTTTTGGATAAAATATTATGCAATAAAATCATATGCTAAATATGATGACTTGAAAAAGATACTTATTTTGTAAGTTTTATATTGTTAATGATTCTAGATAAGTAGCCGTGTTATAATACTGCTTAAATTTTACTTTATACAAAATTTTGTATATTTTCTATTTTAAAATAAAATTTTAATATGTTGTATTAGTTTATATATATGAGTTTATTTCAACAATGTATATTCTACCTCATGACTTGAATGTCATTATAAGACATAATTTTGTGAATTTGGTTTTAAAAAGCAAGTTATTATATTATGAGTAATCTTATTATATAAAGTTAGGTTTTCAAAGTTAGCCATTAACAAGATCGTGACACATGTCAAGTATACTGATGAGATTTTGACATATGTCGAAAAATTATTATTTTCAAAACAACTAATTAAGATAATAACATTAATTCTACATAAAATTTACATGTTTATATATATATATATATATATAAAATACTAAATCAAAAAGAAAAATTAAGAAAACTAATATATATTCCATTGTCTGATAATTATATTATACATGTTTTCTCAATTAGATTTTGACATGTATAAACAAAATAATAATTCATTAAGCATGTATGTTATTATTAATCAATAAATAGTGAATAACAAATCTAAAAAAAATAACAAAATATCTACATAAAATTTACATGTTTATATCGAAAGCTTTGATGTTTGATTTTTTATTTTGATATAATTTTGTTGATCTATTGTGGGTCTTTCATTTATGCAGTTTCTTCAGTGGAAGCTATTATATAAAGTTGGGTTTTCAAAGTTAGCCGTTAACAGGATCGTGACACGTGTCAAGTATACTGATGAGATCTTGACATATGTCAAAAATTATTATTTTCAAAACAGCTAATTAAGATAATAGCATTAATTCTACATAAAATTTACATGTTTAGATATATATATAAAAAATACTAAATCAAAAAGAAAAATTAAGAAAACTAATATATATTCCATTGTATGATAATTATATTATACATGTTTTCTCAATTAGATTTTGACATGTATAAACAAAAAATAATAATTCATTAAGCATGTATGTTATTATTAACCAATAAATAGTGAATAACAAATCTAAAAAAAATAACAATATATCTACATAAAATTTACATGTTTATATCGAAAGCTTTGATGTTTGATTTTTTTTGATATAATTTTGCTGATCTATTGTGGGTCTTTTATTTATGCGGGTTCTTTAGTGGAAGCTATCAGATGCAATAAAATGCAATTAAAATATATAAAGCCCGCTAAATTAATCGAGGATGGAAACACTGATGAAGGTTCCAAAAGTGATTCTAGAATTAGTAGCATTATAAGTTTTGAAGATTAGTCAGTGGTTGATGTTCTGATCAAAATCTAGAGTTTTCTCTTCTAGATAATGTCAATGATTCCAATACTGTTTAAACCCAGATATATAGAGAAATATATAAGAACTTTTGATTCGGGAAGAAATAAGTTGAGAACTTACTATTCAAGAATATTTGAGACGAGGTCATAGTTCTAAATAGTTTTGGTACAATGTGATACTTCTGAGGAGTAAATAGGTCATTGATCCTTTAACGTGATTATGACATATGTCAAGTTTTGGATTGTTTATAAATTTTATATTTTATATATTTGAATTATCTAAGACTTATATATACTATCATGATTATAATTTTCAATTTTTTCTTTTTATTATGTTATATTAACTTTGTTTCAATTTCTCAATTTTTATTGGGTTGGTCATAAAATCATTGTAATCGAGTAAATAATTTTCACCAGTTGTTCATCCAAAATATTTTTGGAGTTTAAATATTTATGGTTAAAGAAACTATATCACAAAACAATTTTAATAATTATAAGAACTAGAATCAAGCCATAATGAAAGTAAAGCAATATAAAAGTTGTTTAATTTGTTTAAGAACATGAAAACATATTGTAATTGTATGTGGCTACTAATTATATGTTGCTTTGATAAATTCTTTGTATGTAAAATATTTTGTAATAAGTTGTGAAACGTTTTTGAAATTTGAAAATAATAATATTTGTAATGATGAGTATTTGACAAAAAAATTGGTGGGATATAATTTAGCTTTAGATTATTGTAATAATTGTTATAATATATTAAAAATCTAAATAAATGTATAAAGTTAAATACAAATATGGTTTTTTCTCTAACTAAAATTATTTTAATATTTACTTCAGGAAATACAATTTCTATTTATTTTTTTTTTAAATTGTTTAATATTTAGGATTTATTTTCTTCAACAATTTTAAAACCTGCACATCGTGCAGGCCCTTCTCTAGTTTAATATATTGTTATACTTTTTGTTTTTTTTACCAACGAATGATGGCGTCTCTCTGTAGAGGCGATTTTTTCGCGATTCTAACTTCCGGCTTCTCCGGTCTTCTTCTCCGTCTAGGAGTGATTTTCCGACCAACAGAAATGTTGATCCCTGTTTGTGCGTTTCAGTTGGCGGTTGTATTCTATCGTTATGTATCGATAGGTATTTTTTCCTGAAAATTTGGAACTCAACCGCCTCAGGAAACCGCCATGGCGATATCTATATAATCGACAATTCTTCTCACAATTTCTCAATCACTTCTCCTCTGTTCTTACCCATCATCCTCTCACCCTCACAATGAGTGACTATCTTTGAAAATCTGTTCAAGATCTCAATTTGGGTATTGATGACATCCCAATACCTCTCCCTCCGGAATTCTGTGAACGTGCGGCGAACATTAACCGTTTCTCCTTGGTGGTTACCCCTGTCAACCCCCGGAAGCAGAATCTTTGTGCACTTATACGCCAAATGCCTCGAGTATGGGTTTTTTTTGATGGCTGTGTTGGGCGGATAATCGATGATGGTCGTGTTCAATTCCATTTCCAGACCGAAGAATCTCACAACCTGGTGCTTAATCGTGGACCCTGGTCATTTAACGGCTGGATGCTCACGACTCATCGATGGTATCCAAATATAGCCGATGGAGAAATGAAGATAATCCCCTTCTGGGTTCAAATTCAAGGTATTCCGACTCTCTACTTAACAAATGCTATGGCTAGATGGGTTGGAAATCGTTTAGGGTTTGTTACTGAGGTTGACTATGATGAAAACACTACCCAAGTAGGAGCGGTTAGAGTAAAGATAGCATGGAATATTGAGGATCCTCTCCGTTTTAAAAAAAACCTCCAATTTATTGTTGGGGAGAACACTATCGTTAAATTTCGTTATGAGAGATTAAGGAACTTCTGTAGCAAATGTGGTTCTTTGAAACATGACATCAAAGATTGTCCCTTGAACTTTGATGACGAGTCTCAAGGAGATCCTGGAGATAGTAGTGATAATGATAATCACTCGACTGGAGACAACAACATGTCAGAAACAGACACTTTGCTATCCATCAACCCTTCTGCTCTTATTCTGGGACTTCAGATGGCTCCACCAACTATTAACATTACACAACCTGACAAGGGCATCAGAGGCACATCAAGGGTGTCGTTTGTGTTTCCTGATGGAGATTTAAATGCAGAGAAGATACGCTACTTTCAGGCCAAACAGAAGACCAACACTCACGACCTTAACTGTTATGAGGATCTAATTGAGGCATCTTCTGATAACGCCCTTTCTGAATTCGTTTTCATGAAGCGTAAAAAAGTAACGTTTAAGGAGGCTTTCAACAAAGAAGAGGCAGCGGAGGAATTGGCGGTCCTGAGCCAATTCAATAAGAAGAGCAAGACTACAGGCTCCTTAGGTTCATTCTCAGTCAACCAACGATTCGACGGAGGCGCGGGGGGCCCGGTTCCCCCAGATCCAATATGCGAGTCCTCTCCTGGAATTGTCAGGGCATAGGACCATCGCTAACGCAATCTCGACTCACTAGCCTATGTCGTATAACTAAGTGTGATGTTCTTTTTCTTATCAAAACTCTTAATCAGTGTGATGTGTTACATAAACTTAAGTATGATTTAAGATTTGCTAATATACTTATCCAGCCCCCTCATGGAAGGAGTGGAGGCTTAGCTCTGATGTGGAAACAGAATGTAGCCCTCAGTCCAATTTCAATGGATGAGCGCCTCATTGATGTCTCTGTAAACATTAATAATATAAGCTTTTATTTGTCTTGTGTGTATGGTCACCCAGTTCAAAATGAAAGATATCATTTATGGGAGAGACTGGAAAATTTATCCTACCATCATCTTGATCCTTGGTTACTCTTAGGAGATTTCAATGAAATTCTCAACAACTCAGAAAAACTTGGTGGTCCAGCCAGGGCTGATTTGACATTCCGTGACTTCCAACACATGGTGACAAGCTGTGATCTTGAAGATATTCGACACAGGGGGGATAAGTTTTCATGGGTAGGAGAACGACACTCCCATACCGTTAAATGTTGTTTAGATAGAGCGTTTCAAAATGGTCCATGGGGAGCTGCCTTTCCTTACGCTGAAGTTGAATTCTTAGACTTCACAGGATCTGACCATAAGCCAATCTCAATAAACTTTAATATCGGATCCCCATATAGAAGACGAGCCTTTTACTTTGATAAACGTTTATGCGATATTGATGGCTTTAAATAGGCTGTTAAACAAGGATGGGAAATACGAAAACCGGACCAGAACATCCCAATTTCCAGTCGAATTGTCTCTTGTAGGAAAGCGATGGCAAACCTTAAATACGATAATCAACTGAACTCTCAGACTCGAATAAAGGCTTTACAATCTCAACTTAATACAGCAACGGAAAGCCTAAACCCTATTGTACGAAGGCATATCCCAATCTTACAAGATGAGCTGACAAAGGCGTATTTGGATGAAGAGATACATTGGAAACAGAAAAGTAGAAATCAATGGATGTTGGAGGGGGATCGAAATACAAGTTTTTTCTATGCTTGTGCTAACATACGATACACAAAAAATCAAATAAACTCGATCTAGGATACATATGTAAATATGTTGTATGGTTATAAAGCAAAAGGAGAGCACGCTCAAGATTTTTTCCAAAACATATTTTCCACTAATGGCCATCAAGTAACAAAATATGTTTTCTCTGATTTCCAACCAAGAGTTACTTCAGATATGAACGATGACCTCACTCGGCCCTTTGATACTCAAGAAATCTATGAGGCAGTGTGTCAAATAGGTGAGGATAGAGCCCCTGGTCTCTATGGTATAACAGCCTGTTTTTATAGAACATGTTGGGATATTGTTGGCATTGATGTCATAAGAGAAGTACAACAATTCTTTGATACGAAATCAATGCCTCAACAGTTGAACCATACCAACATATGTCTAATAGCAAAAATAGACAATCCAATCACTTTTTCTGATTATCGACCTATAACACTCTGCAATGTCATGTATAAAATCATCTCAAAGTGCTTAGATCGCCGACTTAAAAAACATTTGAATGGGATAATTTCGGATGCACAAGCAGCTTTCATTCCAGGACGACTGATTCAAGATAACATCATGTTAGCTCATGAGGTCATGCACTCCCTTAAAGCCCGAAGGAGAGTGTCTAAGTCATATATGGCGGTTAAAAAAGATGTTAGCAAAGCTTATGATCGTGTAGAATGGAATTTCCTGAGATCTACACTTCAACTCTTTGGTTTTAGCGAGAAGTGGATTAATTGGATCATGGCCACTGTTGAATCGGTGGGTTATTCTGTACTAATCAATGGTTCACCTTTTGGCCATATCAAACCGGAAAGAGGCATTCGACAAGGGGACCCCCTCTCTCCTTACCTTTTCATATTATGCTCAGACATATTGAGTCATCTCATTCAATCAAGGGTAGTGGATAAAGATATCAAAGGTGTTAAAGTTGGAGATAATGCACCTAGAATAACTCATCTCCAATTTGCTGATGACTGCCTTTTCTTTTGCCAAGCTAATGTGAAAAACTGCAAAGCATTAAAAGATGTTTTTGATGTTTATGAATACTATTTTGGCCTACAAATCAACACGGCCAAATCTATGATAACCTTTGGTTCCTGCGTGTATGGTTCAACACAGAACAGGTTGAAAGCGATACTAGACATCCTGAATCATGGAGGTGGTGGCAAATACTTGGGTTTGCCAGAAAAGTTTGGCAAGAAAAAGAAAGAAATGTTTGAGTATATAATTACAAAAGTGAAGCAGAGAACATCTAGTTGGAGTGCGAAGAGACTCTCCCCATCAGGCAAAGAAATAATGCTCAAATAAATTACACTAGCCATGCCTGTGTATGCGATGTCTTGTTTTAAACTCCCTAAAGGTGTTATAACAGATATTTATTCGATACTCAAGAAATATTGGTGGGAAAAAGATGCTCAACATAAGGGAATCACCTGGATAGCTTGGAACAAACTGCAACGTTCAAAAAAAGAAGGGGGACTAGGTTTTCGAGATCTTGAAAAATTTCACGATGCTCTTTTAGCTAAACAGGCGTGGCGTCTAATCCAATATCCAAATTCAATGTTTGCACAGATAATGAAGGCTCGTTACTACAGAGACACGACGGTGTTAGAAGCAAAACCAAGGAAGAATCAATCATATGGCTGGTCATCTATTTTAGTAGGCATCTCGCTAATTAAAAAGGGATCACGGTTCAACATTGGAGATGGAAAAACAGTAAGAATAGGTATGGATAATGTTCTTGATACAAATCCTCCAAGACCAATTGCTGTTGTCAATGATGGAAATAATGAAACTATAAACACTCTCATGTCATATTCGGGACAAGTTAGATCATGGGATATGGCAAAGCTTCACACACAAATCAAACTAGAGGACATTGATGAAATCAAAAACATGTTTCTATCACAAGCAGATCAACCGGATACACTCATATGGAACTATAGTACTTCGGGTGACTACACTGTTAAATCATGCTACTGGCTGTTAACGCATGATCCCCTATCCTGTGATATCCCACCAGATATACCTCATGGTTCTCCTGAACTTAAGAACAAAATCTGGAGATTACCAATAATTCCAAAACTAAAACACTTTCTTTGGCGAATTATTTCACGAAGTCTTCCAACTTTAACTCGCTTATGTTCTCGTGGTATGAACTTGGATACGTTATGCTCTAGATGTCGTCAAGCAGAGGAAACGATCAACCATGCATTTTTTACATGCCCTTTTGCAACTATGGTTTGGCGTTTTTCAAGTACCTCTCATATTAACATAGCAAATTTAGCAAATGATGCGGAAGAGAATATCTCTAATCTCATTACTTCAATTCTCAACACTGCAACTTCAAATGCTGAATCAATGCTACCAATTTTTTTACTATGGAGAATTTGGAAAGCAAGGAACAATAGTGTCTTCAATACTTTAGGGAAAGTCCATCAAAAACTGTCTTATGGTCTAAATCAGATGCGAAACAATTCTATGATCTCACTCATTGTAGAGATAATCTTAACCAGAGGAGGGATGGAAATCGAAATACTCATTGATGGAGACCACCATCAGTCGACTATGTGAAATGCAACTTCGATGTTGGATACAATAAACATAATCATGAAGCAACTGGGGGATGGATTATTCAAAACAATATAGGATCGGCATTAGCTTGGGGTGCAACTCGTCTCTCACATACGTCTTCACCATTGGAAGCGGAAGCAAAAGCTATGCTCGTAGCACTACAACAATCTTGGATCAGAGGATACACTTCGTCAATTATAGAAGGAGACTATGAAGTTCTAATAAACATCGTCAATGGCAAAACGAGACATAGACAGCTCATTAACATCCTCCTTGATTTAAAGTTTTGGATATCGAAATTTCAATTTTTAGCTCTGTTTTTACAAAAAGAACTTGTAATAAGTCAGCTCATTTGTTAGCACAGCTTGGATGTAATTCTACTCTTTTTTATGCTGAATCTGTAATCAAGCCTCTATGGCTCCATGAACAATTATGTATTGATCAGTCTTAAATCAATAATATGTTCTTTATGAGAGAAAAAAAAATACTTTTTGTTTTAATATATTTTGTTTTTTGAAATTCTTTCATATTATAGTGACATATTATTGACATTGCTATAACAAACCAATTTAGAGTGTTTATAGTTTCTAACTTTAATATCAAGTTTCAATATTTTAAAAATATTTCAAAATAAATTATTTAAATTTTATTATCTTATTATATAAACCTTAGTTCTCATAGTTAGTAACTCACCGGATCGTGACACATGTCAGTTTTAACGATCAGAGATCAAATTTAAAGATTCACCAGATCGTGACACGTGTCAATTTTAACGATTAAATATCAAACCAGATCGTGACACATGTTAGTTTTAACGATCAGAGATCAAAGTTAAAAACTCACCGGATCATGACACATATCAATTTAACGATTAAATATCAAAATCAGTAACTCATCAGATCATGACATGTGTCAATTTTAACGATCAGAATACAGTTTTCAAGCTAGGTAAAACGAAGAATAAGATAATTGTAATCTTATTATATTAATTTTTTTTGTTAATCCTAAAAAGAAAATATTTGTAAATACACCCCTCTATATCTTATTATATAAAGTATGGTTTCAAAAGTTACTAATTCATAAAGTCGCGACATGTGTCAAAATCTTATTATTTTGGAGATTATTAGAATAATAATTAAACATTGTATTAATTATAAAATTTTGTAATTTTAAAGAAAAAGGAATCGTCCTAAAAATTTTACAATAATTAAACTTATACAAAACAATCCTACGTTATATTGAATTCCTTGGCCTAATCTTAAAAGAAAAAGAATTTAAGTATAAAGTTATGTATTCTCTTAGATATTTGTCATATATATAGAGAGGACGATGTCTTTTCGATGTATCAAACTCAATTAGAATTTTCAAACATGAGCACTACAGATGAAAATCAAAACTGTGGAAGTAACGAAAAGTCAGCCAAGAAAATGAATAGAACCATTATGAATAATGATCAGATTGTTATGAGGGAGGAAGCGCTTACCGCTGAACCTCATATGCGACTGAAACTAGCTACACTTCAGGCATGGTTCGACAAACTAAATCAATGCGTAAGTATAAAACTCATATTCAGCTTCACATACATATTTTTTTCATAATTGACTAATATTATATAACAAAATATAGGGACTCCAGCTTACAACTATGCAGCTAAGAAAATAGTAACAACTTTAACTTTTTCTCTTTTTTTGAGACATTTTTATCTAACAAAAACATATATTTCAGGATATATTACAAATGATCAAAAGAAGTTAAAACTAGCAAAAATTTGAAACATAAAAATAACAAATAAATAGTATATGATATTATATGTGTTTTCTCAATTATAATATTATTAATCAATAAATAGTGAATAACAAATCTAAAAAAATAACATAAGTTATGTCAAAAGAATCATTATTTTTGAAACATAATAGGAATAACTAATTAAGAAAATAATATTATATCTACATAAAATTTACATGTTTATATCAAAAGCTTTAAACTTTGATTTTTTTTCTGATATAATTTTGCCGATATATTTTGGGTCTTTAATTCGTGCGGGTTCTTCAATGGAAGCTATCAGATGCAATGAAATGAAATCAAAGTATATAAAGCCTGCTAAATTAATCGAGGATGGAGCCACTGATGGAGATTCCAAAAGTAATTCTACAGTTAGTAGCGTTATAAGTTTCAAAGATTAGTCGGTGATTGATCTATTTGGTAGCGATTTTGTAATTTGGGAAGTTGGAACGATAAACCGTTTTAAAATTGGTTTCAAACCTGATTTATGTGGGTTTCTATCAAATTTGGTTCATAAACCGTTTAAATCCAGGTATATAGAGAAATATATGAGAACTTTTGATTCGGATAGAAATTGGTTGAGAACTTACGATTCGAGAATATTTGAGATGAGGTCATAGTTCTAAGTAGTTTTGGTACAATGCAATACTTCTGAGGAGTAAATAAGGCATCGATCCTTAACGTGATTATGACAATATCATGTATTGGATTGTTTACAAAGTTTCTATTTTGCATATTTGAATTATCTAAGGCTTTATATATACCATCATGATTATAATATTCAAAATTTTATTTTTATTATGTGATATTAACGTTCTTTCAATTTTTTAACTTTAATTGGGTTGGTCATAAAATCATTGTAATAGAGTAGATAATTTTCACCAGTTGTGAAACATACAGTAAAATTGTAGGGCATATTTTTAATGGTGAAACATACAGTAAAATTGTATGTGGTTACTACATTATATGTTGTTTTGATGAATTCTTTGCACGTAAACTATTTTGTAATAAGTTGTGAAACGTTTTTGAAATTTGACAATTAGAATATTTTTAATGATGAGTATTTGGCAAAAAATTTGGTGGGGATATAATTTAGCTTTAGATTATTGTAATAATTGTTATAATATATTAAAAATATAAAAATATAAATAAGTATATGAAGGTAAATAAAAATCTGATTTTGGTGGGGTATAATTTAGCTTTAGATTATTTTACTAATTGTTATAATATATAAAAAATATAAATAAGTGTATGGAGGTAAATACAAATATGATTTTTTCTCTAACTAAAATTATTTATATATTTACTACAAAAAATAAAATAAAATTTTATGATTTATTCTCTTCAACAATTTCAATACCCGCACATCGTGCGGGCCCTTATCTAGTATTATATAAAATTATAAAATTCAATAAAAAGTATGAAATTGAATTTAAATAATTAAATTTTGACCTGTTATTCAGTAAAATTTTAATTCAATAGATATTATTTTTAAAGAATAATATTAATAAAAATTGAATATTTTATAGATTGAATCAAATATTTGTTTTTAAAAATTCAACTTATGGTATATCCTGAAATAAAACTATTTTTTAATTATAATAAATAATATGAGAATTTATGTTTCACAAAATAGACTCATATATATAAATGAGAGGTGAAGTATAATAATAATTAACAAATTAATATGTTAAAGTTAGGTATCAAAGAATTTTATTTGATGAATAAATTAATAAAGAAAATTAATATGGTAAGTTAGATGATATCATATAATTTTTTAGAATATTCTCTTTAAGATTTTGGAAACAATAAATCCAGACTTTACAAATAATATAAAACTTAATCTATAACCTATTTGTAACCAACTTATTAAAATTATATAGTTTATAAAACAATATTATGTATTTTTCGTTTTATTAAATTTTATAAAAAAACGGAAAATATGTTTGTTTTGCGTAATACTCTTATGGATAAGTAGAGCGTAGCTAGGATTCAAAATTTATAGTTCAGAAATTTAATTTTAAATTTATCAAATATATATATATATATATATATATATATTTCAATCACTTGATACAAAATGTATCCAAAACTCTGTTTGCATTTTTTTTTCGTTTTAAAAAATAAAGTAAGATGCAACTTTAAGTGATAATGTAGGTCTTGAAGCTAAAAGAATTTAAACAAAATCAGACCGGTCAAAACAGTTATATAAACGTTGCCGACCTGAAACGCAACTGAATTAATCTTACATGTCCAGAAGTGCTAAATAAAAATATCTAATTTATTAACATGTGTCTAATGCTATTAAACTTAGTCAAATGAATTTTCAAGTTATATGAAGCCACGCATTTATTTTTGTTGAGTTTTGGTATACAAGTTTTTGCATAGTTAGCTGGGTTGTTTAGGACTTAGCAATGTATGAGACCATGTCACTATAATTAGTAGTATAAAAGAATTTTAAATATATATTTAAATGCTACTTTCAAGGAATACAATCACATTGCTATGAAGCACATGTATTTTCTAGGAAAACTTGTCACTTTACTTTCGACTAGATTAGGACCCGTACTAAAGCACGAGTTGAAATTCCTTTTATTTATATTATAATTTTAGAATAAAATATAATTTATATAATTATTTTTAAAAATATTTTTAGATAAAACATTATGCAATAAAATCATATGCTAAATATGATGACTTGAAAAAAATACTTATTTTGTAAGTTTTATATTGTTAATTTTGTAATTTTATGTATGAGAAATGGTTATGTTTGTTGTTTGTTTTTATTTTTGAACATGTTTGGTGAAAGTTTTTTAATATGACCCGTTAGATAATATTTTATTTTCAGTTGCACAATAAGATCTCGATAATCACGATTAAGTGTGATAAATTGCCAACATTTTATTCCTTTTTACGCCTAAGAATATATTTTTATGTCTAACAGTATATATTTTGTAACAATACATGGAATACTAAAGATTTTATTTAGAAAATTGTATAAATCATTGGAATATTCTCTTTAAGAAGATTCTTTGGGATATTCTTAAGTGTATTTATATTAGCCCCACGGATTGACCAATTAATCTATAACATTTTTTTAACCAACCTATATTTAATGTATAACCTATTTTGTAACCAACTTATAAAAATTATACGGTCTATAAAAAAAATTGTGTACTTTCGCTTTATTATATCGGAGATTGGTAAAAAATTATATTTTTTAAACTATGATGTTGAAAAACTGAATCCTAAATCCTAGCAAATAAACACGAATCGTACTCGTATGTGAAATTTTTAATACCTAAAACATAATTTTCTTTTTACATTGAAATTTAAACTATTTCCAGTTATTCTTTTTATCATTCTTACTCGTTTCTTATACGATATACTAATATAAAAGTGTAGTCTAATACAGTATACTACTATCTGTTTAGTCGGTGAAAGAAACAGAAATGCAACTGCGTCACACGACCGTTGGATTACTTTCGTCACAAGTTGCAAATGAAGCGTTGGCTTATATTTAACAACTCCACGTGCAATTCTCTAATAAACAAAACGGTTATCCAAACGCAAATTACGACCTAATCTTCTTGGTCGGTTTGTAAAAGGGACAGGATCGAGGGAATTAGATAATAGTACGTGGCATAATCCCCATTAATTAGGACAAGGACTTTTGAATGTTCTTGCTTTAAGCTCTCGCGTGACAAAATCAATTCCTTTACAAGATCACATCTTATTTCAACAAATTCTTACAATTTCCACCTAAATATTCTTTACAATTGTTGGGTCTCTATTATCAAATTTCTGTTGTTGGACAATGTGATCTGAGCTATGCATAGTACCAACAAGTGTAACTATCAAATCTATTTGGAAGAGTTAAGAAGAGAGAAACACAAAATATTAAAGAGATATAAGTAAGTATATACAGTACATACTAACATGTTTATACATGAAGAAGATGATTAAGGCCTTAATCCAGAGAACGAGTAGATGGAAG
Source organism: Camelina sativa (assembly GCF_000633955.1). Lineage (NCBI taxonomy): Eukaryota > Viridiplantae > Streptophyta > Magnoliopsida > Brassicales > Brassicaceae > Camelina > Camelina sativa. Next base: position 27,346,994 of record NC_025695.1, read on the forward strand.
ATTCGAAGAGACATATGAAATTATATTTAGACGTTGGAGAGGTAATTAAGGTAATATCACCGTTTACCTTACTGTTGATACTGGCATACTGTTAATGATATGTTAATTATTCATCACAAATACATTCTACTATAGACGATAGAAAAAAATAAAAGGCTTTAATTATTTTCCACACATGCATATTCTAAAATATGATCAGCACATGCATATTCAAATATATAAATTAACTAATATATAATCACATAGAAAGTAGTGTTTTTCTAAAATGAAATGTCAAAAACCAGAAACGAATTATTTTTAATCCTTGAATTATTCTTCCTCATCTAGTCTCTTACCTATTTGTCGTCAGACTCACAATCGATGGTAAACCAAGTTTTGTGGTTTGGTAACTGACTTAAGCGTCAATTAGTGTTTTTTGTTTTTACTATCACACATTTATTTACTTGCGTAGGAGATTTGTACATAATGCAATTGAAAAAGCCCTAAACAAATATAATACGAGAAACGACCATTTTATTTTGGCATTCAAAAAATAGGATCCTGTCTTCTATGATAAAATTATTTGAGTTAATAGACCGGTCTAAAAAAAGAAGAAAAAAAGAAAGACCCGAATTAAATACGGAAAGCTCATGTTTTTGGTACACAATAGGAATGTGACGATATCACTCAATCTAACTAATTCCTATAAGCGTTTTAAAACATTAATCATCCGAATCAATTTAATATTTTGACAATTTAGGAATTGTAACGTTTTCTTCCTCTAGTTTATTTCCATATCAAAAATGTAACGAACGAAACAAATTGATTGAATATTTAAAAACTAAATATTGAGTTATATTCATTGGTTGATCCGTGAAAGTTTACATTTGTCGGTAGGTCGATAAAAGTCGCAATTATGATGCAATATATAAAGTTTAGAAATTTGTTAAGAGCCCATGTGACTAGAACCATCTATATAATATTTTATTTCTATTCTTATTAATTAATTACCAACGACCAAATCTAATAATGGTCGCAAATCAATCCAGCCACGTAAAAGATTTAGAAAGAAACAAAATAATGATATCAAATTGTGTAAAGGTCAATAAACTAATAAAATACAAGAAAAAGGAAGACGAAGGTTTCACTTTCTCACTACATTCCATACATGTGGTCGACATACAATAAATCTATGACTATATATGACCATTTCTAATCTTTCTCTCAACCCGTAATCTTATCGAATAATCAAATTTGGGAAAGTATTAAAGATTCATAATCTCTATAAATTCTCTACTTCCTTCACCTCATCATCCATCCTAACCTAAATACACAACTTCAACCTTTTGTCTAAAGCCTTACAACTTCACCGGAAACATGGCTCCACCGAGTTTGACAAAGTCCGATTCCGGTATCAACGGCGTTGACTTTACCGGAAAGCCTCTTTTCCGGTTAGAAGATTCCAATCTCTTAGCCAATGGTCACGTCATCTTAACCGATGTTCCCACCAACGTCACCCTCACCCCTTCACCCTACTTAAACGACAAAGACGGCGTACCTCTTGACGTCTCCGCCGGTTCATTCGTCGGGTTTAACCTCGACGGTGAGCCCAAGAGCCACCACGTGGCATCCATCGGAAAACTCAAGAACATTCGTTTCATGAGCATATTCCGTTTCAAGGTTTGGTGGACCACTCATTGGGTCGGGTCAAACGGCCGCGACATCGAGAACGAGACCCAAATCATCATTCTTGATAACTCCGGGTCGGATTCTGAATCCGGATCCGGGTCGGGTCGTCCTTACGTCCTCTTGTTACCACTTCTTGAAGGCCCCTTCCGTTCGTCTTTCACATCCGGTGAAAACGATGATGTGGCGGTCTGTGTGGAATCCGGGTCGACCCAAGTAACCGGGTCGGAGTTTCGTCAGATCGTTTACGTCCACGCCGGAGACGACCCGTTCAAGCTCGTGAAAGACGCGATGAAAGTGATTAGGGTTCATATGAACACCTTCAAGCTTCTTGATGAGAAATCGCCGCCGGGGATCGTCGACAAGTTCGGGTGGTGCACTTGGGACGCTTTTTACTTGACCGTGAACCCTGAAGGTGTTCATAAAGGTGTGAAGTGCCTAGTCGACGGTGGTTGTCCGCCGGGTTTGGTGCTTATCGACGACGGTTGGCAATCGATTGGACATGATGCCGATGGTATTGATGTCGAAGGGATGAATATTACCGTCGCCGGTGAACAAATGCCCTGCAGGTTGGTTTAATCCGGTTTACCCTCTCAAGTTTTTCAATTGTTTGTTATTTTAAACGGTATAAGTTTAGTTTACTCGGTCTTATGATTAAATCCTATATAATCACTATGATTTTATGTTGGTTCAATTAAACTGGACTCTAATGTTAGATTAGATTAGACTAGTGTTGAAATACTCATATACCGGTTTATATAAACCTTATTTTAAACCGAATTGGATTGAATATTAGCTAATAATTAGTTATAACCGAGATTTTGTTCTGACTTAATCAAACCGGATTCTATAACCGAGATTTTGGTTTGTTTGTTATAATCCTCACACCGGTTTAATTTGGTTTGACAGGCTTCTGAAGTTTGAAGAGAACCACAAATTCAAAGACTACGTGTCTCCGAAAGATCAAAACGACGTGGGGATGAAAGCTTTCGTCAGAGATCTGAAAGATGAATTCTCCACCGTCGATTACATCTACGTCTGGCACGCGCTTTGTGGGTACTGGGGAGGTCTCCGTCCCGATGCCCCGACTCTGCCTCCGTCAACTATCATCCGGCCAGAGCTTACGCCGGGACTTAAACTCACGATGGAAGATCTCGCCGTCGACAAGATCATCGAGACTGGAATCGGACTTGCGTCGCCGGACTTGGCGAAAGAGTTCTATGAAGGTCTTCACTCTCATCTTCAAAACTCCGGTATTGACGGCGTTAAAGTTGATGTCATTCACGTAAGTTTTCCGTCTGAGTTAACGGATTGTTTTGTGGATTTCCGTTTCTCTGTTGATATTTTAACACGTGGCTTTGCTTTTTTAATTACAGATTTTGGAGATGTTGTGTGAGAAATATGGCGGGAGAGTTGACATGGCGAAAGCTTACTTCAAGGGGTTAACGTCGTCAGTGAATAAGCATTTTAATGGTAACGGCGTTATTGCAAGCATGGAGCATTGTAATGACTTCATGTTCCTTGGAACTGAAGCCATCGCTCTTGGTCGTGTCGGTAAGTCTTTTATCTACTTTTATTTTTTAATTTATAAAAATTTGACTATTTTCATATTGAATTGTTTGAAGAGAAGTATAAATTAATTATTTTTATTTGATATTATTATGGGAATTAGGTGATGACTTTTGGTGCACTGATCCATCTGGCGATCCAAACGGTACGTTTTGGCTACAAGGATGTCACATGGTCCATTGTGCATACAACAGTCTCTGGATGGGAAACTTCATCCAGCCTGATTGGGACATGTTTCAGTCCACACACCCTTGTGCTGAGTTCCATGCTGCTTCTCGTGCCATTTCGGGCGGGCCTATTTACGTCAGTGACTGTGTGGGCAAGCACGATTTCGATCTCTTGAAACGCCTCGTTTTGCCCAACGGTTCGATTTTGAGGTGTGAGTACTATGCTCTCCCAACTCGTGACCGTCTCTTTGAAGACCCTCTTCATGATGGCAAAACAATGCTCAAGATTTGGAACTTGAACAAGGTAAACAATGCTTTCTTTTTATGAGCTTATATAATTGAAAATCTAAGTAGCATGATTAAGGTTTAAGCAAGTAGGATCCATTAGAACCTCCATTTTTATTTGAAATGAATGTATAGTTTGGTCTTAGCAAATTGTATACTCTTGACTGAATCTGAATATTGTAGTTGCTATTGGCCGAAGTTCTTATTAAATAGTCTGGTTAGAGATTAAATGGTGCTTTTGAGTCCATCTGATTTGACTCGTTCTTGATTCAGAAGCTCCTGTCGTTCATTACAATATTGTTTCTTGATCTGTCTTTTTTTTCGTCCACAACAGTTCACTGGAGTTATCGGAGCATTCAACTGTCAAGGAGGAGGATGGTGCAGAGAAACCAGACGCAACCAGTGTTTCTCTGAATGTGTTAACACGCTAACCGCCACAACAAAACCTAATGACGTTGAATGGAACAGTGGCACGAACCCAATCTCCATTGCAAACGTTGAAGAGTTTGCTTTGTTCTTGTCTCAGTCCAAGAAGCTGGTGTTGTCTGGACTAAACGACGAGCTGGAGCTCACTTTAGAGCCTTTCAAGTTTGAGCTGATTACTGTCTCTCCTGTTGTAACCATTGAGGGTAAATCAGTCCGGTTTGCTCCGATTGGACTGGTTAACATGCTTAACACAAGCGGTGCGATCAGTTCTCTGGTGCACCACGATGAATCTGTTGAGATTGGTGTTTTTGGTGCGGGAGAGTTTAGGGTTTATGCATCGAGAAAACCTGTGAGCTGCTTAATTGATGGTGGAGTTGTTGAGTTTGTGTATGAAGACTCAATGGTGATGGTGCAAGTGCCTTGGACTGGTCCAGAGGGTTTGTCTTCTATTGAGTATTTGTTTTAGAGAATTTGAAGGTCCTTGTTTGTTTTCCTTCTAAACTCTGTAGTACCGTTCGTTGAGTTTTCGAAACAACTCCGAGCCTTTTTTTTTCATGGTTTCTGAGAGTATGAACAATTTATGTTGGCTTTTTAATTAAGTGAGGATTATTTTTTTCAGTGGTTGATTTTGTATTGCCACTAATATTCACATATTTATTTATGAAATATAATATTTGGTTCTAGTTTTTTTTTTTTTTTTTTTTCTGTTTAAGTTTTACTTCATTTTCTTGTTTGGCTATGAATTTAGATCACAAAATTGTTTAGCATTTTTAATTTTTGTGTGTTTCACGCCCTATCCGAATTGTTGGTCTGATTGGTTAACCCGCGATCTGAACGTTTTTTTGGTTTTGGTTTAGTGTCAGTACATATAGCAATTTTAAAACCGGAAAATCCCACAAAAACTCAATATTAATCTGTGATATCCGATGATTCGGTTGAACCGACCAGATAGCAATTTTGGTTTTTTTGGTTTTGGTTTAGTGTCAGTACATATAGCAATTTTAAAACCGGACACATCACATTTTTCTAATCTGGGTTGGGTTTTGTAGTGAACACATCACATATTTTATTTTTAATCTGAGTTTTTTTTTTTTTTTCCACAAATGATATATATTAATTAATGGAAATCATTACAGAGAGTTTGAATCAGCCAATTTGGCACAAAGACAGTATTAGAGTAATACTGAGTATCAGGACAACCAAATTTAGCTAAAACATGTGCCACTCTATTGCTTTCTCTCCTATTGAATTCAAAGTAAATTTTATGGAATTTAGAGGACCAAAATTTTATGTCATTGAGAAGGTTTGATAAAGAAACATTCAAGAGTTGACCGTTAACCAGTTTGATCAAGACTTCACAATCTCCCTCAAAGATCACTGTTTGATATCCTCTTATCCAGGTTTGCTCCATAGCAATAAGAAGACTTTTTGTTTCAGCTTCTAAAGGTGATCCAGCATTACTTAATCTTGTTGCACCCCATGCTTTGGCTTCTCCTTGATAGTTTCTAAATATCCAGCCGCTTGTTGCTTGACGGGTATGCGAATCATAACTAGCATCAAAATTACATTTGAGATATGGTTGCAACGGAGGTGACCAACAATTGATGTTTGATTCAGTAGATGTTTGTCCACTCCTTGAAGGTTTTAAATGTGTAATCCACTCCTTTGTATCAGACCTCGATTGTAACACTGTCTTAGATGGGCTCTCCCGGTAATCATTAAAGACTTGATTGTTCCTTGCTTTCCAGATTCGCCATAGAAGAATGAACGGCAGAACTGAGTTGAATATATTAGCACTCTGTGAATAGTGGGAAACTAGTTGACTAATGATGTCCTCTATAGATTCTGGTAAATCGTTGATGTTTAAAGCATTGGTATTTGAGAATCTCCAGGCCATTGTAGCAAAAGGGCATGAGAACAATGCATGATGGATAGTTTCCTCAGTTTGGTGACATCTTGAACACATTTGATCAATATTCATACCCCTTGTCCGCAACCTTGTTTTTGTTGGAATAACTTGTGAAACAACTCACCAGAGAAAATGTTTTATTTTAGGAAGAAGTTTGAGTTTCCAAATTTTATTTTTTTAATTCTACAGAGCCATGTGGGATATTAGGTACAACTCCTGGATCNTTTGCTCCATAGCAATAAGAAGACTTTTTGTTTCAGCTTCTAAAGGTGATCCAGCATTACTTAATCTTGTTGCACCCCATGCTTTGGCTTCTCCTTGATAGTTTCTAAATATCCAGCCGCTTGTTGCTTGACGGGTATGCGAATCATAACTAGCATCAAAATTACATTTGAGATATGGTTGCAACGGAGGTGACCAACAATTGATGTTTGATTCAGTAGATGTCTGTCCACTCCTTGAAGGTTTTAAATGTGTAATCCACTCCTTTGTATCAGACCTCGATTGTAACACTGTCTTAGATGGGCACTCCCGGTAATCATTAAAGACTTGATTGTTCCTTGCTTTCCAGATTCGCCATAGAAGAATGAACGGCAGAACTGAGTTGAATATATTAGCACTCTGTGAATAGTGGGAAACTAGTTGACTAATGATGTCCTCTATAGATTCTGGTAAATCGTTGATGTTTAAAGCATTGGTATTTGAGAATCTCCAGGCCATTGTAGCAAAAGGGCATGAGAACAATGCATGATGGATAGTTTCCTCAGTTTGGTGACATCTTGAACACATTTGATCAATATTCATACCCCTTGTCCGCAACCTTGTTTTTGTTGGAATAACTTGTGAAACAACTCACCAGAGAAAATGTTTTATTTTAGGAAGAAGTTTGAGTTTCCAAATTTTATTTTTTTAATTCTACAGAGCCATGTGGGATATTAGGTACAACTCCTGGATCAAAGGGATAGTGTGTGGTAAACCAGTAGCCGGTTTTGACCGTATATTCTCCCGAACGCGTATAATTCCAAATAAGATTGTCAGGTTGTTCATCTTGAGAAAGGTAAATGTTTTTGATTAGCTCCTCCTCTTGCTGATCGACTAATAATGATAACTGGTGTGTGTCCCACGATCTAAAACCTCTGTCATTCGAGATTACATTATGCAGTGTCGAGAAAGTTATCTACTCCTAGACGTATTGTTTTTCCATCACCTACAATGTAACGTGAACCTTTTTTTATTATTTCTAGTCCAATCAAAATAGAAGACCAACCGTCTGACTGTTTTTTTCTTTCTTTTGCATCTAGAATGGACTCATCCCTGTAGTATCTATGTTTCATGATTCGCGCAAAAAGTGAGTTAGGGTATTGTATTAAACGCCATGCTTGCTTGGCCAAGAGAGCATCATTAAATTTTGCTAGGTCCCTGAATCCCAAACCCCCTTCCTTCTTTGGTGTTTGTAATTTTTTCCAAGCAATCCAAGGAATACTTCGTCGGTTTGAGTTATTTTCCCACCAAAATTGCATGAGGAGAGATTCTATTTCTGTAGTTATTCCTATTGGCAATTTGAAGCAACTCATAGCATAGACTGGCATAGAGAGAGCCACTGAATTTAACATGATTTCCTTGCCTGCAGGAGATAGTTTTTTTGCAGTCCAACCGAAGGTTCGTTGCTTAACTCTATCTATTATATATTCGAACATTTCTCTCTTTTTACGACCAAATTGCTCCGGGAGTCCTAAATATTTGCCTCCTCCACCATGATTAGGGATTTCTAAGATTGACTTCAGTCTTGTTTGAGTACTTGCAAAGACACGACTTCCAAAAGTGATCATTGATTTGGAGGTGTTAATTTTTTGGCCTGAGTAGTACTCATAAATGTCAAAAATATCTTTCAAAGCTTGGCTGTTTTTGTTGTTAGCAC